>NW_026782569.1:0-600000 GCF_031769215.1 Ylistrum balloti
ATTTCAGAACTGAGATATATAATTGGTATCGCAATCAGTGATATGAAATGGTCACACAGTAAACGTGAGCGCTGTGAGACCAACTCAAGTTGTTATTATGGTAGAAATACATCTTTAATACTTTGATAAATATCTTTTTATCAACATTAGATAATTACACGACAATAACAATCCCTGGTCACTTAGAATGTGTTGAACACGGAATCGTGGCGGAATATTCAATTCAATAAGCAAGCTTAATATATAATATCTTTTGATGTCGAAACGTGGCTTATGATATTTCAGATAGTATATCATTTATCTATTTATATAAAAAATTGGAGGGACAAGCATTCTTTGTAAATTATGGTCAGTCAAAAAATGTAGTACATGTATTTTTTTTTCATTTATTTTGATGTAAATATAAGATGCGCTTATCAATTTCAGATCGTGGATTTTATATAAAGTAATGAAGAGTGTTTAGCTTCTGTTTTTTTTCCCATATGAACACTTGAGAAACTATGTAGGTCAGTAAGATTTTATATTTTGCCAATACGAAGTCGGAAGTACTTCTACTGACCCAGTTGTCCAAGGCTGATCACAAACAGTTCATATGTTGGTTTTATTGGGTTCATTATAGACCATATTGAATTTCAATGTTTTACAAATATAAGTATATGTATCATGAATAAAAAAATCATTATTATCTGTAAAGTAAGTGCAATTTTATACCAAGTAATGCAAGTTTAAAATATTGTATTTTTTTTTAAAATCCACAGATAGTATGGACGAAGAATAGAAGGATACCAGTTGTTATCGGATCTAAAGTCATGGGAGACAAACGAGTCCAATTAATCATGGATTACGCACATGACCGCACTCTGTCCATTAAGAACATCAAAGTATCGGATGCAGGCTCATATGAATGTTTAGCTGATTCTAATACAGTCCCTTTAGCCATATACAACGTAACTGTTCTAGGTAAGCACGTGTAGCTACAAGGTTATCAACATTTCTCAAAACTGAGGATCGCAAACAGACGCGCCAAATCCGCTATAAATCGAGCTGAACACCCGCATGGAGTAATAAATAAAACAGTCAAAAAGAATTTAGGATTTTAAAACTATGGACGATTATTAGACTAAGGAATTTGTACATGTATTTCGGAAGAGTAAAATCATATGCGTCTTTGACATAATCCGTTTGTTATACGTTATAGCAAACGATGAGGGAAAGGGGAAGGGGGGAGGGAAGTGAGAAACAATTACAAAGCCTGGAAGTCACAGGAGTATTCCATGAGTGTTCGCTTCTCCTGCAACCAATCTAGCCGAGACATTATAAACAGCAAAAACATTATTCTCTAGATAGAAGACACACGTGGATCGTTAGTTGTCTCATGAGCCAAAGCTAACATTATACATATTGACTACTGACGTACAGACAAAATACGGTTCTCAGGAAAGTGTTATCACAGTGGATGTCACCCTGCACAAATCACTTAACCTCAGTTGCTTTGGATTGCACGCAGCGAGGCTCCCGTATGTTGTTCTATGAGGTACCCACCAGCTGCTACAAGGAAACCAACACACAAAAACATTTCATTTGTTCTTGCAATACATGTTAAATGTTCAATATTGTGGTTGATTGTTACTATGCCTGTTACTTCTACTGCCAATGCATTTTTACCAACTTCAAAAGGTATCCATCTTCGTTGGATAAGACCTACAAAAGATACCTACCGTCCGCTACACATCTGGACAAGTGCTTCAAAGTGCAACCCCAAAAAGTGTTGTTGATAATGATATGATATGAGAGAGAGAGAGAGAGAGAGAGAGAGAGAGAGAGAGAGAGAGAGAGAGAGAGAGAGAGAGAGAGAGAGAGAGAGAGAGAGAGAGAGAGAGAGAGAGAGAGGGGGAAGAGAGGGACACAGAGAGAGAAAGAGAGAGATAGATAGATAGATAGAGAGAGAGGGGGACAGAGAGAGAGAAAGAGAGAGAGAGAGAGAGAGAGAGAGAGAGAGAGAGAGAGAGAGAGAGAGAGAGAGAGAGAGAGAGAGAGAGAGAGAGAGAGAGAGAGAGAGAGAGAGAGAGAGAGAGAGGGGGGAAAAAACATTAAATATATCCTTAGAAATTCATGCTCGGCCGAACGGACACAGCGCGATGGCGTTTTTTATTTGTTTGATTGTTTTTGTTTACTTATTTACTTGTTTTGCTTTTGCCTTTGTTGTGTGCTATTACAGATGTCTCTGAGGCTTATTTGCGAACAAGTAGTTAAAAATTTGATCGGTTCATGGCAAGTAATCTTTTAATTTGCCTTTTTATAGCCAATGAAGAACCTCAAACAATGACAACTCAAACCCAGAAGAACGCCATGACAACTACACAAATGGTGATCAGCTCAGAGGAGATTTCGACGGAAGTGATTACTACTTCCACCCTGACAAGCCGACGCAAGGGAGGCAACAGTACTAGCGTCGAAGAGAAACTTGCGGACCCGAGTGGGAAAGGAGGTCGCTTACGTCATAACCTTGTGGTGCTTCTTACAGTTATGTATTTTGGGATTTTTTGGCTGTTGTAGAATAAAACTTTGTTGCAAAATGAAGTTATTTTTTTCTGTTAATGCAATATTGCGGAAAATGTTTATATATTTTTGCGCGAGAAGGGCATGTATTGTACAAGTATCAACACAGCACAGTATATCACGTTATATCACAATATATACATGATACTGTGCAACATGAAAGGAAAACTTTGAAAAATTCGAACATTTTTGATAAATATTCCAAATCCTGTGATGTATATTCTAAACATTATGTTTTATATATATATATAAAAACATATTCAAAATATGTGCTTTTGTTATAAAATTTCTACAATTTTTTGTTTAATATTGTGACACTGTAGTCTTACATATACATTTATATTCGAAATATTGTATTTTATGTTTTAAAACTTTGTACAATAATGTGTTTTGTATTTCATATTTTGTGATAAAACATATACCGCACTATATTGGGTATAGATAAAAAACAATTATAGTATATAACACAAATGTTACAATATAAATAATGTGATTTTTTCTTCATATACAAACCAAAAGAGTACATACAGCTTTTTTGACACACATAATTTAGAAATTTATGCTGGGCTTTTATATCATGGTGCTGATTTTTTAAAAAAATATTTAGTCATCAAAATTTTAAAAATAGACAGAATTTGTTGTTTTGTAGAAAAAAAAAGTTTTAACTTTTTGGTCAGATATGAATTATTTGTTCATGACTAAATATGGGAATTGACAAGTATGTTTAACGGCTGACTAAAAGTACAATTTATTTGTATTATTGCAACAGAAATACAGTGTTAGTCAATTTGTCGTGGCTTATGTACAATTGCCTTTAAATAAAGGGAGGTACATGTATACTCGAGTTGGTCACAGTTTTCAAACCACTGCCTATGGTTTTCATACTGTTGTTAGGTTTTTTTTTTTTTTTTTGTAAATTTTTTGTTTGTTTTGTAATTGTGATATAATTAAGTGTCACATACAGATAGACCATTTAGAAGCCTGGCTGAATCTGATAAAAATGACAAGATTGGTTCTGTTTTCAATGGGTTAAAAGTTGTAATGCATTGAAGGGATTTTCATAAGGATCTCCATGATATTGTTTGACGATGCTTTCTGTATTGAAGAAAAGAAAAGACACTAAGATTATTATACAGAACATAGAAACAGTTTTAATTCACAATTTCAATCACAAAATTGGACGCAGGATTTAACACATCAAGTGAAATTCATAGTTCATCAGGCAATGTATTAAGATATGATCCTAAAAAAACATAATATTTTCTAATAAAAACACTTACAGTACTATAGACGCTAGACATATTTTCCTAAAACATGAATAGTGGCTTAAAGTCATTATCATAGTTGCATGTATGCACGGTTTAAGGACATGCAGATTTTAAGTATTCCGAGCGTTAAATTCATAGATGGCGTCTATAGAGTATCTGAAATGACAATCAAGAAAAAATTCCAGGGCTGCAGAAACGACACAGGTATCAAGACCGAAATCCTTTGATTTCGAAAATATGTAGGAGAGGCCATTGTATAAATTCAGCTGACGTAATTAATTAACGGATTGGCTCAAGTTGCTCTCAGCACAGATCTTCGTAAATAGTCGGATGCGCGAGAGAAGATATTTTACAACGTACATATAACCATACATACAACAATACAAATCTTTACCTCCTTGAATTTATTAAAGTAAATGTGGTGTGAGACTTTGAAATCCAAGAAAGATAAATCTTGCAAAATTAACATTAAGCGTTGAAGTTGGAATCAAAATGTAGTTTGCCGCATTTTTGCTTATATCAAACTGGGACGTTTTCAACGTTTGCATGTAGTTAGATAATAAATTTGTTTACTGGACATATTTATCATCTTTATACTTAATCATAAGTACCCTCGGGCAATACCAGCTCGAATGTTTGTAAAAAGTGCAGAATTAAGTATCCGGTTATGTTGAACCTCATCTTATACACAGCCGAGACATGGATCAGTCGGGCAGTGTAATTATGACGTTAAACTCTCATAAACACAATGGCCGTCTGTTACAGCTGTGGTGGGACGGCGGCAGGCACACGTATACTATAAGTACTCTAGATATGGTGTATATTGCCTAAATCCGGATTCACGAAGATCTACCTAGTCAGGATTCAGCACGTGCTATATGATTGAATATATCTAACTCGGCACTCGTGAAGTTCTATAAAGTGACACGTATCGCCTAGAAAATTATACATATTTTCTGATACAACATTTACAATATATACAGGTACCATAAAACACTACAAACAAGTACTGCTTAACACGGCAAACGTATAACAAAGAAACGCAAAATTATGTATGGGTATCTTGAGACAGATAAGTGGCATAAGAAGTTTCCCCTTGATCGGTATGAAGTAAAATCGTCTATGAAATTGTCATGGTTCCATTTAAGATCGACTCAATGACCATATACTGTAAACAGCTATCCTTACATATCCTTCGGAAAGGTTGTTATACTATTTTTTTAGACAGCGCACAGAACCAACATCGAAAAATATGATGAGATGAAATAACTTCTTATGGAATTGTGAACAGAAATCTTGATTAAAAAAATCTTTAGAAATGATGTCGGACATTAGGTAGTTAGACGTGAAAAGATAATTTCAGAGTGTAAACAATAATGGATAAACAAATCCATACCTGACGTATGAGATACGTATCCTATACCATACAAGTGGTCATTTCAAAGGTTCTTTGTTATTTTCATGGATGGAATTTTCCATATCGTATCATCCATGAAAGAAATGTATCCTTTCCGTTTCAAGCTTTTTATAAAACTATAAAAAGCAGACCATCGAAAAAACAATTACATTCGTCTATACTCACTCTCTTGAAGTTCATTGCGACGTAACGCCCAAAGGTAACTTTGCTTCATGCATGAGTTAATTTTACGAAAAGGTCTAGCATCGATAAAGACACATAATAAGTACCTTTTACATTTCTTCTATTCAAAATTATCTCTGAAAAGTTATTTTATTTTCAAACAAATGGAATTTATAAATCTTAAAATTGTTTATATTTATGACAACTCAATTTTTGGAAATCTGGTGACTACAATATGTAAAGGTTAAAAAATAGTTATATTTTGAAAACAATACATACGTGTGCAAGAAGGTAGGCAATAAGGATTACATATCATTTTCAACTATGTTACTGATATGTTGCTAGCGCATATACGTGTACACTATGTGTAGTTTCATTCTCTATACAAAATGAACACTCCGGAAGCAATATGACTTCATAAGGTACTCCGACATGACGTCACAATGCCAAATGAACACTACCGAATAAATGCGTTACTAGAACATAGATGTATATACAGAAGTTGGTGTGTTACAGTCAGTGTTGTCACATGAAAAGTACAACTGACAAGTATGGAAACCCGTATGTAAGCATGAAATGAATAGCTTCATAAATGACCTGTTCATCAACTAGCTGATCTGACACACCACGAATGACGTAAATACAACGTAACTGGTGCAAATTATACGTCATAATCACAAGATGAATAGCAGTACATTTTTGTCATGAAATATGATTCAGTAAATATGCATTGGATATGTTGGGATGGTACGTCTTAATCAATTGATTTGTTTTGCATTACATTAGGGCACAATACAAGTAGATACAACGACGAAATAATGTTTCCGAACAGAAATAGCCAGAAAAGGAATCTATCGATCACCATAGCGACCTCCTCCCATTGTTTCTTTAAGTCCTCTTCTCGTTGCCTGGCATTGTTTTGGTCCAAAAGGCACTTCAAAGTATCTAAAATAGCTCCGTTGTAAACATCCGGTTTATCAACCGATGACTCACAACATTTGTTCTCATGACTCTTTTTCAGCGACCCCGGATGTGACCGTTGACGCATATGTTCATCGCAAGCAGATATGATAGGAGTAGAGGCGGTTATTTGTTCGTCATAACCCTCTAGAAACTTGCGACGTTCCTCCTGGCAAACGGTGTTTTGAATGTTTCCATTGAGTTCGCCATTCATGGGCTTGGATATAATCTGTACTACGACCGGCCGTTCTTCTTCATAATAGCATTTGTTGATGTATTTGGTCTCCATGCAGATTCCTTTTGAAAGACACATAATGAAACGTTTGAGTCCAGTGGGTACTCTCTTATTGTATGAACCGCGTGCATGGATACTGGACACACTCACTGCGACAACGACGGAACCGGAAGTGAATGACATCGTTGTTATCAAATATATCCCTGCAAAAATACATACGCGACACATAAGATACATACATGTAATTCATATAGATATGTTATTTATTCTAGCGCAAAATTTAGAATATATCTGGATCCCATTGCGTTTTTAACACCATAATATCAATAACAATGATTTCCAATACATATATTTTCGTTGATTCGTACGTAATTGTAGCTTAAATATTTTGAATCTACGTCAGTTGTTTATTGGTGTAACTATGGTAAGCCTGGTAGCTATGATGACATTAAATTCAGGTCGTATGACTCGGTCTATATTACCTAGAATTGTCACAGTGTAAAACAATAGCAATGATATCTGTCCAAGTAAATCATACTTTGATAATTTATATTTCGGAAATTTGTTTGGATGAAAGTGATCTAAATGAAGCATGCATTAGGATCACTAAGGTTGCTGTAAACCAAATACATTGATCCATTCAAAGTTTGAAGTGCCGACCATTTCGTTTCTCAACGCACGGATTTTACATACATCGGAGTTAGCAAGGTGTAGAGTCATGAAACAGGAATGTAATGACATTCTAGAAATATCAAATATTGATGTATTGAATTTCGGATCTTAGAACGTACCAAGGACAGTGTAATTTCTGAAAAAATGTTTATTGGCTGCTAAATGAATTAGTTAGGCCTAGAACACTGACAAAGAAACACTTGATTCCTGGGTACGACAGGAAATGCCTCTTATAGAATATAATAATTCTCTGCATAGCTTACATCAATATCACATCGGGTTCTACATGTGCGGGACAGAATGATAGCACACAGCCTGTTTCAGATGAAACTGTCGTAAGCTTCACTTAGGTCACCTCAGCCAAAAGCTCGGGATGACCTATTGAGATCACCTTTTGTCCGGCGTCGCGCGTCGTAAACTTCTAACATTTTCAACTTCTTCTGGAAAAGTCCTGAATCGATTTCAATGAAATTTTACAAAAAGTCCTTCCATGGAATAAGGCGCATCAAAATTGAAAATTATATGGTCCCCATCCCCCAGGGGACTGATATGGCATTCTAATGGTATGCGCACTGACCTCAGCTGACCCAAAAGGGCTGTTGGGCGGGGTCAAAATTGACTGAAAATCAAAAAATCAATACCAAGATAATATACAGCCAAATTTTCTTCATGAATTGAAGTGTCTTACGGGGCTTTGTAAAATTTGTAAATTTCATGACACCAGGGATCACATATCCCCTTGGAGATTGGGCAAAATGAACTATATATGTTAATAGGAACAATAATTTTTTGAGCATAATTTGTTTATTTTCTTTCAGAAATAGTTGAAACTTGGTAAGACGTTTTTACTTAGTATTAGCTGTTGAAATGCGCATATTGACCTTGACTGACCCCTAGGGGCAAATTGGCGGGGCCAAAAATGAGTAAAAATTTACTGAAATTCCCGAAATGTTCTACTGTTCCAGGAAAGGAGATTCTATATAAGAACATTCATATCAAGGGTGTAATTTCTTTCAATTCAAACTAGAATCCAAATTAGAAATTTGAGAAAGATCTATACATTACGTCTTAAGAAAAAGTGATTTACAAACTTTCGAAGTCAAAATCCAGGATGGCCGCTTGTGGGCCATTTTGTTTTTTTCTGATCAGTACCAAATTCGAACAGACACAACCAGGGTTCAAAAGGGAAACATACGCATGGAAATTGAGAAAGATCTATGCTGTTGTTCCGAAGAAATATCGATAACAAACTTCTTTGGATAAAAATAGGATGGCCGTCTGTCTATAAAATTAAGAAAGGCGAATCAAGTACTTCTTAAGAAATAGCGATAACAATGTTTCAAAGTCAAAATTAAAGATGACCGCCTTCCGGGCCATTCGGTTTTTGATCAGTCCTAAAATTACATGGGCACAACTAGAGACCAAGAGAAATCTTCAGATAAATTTCAAGAGAGATCCATTAAGTGCTTTTCAAGAAATAGCGCTAACAAAAATTGTTTACGGACGGACGACGGACCACGGACGCAGGGGGATCACCATACGATGGGCTAACAAAGTAGGAACCCACCAACATTATGCACAATGAAAACACACGTCGTAGGTTTTCGATCTACTTCATTTGTTGTTTTCATGCATTTGCTTTAAGTATGTAAAACGCTGCAAGTATGAATAAACATGGCTGAGGTGTTTCCAATAAATCCAACGAACACTATGGTAATGAATGAAACTATGGTGTGCAACCTATAATCAGAGGAATTGAAGACCTGAAGAGTTAGGTCCCTTATCAGAATCAATACTAAAGACGAGATTCTTGTTTGTAACATATTCGTGTGCTGTAATGTTTATTGTTTATCAATTGTACTCCAGAGCGATTAGATGTCTGTTTCAACTATAACTAATCGATGGAAATCGGCCCAAGTGTTGCTGGGAGTGTTTGATAAATAGAATACATTTTCTCCAGTATTGGTGACTATGTCTGACCATATCTCTCAGGCGTTAATTAGATGTACACTTGTTTTAACAGCGTGCGTGTTTAGAACAAAAGCAAAAACGGCACTGATCGGTCAACTTGACAGGAGACGACAAATAAGTTTCATATTTCTTGTCTCTATCTTCCATTTTATCTTATATTCTTTGAAATATTGTAAAAAAATGTGATTATAAATCGATGTCATAATATTTCAAATTACATAATTTGTGTTATTTTTTCTTTTTGCTTGTTTTTGTTCAAATTATTTTCTTTCGATATACTGCAAGCCAAGTTGATGAGACATTGCAAAAATCCGGCTTTACAGAAATCGAGACTGACTCGTTAATAAAAAAACAATGTAACCCAAGATCACGCACTGTAGCACGAGAGAAAACATCAGAAATGAAACAAAAACCAAATGGCTATCAGATCTAATGATATATGGGGAGATTTATCTTTTCTTTGAGATTATTGATTTGATGATAGTCTCACGTCTCCACAATTACAGGGATGCTTGTATTTAATCAACGCATGTGAACCACTCCTGTGGTTCGGTTGGGAAGAATGATCGAGAAAAATCACAGGCACTTCGGAGCCGGAAACATTATTTTACAAATTTTTGCATAAAAGTGTATACAAAACCGTTAAAGACTCTTCCTTTCTTTAAAGACACTTGTTCAAGATGTGATGTAGAACAATGTTACTTTAATTCGAACTCTTCAACGTCTGATATGCATTTGCCTTGTAAAAAAGAACTCATTTAAGTCTATACATAATATGTATGACATTTCGATTAATGCAAAGCTTGTTTTTTTAAATAGAAAAAAAAAAAAAAAAAAAAGAAAGAAAGAAAGAAAACAAAGTCACTTGAAATGTGACAGAGTTTAACCAAAAGTCACACGTATATATCTGGTTGGTTGTCCTATAAAAATAATGTCTTTATACATGTGCTTAACAGCAGGGAAAAACTGATATTTTCCTGGTTCTCAATAGCCTGTGTTAGACGCTTTACACGATGCACTACACAGGCACACTTCTATGGGAGGTTTGTGAAACAGAACCCACCAAGATTAATTATCAAGTTCGATCTGCTGTCAAATAGAGCTTTACAGGCATTTGTCCCCTCGTAAGTACTAATAGGTTCTGTCCACTGGAGGTTAAGATATCATATCGTGATAGACTTGTAGGTTTTTTCCATTCAATGCATAGTTTTTCGTGACAACAATAAGAAATGAGATAATAAACGAATAAAAAAATATAATAATTATCATAGATAAGTAAAAAAAAAAAAAAAAAAAAAAAAAAAAAAAAAAAAAAAAAAAAAAAAAAAAAAAACAAAAAAAACAAAAAAAAAAAAAAAAAAAAAAAAAAAAAAAAAAAAAACAACAACAAAAAAAACAAAAAACAAGTGATGATACCACTTTCCCCTCTGGTTTCTAGCATAATTATTTAAATAATAATTTATTTGCTATATATAGGTTTTTTCAAATATCATTTGAAGAACCAACTTACCCAGAAGCGGGATGTAGAAGGAGGTGGCGGGCGTGTTTTCTGCTATTAGCAGCATGAAGACGGATAAAGATAATAACACAGTCAACCCTAACGTCACCTTCTCTCCACCATCGGGGTGCAACCAAAATCCTAGAAGAGCTAGTGACGATAGCATCACTGATGGTATGATAACGTTGTACAAATAGTAGGTCGTGCGCCGCCGGATGTGGACTGTAAAAGTGACATCTGGGAACGGTTCCTTACAACAAGGGTAGACAACTACGTTTCGAACAGCTTTCGTGTCAATCAGTTCCCATTCTCCATGGCCAACAAAGTTTGAAAGGTCTATAGGGGTTGATCTGTTGAAAATGTCGACTTGAAAGCCATCATATGCCCAAGATCCCATCTTTAGTTTACAGATTTGGTCGTCAAATGGGAAAAACGTTATGTCCATTTCACACGAGCTTTTCAGTTTAACAATTGGTGGCCAGAACACCCGTCCGCTGTATGACACCATTGCTAACGCCTCCATGTACTTTTCGTTGTAGTTAGAGGCACTGTAACAACAGAAAAACAGAGTCATATCAACTGTCCAGACACATCAATTTCACTGTGCGCTCGTGTGACTGCTCTTTTGGGAGCCATTTCTTAACAAAAGCCTTCGGCGAAAAACCAAATCATTTTAGTTTCTAACGAGACCTCGACGCGTGTTTCCCCAACAGAGAACAAACATTCGTGTTGATGAAAGTTTAAAATAAACCTTACAACGAATTCACAACATGCTTTAAGACACTACACAGAAAAAATTGTTGCGGAAATATCAGAGGGACAAATTAAATTAATTTTTACCGATTCATTAACATGTTTCCATAACTAGTAATTATTTACGTAATTTAGACAACAATATACATTTATACGTCTCTGAAAAACCTAAATGTCCGACAGATTCTCATCGAATCAAAAGACATTAAAAACTAATTTTACCCACATGTACCCTCTAGATGGTTGTTTGTTTGTTCTTGGTTTGATTTTTATATTTTTGATTTTTGTTTTTTTACTTGTTTTGTCAGGAAGATTTTTATCGAAATAACACACGTATCACGTCGCCCATTCTATATCCTTCATATTAACGCATATACGAATAAGACAGATACACACCGGTGTGTGGTAAGGAATCTTTCTCGAAGGTAGACCTGTAAGACGTCTTGAACATCTGAATATGTACAAATAATATTTTTCGAAAGGCATATCTATTTCACTTAAGGTATAACGTTAAAAGAATGCCTAGATTGTATTTGTCTTAATCCGGCATAAAAAATTGATTCGAAAAAGAACAGTATATATATATATATACGAGCCAGATCGGTTCCTAATTGTAATGTAACTGTTAACTCAAGAAAACCATTACCTTAAGCAAGAACAAATATTTTCCAAAGTCGTGTCTGATTATTTGTGTTTGATATCTTGTCGGGTTATGAAGTGATATCTTGACCAAGGTAATTTTACAGGACAGAAAGTATGATAAGAATAACGTGGTGTCTGAAATGATGAAACATATTATTAGTCAAATAAGTATTTGTTCGGATACGTGTGCTATCTACGATAGAATAAATATGATCCTGATGGAAACATCAAAAAGTACGTTTCTCTAAGATACTACGTACGGCATTTCTCTATAACAATATTCAGAACCAGTGCCTTTGACCTCATTCTTATCCCCTGTCACATTCAGAATTCCTCTTCATAACCTATATCATTCAGTACTTTTGCTTTATCCATAACTCTTCGTTTTAACTAATTAAATAACCTTCCTTTAAACATCATTCAATACCATTGTTTGCGACTTCATGTAAAACCTTTCCATTTCTTGTTTACCTCATACAAAACAAAATTCATTGACAGACAATTCCAAACCCCTCTCTTAGACCTCATTCAGAACCCCTGCCTGTGACCTAATTCAACATCCCTGCTTGATCTAATTCATAATCCACTTTTTAAATGGACTCCAAGGATGACCAGTTGCCATCAAAACTCCTCGTATACACGGTCGTTTCGTTCTTGTTAAAAAAAAAAAACAAAACAAAAAAAAAAAAAAAACAAAAAAAAAAAAAAAAAAAAAAAAAAAAAAAAAAAAAAAAAAAAAAAAAAAAAAAAAAAAAAAAAAAAAAAAATAGCTTATTTTTTTAGGAACATGGCATTATTTCATTTAATTGATCAAGATCCGCATGGCGGACGTCGTTGATACATTAGAAGACGCTTACCTTATACAGGACGCTGTGTAAACGTCTCTCCTTATATTGCTCTCGTATAATCCATATTAGTTAATGTATAGTTCATGTTTTTCAAGAATTCTTAAATAACATCACAGACAGAGCCGGTGCTCCTTCAGCCAGAGTTATGTTTGAGTTCAGGCAGTAACTGGACGTAGCGAGAAACAGTACGTTGAACGGTTAAGAATAGCGATATTCCTTAATCAGAGGGGTTATTTTAGGAAGTTTTATGTACAAACATTGTTTATAAATGATAACTGTCATCGACTCTAACTGGAAAAATGTAGATCTCCAAGGTAACATGAATCAACGGACGCCTGACAAGTTATCTTTTCTAAATTTCTTAATTCCAGAACAACAAGAATATACCACTTGTCAACAAAATCATCATCTAAATCCAAAGTCAATAAAACGAGGACAAACTGATCACTCCTGAAAAAGCAACTATGAGAATAAGACCATTTATTCCGGATGAGTTTTTTCAACAACACGCGCCATGTAAATCTGTTTTAATCCAAGTTACGTCACATTCCCAAATGATATCACTGTAAACAACAACAGGAACCATTTGGCAAATGTAAACTAACGAGTATCAAACACGTCCGACTTCATATTGCACGTGGAAATCGAATATATTTCCTAGTGGGATTACAATAGCGACCGTAAAACGTCCCCATTATTTTTATCTACCTGCATTTCTCCGAAGCATGTGTGTTGTTAGTTTGTCTGCTAGTTGCCGACATCTTGCATGAAAAAATGTGAAATTGAGATTAGCCCCTGAATAATGAATCAAAAAGACCCACCGTTAAACTCAAGGAAAATATTGGAGAACGCTTCTATGAGGTGAACTGAGAAAGGAGTCAACTCCATCGATGTTTGTGAAGGGTGAATGAGTCTTTTCTTTTATCGACGACACTCGCCAATAAATATGATCCTTTACATAAAAGTGTCAATGTTTATGCTAGTAGATGCATTTTCTTTCGTTAGGTTATATGTCGAAATATTTAGTTTAAGTCTTTAAGTTTAACTTATAAAAAACGTGGATATATAAAAATATCATGATTTAGTTTCCATTTTTCATATGAAGTTTTCATTTTAACCTCGATTCTGTAAAGGTGAAGTGAGAAATGAGAGTTTTATAAATACAAATGTAGCAAATGAAATGGAAACTCGTGAAATATTATGTTAAACTGATAACTTCGATGTTTTCGTACGATTGATATAAAATACAAGGAAATAACATCATGTCAACATAATCAAAATCCAATCTTACATTCAATACATCTAGGTGAAATATGAACAAAAGGAAGATTTACACGGAGAATTCTTAAAACTTACAAGGAGAATAAGACCAGGTGTTCCGGAAGAGTAAGTGTCGTCTACTTAATCGACGACACTGCCACACCAATCCAAGTCACTCCAAGTAGGTAATGGCACAAGGTTTACCACAACAATCTTAATGACCATAAAACGTCCCCATAATTGTTGACGAAGATATTTTACTCAATATCTCTTCATTTGATAACTCACTTTGTACGCATCTATGAAATTATGGCGTCACAATTGAAACAATTGTTATAACCTGTATGACAATAATCACGGGTGCTACACACTGATAAAACAAATATGTAACAGAAGAGACAAAACTGGCTATATTTTTTGGTAATCAGATTAGCATTGAATCTGAAAACAACATCATCATAAATAGTATTTATATAAAAAGTACTGAACTATTTAAATATATACACTTTGTCATAAATTAGGGACTAACAATCTCTTAGACTGGGCCTAATTTTGTTCGCTATATTTAAGGAAGATATTCAATGGGAACAGCAACAAAACTTTACAAAGTCTATAGGGAAAGAGATCTACAGAACCGAAAGTGAAAGTAGGAGTGTCTTTATCACTTTTTGTAGATGTAGTTTGTAGTCTGACCATTCGAAGTTCCACTAAGGACATGCAAACGAAGTTTATATTTTGGAGGAAAACTTTCCCAAACAGTTACACCGCCACCACCATCATTGTGCCTATGCTATACCGATGGATGTGCCGTATTTCTTGGTATCCAAACAAAAGTGCTGTCATTCGGACGTAGTAAAAGGTACTTTTTCATTCGAGAAGTGGCCTCTTCGCCAATTCATTATCTGCCATATCCGGTGGTCACGTACCCGTTGCAGTGTTGTTTGTTTGTGCTTTCAAGTTAACAGACGATGTTTTACTGGTCTTTTGTTCCCATGCGAACATTGACATTCCCTGTCCTCTGAACCTATTTGCAGTGGTGAATGTGGCTCGCCTTGCCTGTCTCCACGAAAGTCAATTTTCTCTATGTATAGTCTGCAATGTCCTGTTTATTGTTCATTAACAGAGAAATGACAGAATGGTTGACATTAACAAGGCATTCGCTTTCCTGTATGCCATACCATTTCAGGGGCTTGCAATGTTTCAGCATTTGTTAAGTTTTGACGTTCAGTTATAAAATACCATCTCACTACATGCATGATGTACTAGTTATATCTGTACAAACTTTGCTTAAAGTGTCAAAACAAACCTTTTACGTTGTTAGAGTGCGGGATACCTGAATTTAATCCTCCTTAAGTTTAGTGTATCGCCTGGTGACATACGTCTCCAAACATGATAAGGAGACATTGCAAGGAGCAAGACAAGGTTTATTTTCACAAAAGGAAAATTAAACTTTTTCTTAAAACATTTATACTCCAACTGATGGTCCCTAACTTATGTATAAGTGTATGTATTCAAAATACTCAGCAACTCATCAATATAACACAATCGTTATGTAGATATTTCCCTCGCTTTTTCCCGCCTTGTACGTTCTGAGATAGACATGATAATTCATCATAATACTGAATGGATTTATGGTTTGCTTTTGTAAGTGTAGACATTAAGTAATTTCGATATACACATTCCTTCAAGTGTTTACCTGTTGTAGAGGACGATATCGGGCAGCCAAAGTTTCGTACATGGAATTCTCAATACTTCTAGTCCGTTATAATCCGCTGGGTCCCAGGACAGCTTCTCGTCATGCCATTCCTGTTATACAAATAATGATAGGTTAATTAGGAATTTACATCACAAAGGAATCGACACTGCAGCTAAAACGTACTGATTTGTGAATTATTAAGAGAATTCAAATAATTGTAATACTAATATAATGCATCTATCTCTTCTGAGCCATGATTTTGACTTTTGGTTTTACACTTGATTCAAATTAACCGTAACGCCATCAAAATACTATCTACACATTCCTAAAATAATATGACACACATACAGAATAAACAGCTTACAACAAACATGCATTCCTGCATTGGAAAAGATCCCATTTCCGTGTACGATATGGTGCTAAATGTTTACAGTGCTCCTTAGAGTATTTAATAGATTTAATGTTATTAACAAGGTTCCTATTTTGAGTACATGAGACGGATTTGATAAGACTTAAATAACATGGCAGGTGTTGTAAATAGACCAAGAGAGGATTCTTTTTGTCAGACAATATTTTTTGACTTATCTGTCCTTGTGCTATTTCGATGGCTTCGCGTAAATCTTTATTTTGATCATATTAACCCATCGTTTCAAGTTTTTTTTTTTAGCGATGTCGCTGTTGTCTATTTTATTTTGTATTTCGTACACTTTCATTAAAATGTCAGAAAATCCAACAGATCTAAGTTTGACAAAAATAAACATATGTTAAAAACTAATTGATAATACATAAAGTACGTATTACACAATTTTAATAGACGAAAATTATATTATTGTTCTTTAATTGTAACATAGATCCCGAAGGTGTGCAAAATACTAGGCAGATAGTAAGTTTAGTCTTACCTGGTCAAGCCAGACGTTGATGGTTAACACTTGATTCCGTTCATCCTGTAACAATATATTAGCAATAATCAACGTAGGTATCCAGACACTTTAAAACTCCAGAACATGCACTCGCGTTTATGATTAATTGAAAAACACGTTCAATACTAACATGTACTATGAATAGATAATTTTGTTTTTCGTGCAAGAATGAATGCAATTTTAAAAGTTTCAAAACTACAGATGAAACAGGATTATGACAGCTGAATTGATTTCCAAGAAACTAGATACAAAGCAACAAATAATCTGAAGACTGTATAACAAACCTGTCATCCATTTGGTCTTTAAAAAACTCCAAAACAGACAAATATTCTACAGTATGAATGTCTGACAAAGGTAAATGTATATGCTCCAGGCTGGACGTAGAAGGAATGTACATGGTCCCTATTATTCAAAGGCTGAGTAGAGACAGATAGTAATTAGTGATTATTTTCCCCCAAATATGAAACAAACCAAACTGAGGCCATTCTGAATCATTTCAAGGCTGTGTATTCTTAAGACAGGTCAGATTGCTATTTTTTTGTTTTGATACTGAGTGTTAGTTTTGCTTTGAACGCTCTATTTAGTTTTATTTTTTATTCTTATTTAGCGACCACTGGTAAATTAAGACCGATTTGTCTTTTTTTCAGATCATTTATCAAGAGACTATTTAAAATATCAATCACGGACGGTTAGCAAATGTAAAGCATTATGAAATACCCTACAGACAAAAAGAACAGTCATCGTATTTAGCTCTATTCAATGTAAAGCTTTTAAACCTATCGAATGACAACTAGCAGGTGTTGTATTGAAATATATTACTACTGCATCATGCAATATTATGCAACGCCAAACGGGGAAGAGATATCGTTAGTTATTGATGCAAACAATAAGGCATTATATTACAATCAATTTTCTGCGTGACATAAGCATTATGTACAGTTGGCCAACCAGAAACGAAAATCAAAACCAACCTTAACAACCCCCTCTCTCCAATTCAAAAAACGATATAAATACATACTGAAATGGTTGCCAAAGTAAAGATGATTATTGATATATAGAGGATATTAACACTTGATTGCAATATTTTGTTTTGAAAGTGAATAATGTTTGGTCATATCTCTAATTAAACTAACAGTAAATCTCTACTTGAAAATTAAGGGTATTTTGTATTTACACTTTTCTTCTGTAAAAGAGTCAAATTGCAGAACGTGAAAATTAAATATATATATATTTTTTATTTCTCACAGTCGCCTTCTGATATTTAAATCCCTGGCGTCATTGACAAGTCCTATAAAGAGGAAACAGCTGTATTGTGAAGTTTAATTAATCCATTTTGTGGCTATGTTGTTTAATTTGTGTGTTTGTGTGTGTGTGTGTTGCATCATGCTATTCACAGGCAAGCCTTTCATACAAATCACGGATTACATTTCCAAGGCTGCAATATTAAAATATCATCATCAATGCGTTGTGAAAACATCATATGATGTTAAGATACATGTTAGAACATAAGTGAAGATCAATGTCAATTAGTTAAGATAAATGTGAGAGAGAAATGTTTCTATAATATTTCGATAAATTCTAGAAAATGAATTGATGAATGTACAGAAATATCGGTATTATATAATGCTTGGTAAACGATTAATGAATGTGAAAGTTAATGGTGACGAAATTCAATAAATGCTTAATGATCTTCAAATTAATTCTGGCAAAAAATGAGAATTTTTGGCACAGAGTTAAGATTAATTATGATACAAATTAGGGATGGAGTTAAAAAATGGGACAGAGTTACAATAAATTATGAGATAAAATTTAGGATGAATTCTTAAATCAATTAAAGATACATGGTAAAATCAGTGTAGGAATTACTTCTAAATGTTTTTGAAAATGCTAATGATTGCATTTCAGTCGAAAATATTTGTTTATTTGTGTTAATAACGAGCATTCCACTATTTGAGAGAAAGAGAATAGCATTACCTATTTATCATCCTCCGCAGACAGGAAGCAAATTGCATTGTATAAAGAAATAGCGCCTGATGAATTCTACACTCTTTGATGCATGTCTTGGAACTATGCCAAGTAACCAGTCTGTCGTGTGAAGCAAGTATTATGACTCCTACTAACACGGTAAGTAATGAACCACAATAATATTTTCTCCCAAAATAGATAAATAATGATAAAACATCATGATCATGACAAACAAGTTCTCATTTATATAACCTCACTTACTGTTTATATTGTTAAGATGCACATCTTTTATCAATCAATCGATAAAAAACAAATATTACTGAACTTGTGTCAGTATTGAACCCCACACGTTGCGTGAGCTGCATTGGAAACATAGATTAACTTTAAGTGCTATATCGGAAAAAAAGGATGTGCTCTGTTTGTAGACTGCGTTTATAAACTTAAACATAGAAGACAAACCAGACTCTGATTGGAACTGAAATATGTCATTTACTTAATTAACAAATGTTGACCGAAAAAAATTAAAATTACAATTTTCTGTTAAGTACCTGTACAGTTATCAACTGTACTCATCGTTTCCCAATCAGAGATATTTTAAGAGTATACTCAGGGCTACAAGGATGGGGATCAAATTACGCCGCCATGTAGCCATATATACAATTGGAAATGTCTGGCTACATCTCCCATTCACATTTACATTATTGTAGCATATGATCTGTTTTGCTGCTATAGTGACTTGACACAATCGTCCTTAAATTTAAAAAGCTACATGTACACTTGAGTAATTATTGTCAGGCTTTCATAGATTATAGTTATAACATGTTTGTACGTCTGACTGTAGAACCTCGAGGAAAAAATCTTGTGTCGGAATCAATATGTACAAATCGTGTGAGTTCCTTTTTCCTGTACCGGACATTGTCATCAAAGATAATGTTATATAAAGCGAATCGGTTATAAAGAGCATTTATGAGATTTAAATAATGTCATACCAAATGTGATATAAAAGGTATGACTCAATTGTGCTTTTAAAAATGTCTTTATTGTGTTGGTCTTTCCTTGTACTTTTCCATGACCATCCGTGAAAACCATTCTTTAATTTATATATAGTGTCCGTGTAATTGAAAGATTATTTGTTATAAACAAAAGATGTGATATTAAATGGGTGCAGTAGAGAGTTCGATATTAAGCGTTGCCATGGTACATACTTCAACAACTATCTAAGCAATGAATGTTTGCAATGATGTTGGTATATACACATAACTCCAGTTGTTAAAACTGACAAACGTAAAATCTTCATCCTTGTTATTAAAATCCATTTGAATACACCATCTTAGATCAATAATATTTGTTCAAACGAAAAATCCGTCTAGATATCATATTGAAAGCAATGAATGTTTTTATGGGAATAACTGTAAAACTATTTGGTGAACTATTTCTTATTAATATCGATATTTCAAGAAACTTATTTTGCTTAACTTTACTATTTCACTCTTTTGAATAATTAAATTTAGTTGTATTACAATTACATAAATGACGTTATCAAAAACTCACAACATTATCTACACGTCTTACTGGAAGAGTTGTTTATGTTTAACGTCGCACCAAGAGCCGCAGTAACTAAATGATGGTCTTCCCATGTATGCAAAGTAAACTCATTTGTTGAGCGTGTGTGTGAGTCTTCCTGAAACTGAAGTCGATAAATAGAGCATCTAAACTGAATTGCAATGTGTGCGTATGTCACAAAATATGTGTTAGGAAATATACAATGTGTATGTATAGGCTGAATCGGATATTATGATTTTGTGATATAAACCGACTATGTTATAATAAGCGAACGTGAGGTACACGTGGATAAATATATCGAAATTGTGTCTATCAAATAATGCCTTTTCATTATTGTTGATAGGTTTATTTCCTACTTCTACAGATATTGACATTCTAGCATCAAACATGTATAACTTAAGTGGAGAATGGCGGAGTTATCTCATTCTTGTAATTACTTGCACCGGTTTCGTAATAGCAAAATTGCTCTACAAATTTTAGAGTGAATTCACTTAACCGTAATTCTAACGACTTCATAGCACTCATCTTAAGTGTAAAATAAATTAAGGAATGATCTTAAGATGATACGCACGTGCTATGTAACCATAAATTTCAGATTAAAAGAACTATTATTTAGATTTATGAGTAACTTTGAATAGTTTATACTGTGATGAACTACATTGCCTTTGTACCTTAAGAATCAGCGTTTGATTCTGACTTTAATATCTAGGTTCACGTTTTTTAATGTTTCAATATCACGCAATTCATGTGATACAAGGTCGACAACAACATGATTTTTATACATGTAAGTGGTTCCTCCCCAAATGGACTATATATTGCAAAAGCCTCTATGAAAATGCACAATATGAACTAACAGCGGGTCATTTATGTGTAAGAGTGTTTATTTTAAAGAAAATAAATATTCTTATCACACTACATCTAAACAATAGAATAATTGAGAAAACATCTATCAAATGTTTAAAGTAAATAAAAAAAAGATGTGTTGAAATGTACAAGCTTCTTAAAAAGTGAAAAAAAAGTCATCTATATGTCCATATCTTATAACGTGAATATTATTGAACTGGGAAGAAAAAAAGTCTGGCATTATGATTGGACCATTTGTTGGAAGACTACATATCTCACAGAATCTTTGACTACGTCATAGAGAGTAAAATTAGTAACTAGTTGTTGATGTTTGGGAATTCAAAACATATTTCTGACAGCAAAGGTGGTAGTGAAATACAAAAGTGCACGAAGGTTTGGTTTCAGATTGCTAAAGTAGATCACACAAATAAACTGTGACTACCATAAACACAAGAAATTGGCCCACAGTATGTATTATATCTCGCCGTATGTTACAGAGAAAGCGAGAATGAAGTTTCCCACAGCATGGATGGGTATCCACTGTAATTTGATTTAGACGAGAAGGTCTTCCAAGGGAGAACGCGTCAGTGATGATTTAGACCAAGATGTAAAAACCGCAATATATATCGTTTCATCTTATTTATGTATAGTTAATGTAATAACGTTTTCTTTTATTTCGTCGTAAAAAGTACATTATTAATATGTAACAACAGACTATTATACCCACAGGCGGCAAGTATTAGAAGAGTATGTCGGCTGATTTTAAACCAGTCTCATGGGCCCTTCATGAAGAATGAACTAAAGATAGGATAACCCACAAAGAAATGATCAAACAAGTCAAATGCTTTAATAATGGAGGCTAATTTGTGGAAAATGTTATAATCCATACGGTTAGTGGGTTCTTTTTACGATGAATTCGCAATTTAGTGTTCATTAAATATATGAGGCAAAATTCACAAATAACATTTGTTGCTTTTTGCGTGTTGTAGATATTGGTTTCAACATGATATCAGAGTTTCATACTGATATGATACTATTGAACAATTAGATTTCATCGATTAAATTCTCAAACTGAAAAAAAATGAAATAATACAGTTTGTTGAATGCCTTGCAATATGATTATCTAATTTAAGAAAAGGTGCTTTCTTACAGGACCGAGTACTGATGAACGACGATTATCGATCGGAAGGGATTCGGGAGTTTTCGTCATAGTTTTTCAGCCTCTTTCACAGTTCCGCTTCCTCCCGATCACTTCGTCATTCAAGAGTCTGGTCAAACACAGAGCGGCGTTTTTGTAATTCCGGTTTCAGTTACTATGTTAATACCATGATAGCAATGCGTGTTCGATCATTTCAAATCCGTGTTTCAAAGCAGTGATAGCTATATCTACAACAATTAGTATATATTAAAATAACCTAGAACAGAAGATGATGAAATTATCCTAACGGATACGGGAAAGGAACGTATGATTTCGTCGCAGCCATATTTATAAGATCGTGTGTGTTGTTGACCAATGGAGTTGTCTACCAGATCATGGTATAACGCGTTTAGACATAACAAAATCACATCATAAACTTTGTCCAGAAAACGAGACTACATAATTTTGAAGTCACTCCTTCTTCTGATTTGTTCTCGTTTATGTAATTATCATAACTCTGCTATCGTATTGGAAGAATTTTTTTACGTGCAACTCAAATCTGTACATTAAACAATGTTGAATACTATTAGATTTAAAGTATTTTAGAGTTTGAATAACTCCAATATCTCTTTTTATTATTTCGATTTAGATTACAATATAACCTCGTTTTAGCGAACTCTATTTCTCGAAGACACTGTTTATTTCGAAGCATCTTATGGTTTCACACTGAATATTCAAGCTCAAATGAATCGAATGCTTGGATAACTCGAAGTTTTCCCATTGTCTCGCTGACTTCGAGATAATGAGGTTCGACTGCATATATTTTTTCTATTTCACAATAAAACTGAATATGAAATATCTTATGCCAGCAGCCCTTATTTGACCGCTGAAGGATCGTCAAATTGTGTCTATTGTTAATATGAATACAAGTTAGGTGACAGATAAACAGAATGACCTCATATCAGAGGATGAACATATACTCCTGTGAATACAGTCCAAATCATCACTGAGTAAATGGGATGTCAAAAAGCAAAATGAAAATAGAAAACTTACGACATCAAATATCTGTGTGATGGTAAGTCCGATCTTGACGTTAACCGGATGTGACGCATTATAGACGGGTCGTGTTTTGTTATTATAAGACCTCATCAGGATCATTAGAAGTCTTTGTTCATCGGTCAGTCGGGGGTTTGTTTCCTTCAGGCAAGATTCCATAGTCTCGTTCTTCGTGTGAGCTGAAAAATAAATGTATGGACAGAATCCGATATTTATTTACACAAAACACGAGTTTGTCTGGACGCCTCTGGTCCGTTTGTTAACGTTCGCCATTTGTTCCTGAAAGGCAATTAGGCGGCAACCTAATGGACATGGCGTATTATCGTAAATCAAATTAGGAATAAACGCAATAGATTTTTATTACTCAAAGAACTGTATTGTACGATAATTTTCTTAATGTAAAATAATTAAATAATAATTTTACGGATTTAATGACTCCATGAAGGATACTTTTTTCATAAATGAAATAAGATAATGAAAACACTGATGAGAAATAGACAAGCGCACAACAGTGCATGGTGATGATTAATGCTAGATTCTAAAAGTACAACTTCAAAATGCAAGGATTCTATGTCTTATCTTCGTACCGTAATATGTGACATTTATTTGATGTACAGGCTCCTTAACATCTAGTAAAATGGTGCTTATTCAGAATTTATGTTCCCATGTTCTATTTCTGAAGAGTCGATCAAAAACTTGATTTATAGGAATATGTTTGATTTTTCCACATGTTCGGTATTTCTTTTCCACAGAACATACATATATCTAACGCCCAGATGTGTAAGAGCATGATCGTGTGGGAGCGGAGAGATTTGTTATTAAGCTGAAACAGACGCTTTACTCAATATCGTCCCGCAAACTACAGGTCTATAAAATTCAGAAAATACAACAGACAAGCGTTTTGAAAGACACAACTGTTAATACATATATCTATTTTCTGTTTGTTTGTTTTTTCTTTATTTTTCAATAAAGCTAATTATAAAAGCAAAGATATGGATATGAATTCGTCTTATTCGAATTTGTGTGTATGCATAAGCCAATTTGTATATTTCCGTGTTGTAAGGTCTCACTGTCTCGTACCAACGCATATTTTAAATGAATAAACCATGTAAATGGTACATGTATTTGATGGGAAAACGGTGACATTTCATCTGTTTTTATTGAGAGTACAGATCTTAAGCAGACAAATAACTAATGCCATAATATGTTATTTACTATTTAAATGGGCGTGCATTTTCAAGTGATTATTGTACGACATTATCAAAAATGTTTTCTAACGAAACTATGACAAAGTTATTTCCAGTCATACTCGTTTTACAAAGGACGATGATGGCTGTCCAGACATTTCTTGCTATGTGGTACAATAGAGTACTGGCGCTAAGTCTTCAACTTGAAGGAACTTTGGTAATGTTTTAATCAAGAAATATATAACCATTCATAAAAAGGCCTCAACCAAATTGTTGAACAATAAACAACTCCTTTCGTAGATATAATAGTACGGTTTCCACCTAGAGAATTCCTATTTCCGTAACTTTTGGGATATTGTTAAGAAACAAAAATCAAAGAGACGAGGCGTTTTATAATCCAGAACTGATAAAATTTTCGAACATAGAATCAGAGGAGCACGTGCTGTTATAAAGCCATCTCCTTTTAAGTCAACACATCAATGCACAGATTTTTGCACAAATTCGTAGTTCAAACGCCGATGAAGATTGCAAGGTATATATTTTCAAACAAAAACATCAGATTTATGAATTAAGTATAACGGCATTTTAATAAAGAAAGGGTTTAACGACAGCTAATACTTTTTGGCATCGACTTGCTCTGGGACAGTGTTTGCAATCCTTTTATGCATATAACGTAAACAAGTGTGTGGTTCTTGTGGCATATCAGCGAGTACATTGTACTAATTATCACCCGACATAAGTAAATATAACGATTTGTGAGAAATTCTGCTAAATCGTAAAATGTCCGATTGTCTGGAAATAGGAAAAAAAAAACACTTTTTGACTTTAAATATGTTCACAAACAAAATGAGAGCGTCAGATACCGACAACTTCCTGGTAAATCTGACCGAGTCACACAGGCACCGCCGTCACTAATGTCTACTTTAGTACAATTTCAGTTTGACTCCGCGTCATTTTATTGGCAATATCCTGCCGCAAAAGGTTTTAGAAAAAAATTCTGACGTCATACTGTGTAGGCTAAACATAAATATTACAAATACCTTTGAATTGAAATAGCAAATTACAAATTTGGATTATATTCTTTTTTTGTTGTGGTTAAAACAACTTCATTTTGTTTACTTGTTGACAAATATGTATTGGCGGAAAGTCTTGAAATAATATTACGTTCTTTTTCATAGGACTACTGACACGAAACAACCGTATTCTACTTAACCTGCGTGAGTACTCCAACAATGTAAATGTACTATCTGTAAAAAAAGGTTGAAGTATTTTTATGGTGCTAGATAAAGTTTTATTTATTTCATTGAAAGCATACCATTTAAAAAAATTGTTTAGCCTTATCGTCTAATAGAGCCCATAAATTGAAAAGGAACATTAATTTTATCTTTATTAAACTACTCTCCCCTGTCTGATTTCAAGCTCGGCGCACTTAGCGACAACAGAATTAAAAAAAAAGTATTTTAAAAAAGTTGCAGGTAGCACAAGATACTGAGTCTTATCCTGAAGCCGAAGCAACAGTATTTCAGTACAAAATGCATTCCGAATCGTATTAGAAGCGCTGAACGCTCAATTGAATTACAGGAAATAGCATGAACCACATTAGTTTAATGCTGATATCTATATTTCTCTATGTGTTACCTATTTGGTAAAAGCAAAATAATTATGATAGAAACTTGAAGTTTGAATGCAATTATCTGGAATAACTCTAAGGAATTATAGATATCATTACTGCATTTTGAAATTGTGGGATGTTGGGTTTGAGGGATTACTAGTGTAAAACATTACCGGTGTCACTGTAGCATCATCTTCTCACTTATTTGCAAACTCAACCTTCATAAATCGGCGTGTTGCAGGAAAATCGCAGATATCCGTATGGACTTAAAAAGACTTATTTGTACCACATCGTAAATAATTTCAAAATATCTCCAAGTTAGTTTCTGTAGGTCACCAAAACAGTATTATCTGAACATAGATTAAGTTTCCGCAACACGGAAAGAGGACGCGAATATAACATATAACATTATGAACACCTAATGCTTTCTGTAAATCATGCATTATATCTAAAATTTGATGGTATATTAGCTAGATTTATTGTAATGTATCTGTCTCTTGCTACGATTACGCATTA
Organism: Ylistrum balloti; assembly: GCF_031769215.1. Taxonomy (NCBI): domain Eukaryota; kingdom Metazoa; phylum Mollusca; class Bivalvia; order Pectinida; family Pectinidae; genus Ylistrum; species Ylistrum balloti. The sequence continues at coordinate 26,742 of NW_026782569.1, forward strand.
ACGTTGGTGTTACTGTATCCAGGACCACGCGGTCAGTGCAGTCATATGACACAACATTGTCAAGAAGTCTAATATAGTGTTGCTTTCGATGTCTGCGGTACGGTGTGCCACGTGTAGAGTCATGTGCACGGTAGTACAGAATACGGACACTCATTGACATTACAGAATGGTCCGTGAAGTTGAAATTTTGATGTAAATATTAATTCTTTTCACTGCTTATGACGATGCATACATTGCCTGTCATTTTGTTTCACAAACATAAATTAAAGCACACAAAATCACATTCAATACCATAAACAACAATGGTAGTTTAACAAGTTGATTCATGTGATAATTTTAATGTAAGTAAATGGAGTCAGTACTTATCAATAACTTCTCGTACCAACGAGAGTCAAATGTGACTTAAGTTTTGTTCACATTAATTTCACGTTTGATTCGTGTGCGTTTGATAGTATGATAAAAAGAACGGAAGTTACTTGGTTTTCACAGGAACACTTCAGTGCAAATGTAGATATAATGATTTACCGGCTTAGACGTCCCATTAGCCTGACCAAACTTACCTGACTTTGCGGCCAACAAACACACTGCGACAAGTACCGCCACCTGTCGTGTTGTGTGTTTCGCCATGTCCGCACCGACCTTCTTGCTACGTCACTTCCGCATCATATTCAGTGGGCACTGATGCCGTTCTGTTTATCTTCTCATCTCTTCCAGTCATTCAGTTGCACGAAATAGGCAAACATTTGCTGCATGTTGTTCGCATCATAGTCCTTTAAAAAAGCACACAAAAACAATCCTGTTTACACAAACAATACTTTAAGCAGTAACAACAATAATATGTGTTGACAACCACAGCGTAGTGTTGAACAATCCAATACAGGTAATGAAGCTAGATCACGTGTTAAACAGTGTTGTTACAAGTCACGTTGATAAGAGACTGATCAATGCTGCAGTTTTAGCTACACAAAGCATACAGGAGGCAATCTGTTTTCATATTGCTTGCTTCTCTCAGTTTAAACTTGTAGTACCTGCTCGTTACTTGTCAAAGTACTGTTTATATGTTGATACATTTAACAATCACTTAGCTCTGTTTTGTATGACTTATACTCAGGTATAAGCCGAATACAAGACATTAAATCATCAGATGTAGTGTTTCGATTAATTTCATGATTTAATCCGTATTGCGATTTGTACATGCACGTTATTATTTCTGATTAAATAGGAAAGTTATTTTAAACAAAGAAAGCAAACCATCCTTCTAAAAAAGCTTCCTTTATCATACAGTGTGGACATGTTACCGCCAACGCTTATACTAACATCTCATCTCCCAGTGAATTCACCTCTTGTTTGGCACGGTGTGCTAATGAATGCGATCAGAGAACACTATGCTAAACGCAGGCTTTGCTGTTTTCACCAGCTCTAATTGATAACACCATTTTCATATGATGTAATTTTGAAAAAAAAATAGTGATACACGCCTTAACATGCAGTTCTCCTCCTCCTGGATCATTAGGTAAATGTGTTTTTTCTATTTGGTAAACAACAACGGAACGTATATTACAAAGTGCCCTGTGTTCTGGTGCTAAATCCTGTTAATTGAATTAACGTATTGACAGTGTAAACAAGCAAAAAGGTGTCCAAATGTTCAACACAAATTCTAAACACTCTATGAAATAAATCCATGAAACATTTGACCGACAATGCCTAAAACATTCACAAACACCGAATTAAGCATTTCTGTGAAGTAGATTGAAAAGAAACATCCCATAAAGCTGTACACTACTGCTGAAAATAGACCGAAATAAGCGTCGTCTTTCTCAATAAACGTCATGCCGTATTACTGAGCCTGTATATAATCACTGGCCAGCACCATAGTAATATTTGTTCGATGGCCACAGCACGCGCCTCAAGTCATGCTCTCGTGCAGATGAACGAGATACTGTTCAATTTGCTACAGTGCTAGGGCCTTGTTACTCCGACAAGGTCGAAAAATCAGAAATGATTAACTGACATTGAATGAAGGTCAGCGTGGAGTGCAGGGAAGCGTAACGATGTAATACAGTTACCGGGGAGAGTCTACTCTGCTAAGCATGCTCTTTTGTTCATCGTTGTTTTTGCCTCTATTTCTTTTAGTTTTTTTTTAGATATATTCCATAAACGGAATATTGATGACGTTCATTTTAAAAATATTTGTATTTTTCAAACGTTATTTTCCGTCGTTTTAAGTTTTCTCAGCGTTGGTTTTGCATTTACCATTTACGTTTCTTTCTTCTGTTTTTAGGGGTCGGATAAAAGATTCTTACCTGAGATATTATTTTAGTTGCATGTTTGTGACCGATCCCGAAATTTACAATAAAAGGTAATGACAATTGCCAAAAGCGAAACAGTGCTGCACAAGACCTATACCACTGAAGTAATTAAAGAAAATCCCATACAATACTTATCGATCAAATTTTGTTCTGTATAGACTCCAATTTTACAGCGTTTTGTTAATTGCATTAAAAGATAAGTTACTCGATACGCTATTCGAGATTCTATAATTACCTTTCAAAGTCGTGTTGCTGCGGCAAGGTGGCATGGAAATTGTTTGACACGAGGAAGTGTAGACTGATGTACCGTGTGCATCTTTATTGTTTACCAAATCAAATGTGTCAAGTTGATTATATATAAATCATTCCAAATAGATTCCATTTCTTAATGATACAGTCCAACGTAATTGGTAGTTGTTAAACAGACAGTTTGAGTAGGAACCACAAAATTAACATATCTGTATATTACATACCATAATGTCCAAAGTTTTAACTTGCCTAACACTTAAGAATATTTCATCTTTGTTCATTTATCCACTAACCCACAAGGCATTCTCTTCATTCGAGTAATGGCACGATTCAGAAAATACACGTATACGTGACTTTTTTCTGAAATTTTCATATACATGAATGCATGCATTTGAAATGAGGGCTAGTGCATCAGCCCATCTAGATTTTACAATCCAAAATTTCTTTCGCTCACTTTGGATTTTTCTCAGTCATCTCCTAGATTAAAAAAATGAGACATTCATCATCGTTCATGAGTCCTAGGAGGACGAAAAAAGCTTCATGATGAAGTTTTATGTTATGGCTCTACCGTATCTAATTCTAAATTTGTACTTGTGTCCGTTTTTCTCCTCTTAACATTATTGCTTAGATTTGTTGCAATATGATTTCGTTTTATAAATTGTCTACAATTTCATAAAATCAGGGATTGCACATTCGAACGGATATAACTGTAGTCATACTCGCTATGTCTTATGTAATTCTGCTATGCAGTACATACAAAGTTTTCAGACAAAATAAAAACATATGAAACATCAGTTCCAATTATCAACCTAAGCTGAATTTTCTGCGTATTCTTTTGTTTCCAGTCTGTCGAAATGATAACAGTTAACATCAGAATACAAAGATGTAGGTGATAAATGTCCTAGAGATGTTCGTTATGTCATGCAATATTTCATATATCTGTTGTGCCTAAAGAAATGGGACGTGCAGTCGGTATATTCCCCACAATAAATGTTCATAGTGTTATTATATAGTCTCTTATCAGCAAAAATTCTCCCTAATAAAATAATGATGATAATAGTAAATAATTTTATTATACTGTACTGAATGACGTCGAAGACAAACTAGATGGTTGGTAGGTCATCGGAGACAGCAGCAATAATGATAGCTTTACTGTAATAATGCTAAATCGAGAAATCTAGGGGATTAGCAAAAACAGTCCACACCAGCGACAGGCCGACTAGGACTATGTGTCTCGAGATGCCCGACGATCGATATTTCGGAACCATTCTGACTTACAAATGGCTGCGAACATCCTTTATCTAACCCCAAAAGGACAATTTTTCGTGACGCGTTATCGCCTGACAAAATATGTTAGGTAGGTTGAAACGACTTTAGCACCCCAAAACAACGAATTATCATGACCATGTGCGCGTGACTTAATACTTGCGGGGAACGCTAATGTGTATTTTACCCTTTTCCGTTTCATTTAATGTATTGAGTGAAAATTACACTGTAAGCATATATCGCCGTCTTGTAGGTGTCTAAAATCTTCCCGCCAATTTTATTTTATTTTGATTGGATTTTCTTTCGTATTTGCGTCTCTATATGCATAACAGACACAAATTAACAACTTTCACATGCGTTTATATTCTACCTACGCACCAATTATCGCTTGGTTTCGGAAATAATAAAATACCACTTCGAAAAGAAATCGTTTTGCAGAACCGTGTCACATTTGCGTGGTGTTATAATAGATTTTAATTCCAGAGCTGTATACACCTACAAGCGTTACAAGTTTCAATGTCATATCATACCCTAATCATCTTTGCGGTCTTAAAAACACGTTTGCCCTCAGTTTGAAACAAGACAAGTAGAAATAAAGGGGGAGAGTATGCATGAATATTTCTCCGAATAGGGGCCTTAACGAGGGTGATTACTAAGAGATAGGCACAAAATTCTATCCAATCAAAATACTTTTGAATATATGATAAGTTATAATAGTTGAAATGATTATGCAATTTCGCTTGTTTTTATAATTATTTGCCAATAACAGTAACATATTCCGCATTTAAAGAAATCAACAATCGTTACGTTAGATATCGTGAAAAAGGAATCGCATAAAATATGTCCTGGTCTCAAATCGGTTCGTTTGAAATTCTGTGTCATGAAGCTATCCGTGAGCAATTTCATTTCATCATTTTGTGGATTAAATAACAAGCAAGATGGATGTTAATTCTATTCTTGTTTTTATCTTTATAACAGATCGTCTTTAGATCTTAATTCTAAATTCAATACATGATATGAGGTTTAATCACTCTACTTCTTCTAAAAATTAAAAATATTTTGCTCACGAAAGAAGGTTGCTCCCATTCATATATGCGCTTTCATCGAACTCATCAAAGACATTGTCAATAGATATCTAGCTTTTTTCACGCAGTATACATATTTGTAAACATTCGTGAATCAGCTTAACATAGTTCACATAACATATCGGCACACTGTATCCATTACTTTAGAAGAAAACCCATATATCTGTTTTCAGTGTGATGTTCTTACAAAATAGCGTTTAAACTGTAAATAGATGATTTTTCAAATTAGGGACATATTGGTCATGACCGATGCCCAAATTTAAAAAAAAAATAAATATTTTGTGCTTATAACAATGCTCCACATATTTACGTTCGGTCCGTCAAAAAAAACTGCAATTGAGACAAGCGTGTGGAATGGCTTTAAGACTAGTATATTAAAACAATAAATAATGTTAAAACGCATACAACCGATAGAAAAATATTAAACCATGATGTCTCAAGGTCAGGTACTGCAGATCAAGATTTCATTGAAAGTATGTAGCAGACTCCATGGGGATATTGTAAGCGCTTTCTATATACAATCAAGCTTGTGACTACAGCTGCAAGGTAATGTATGCATGCCACGGGAACGTCATCAAACGTCAATAAAGCTGGGAAACATTTCCACGTTGTGTTAAACACAAATAGAATGCCTGGTTTATCTATCGCTTCAGGGATAAATAAAGTTTAGTGATTACAAAAAGAGCGGCATTATTCCAGACTTCGGATGAAAATAAACTTGTGTTAATTTTTTTTGAAAAGTTCAATGCAATTCCATCTGGACGAGATGGCCGTGACTTTCATTCGAATAGTGGCACAGTTAGGAATAAACACTTATACTCGAAGCTGATCTGAAATCAGATATGTGTGGCAATAGATAAATTATTGGGGCCAGTCCACATCCCTATCTAGATTTTGAATTTTCCTTCCATCACTATGGATCTTCCCAGGTCGCCTCGCAGTATTACAACTTAGAGCCTTAGGCATCACGGATAAGGCTTAGAAAGAGGAAATAGCTGTATGATGCAGTTTAACTCATAATTTGTCTCTGATGTATTAAATCAATTGTGCTGAAATGTGCTATTCACTCCTGTGTCTGTGGTTTAACTTTTAAATTTTAACGGTATCATATAGAAGTATAGAAAGAGTTATTACTTTATTTCATTTCATATTGAGTCCTAGAAGAATATAACAACTGTATGATGCAGTTTATGTCATTGTTTGGCTCTAATGTTTTACTTCTATTGTAATGAAAGGTGCTTTTTACTCTGGCGTCCTTGGTTTAATCCTTTAACTTTAATGTTACCATATAGAAGCAAGTTTCATCGTATGTGTTATACAATTGTATTTTGCGTTATTGTATGGTAATCTATTGGTTAAGTTATTAAGTTTTAGCGATAACCAGATAGAATAAAGGTCTTCAAAATAAATTAATGGTGGATGTGATATTCTAAGCCCGGTTCACAACATCACAGTACATAATATCGACAGCTGATCACAAAGAGGTTAAAGAGATGCAGGTCAACGAAAGCGAGCTTTATGGTCGTCATCTCGTTGGAGAGTGTAATGTTTCTTGTGCTACTATACATCTATACGATAATGTATGTGCGACTGGTGAGTTGATTTATATAACCTAGATTGATGTGACATATGAGGTAGATGAGACTGACCTTTTTCCAGAACATACGACTTGATTTGACTTTGCTCATAATGTATTTATCGATTATGTGTATAAGTCTTTGATGGGTCAATATTCAGACTGTTTAACAATTTTTGAGTTTTTGACTTCCTTTCTAGAGTTATCAAATGTTGATATTCATGTATAGAGTATATAAACACACAAAAAAATGTGGTTGTTTATTTTTCGCAGAAACCTTATGTGGATCTCCCTCTCTCTCTTTCTGTCATATTTCGAATTGTTTTTGTTTTTGCTTGCGTTCGTTGCGTAATTTTGTATTATACGTAATACAACTGTAATTACATCAAGATATCAAATAGTGGAATGCTACATGAATTATGTTGTCAAGTATTGATCATCCTGAATCTGAGACACAAACATGTTTAAATTTCAACACTGTCCTTCAAGAGCATATCAAATAATGTGTTGGGAATATCAACAATTTCCCTGACACTAGCTGAAAGAACGTGGACAAGTTGAAAATGCATTTTACATCTAGCTGTGATACAAGCATTAAAACCGTTAACATGAACGTAAAAGCTGACATATAGAGGATGCAATGTACTGTGTTACACTTTGTCTAGCGGTTTCATGTTTGAACGTTCACAACATATACATTTTATGGGTTTTTAACCCTTTTGTCAATTATGCATATACACTGCACTAAAACCACAAAATTCCATACAATTCGCCGGCGATCGATACACTGTATTATGTATTAATATCATTATTCATATATTTACATTGTTGAAATAATAAAACAACAAAGAATATACAGACATGTCAACAGAATATTCATTCAAAATCAAATTTGATGAAACTCGATCAAAATATGAACAATTTATTTTTATTTTTTTTTTTTACTTTTAAATGAAGAATGAGATCTGGCGGTCCTAAAGAGTAGGCGATGACAACCGAAACACAAATTTTGGTTATTGGTTTTTCGAAGGAAGTAATATTAGCACGTGCTTACAAGAATATTGCACAAGGAAATAGAATATTCGGTGATAAGATAACTATGACGACAGTAGAGCTTCTCAATAATCTTTATCAACCAGAATCTTTAAAGAGCCTGTGCTGTTGGTTTTCGATATCTTGTCACATGACAGGTGTTTTTACCCCAGATTTGAACAATTTAGGACCTTAGCATATCACTGATGAGTCGCAGAACACGAAACAACTATGTGATGCTTTCTACTGAAAAACGCTTTTTCTTGTGTGTCTTTGAAACAGGTAAAATTTCAGAAAGTATAACGAAACATTACTCGGATGCAAAAGTGAATTGTCATGAAATTCACAGCTCGATTTCAATTTAAGCGTTGCTTTAAGCTTGGCATTGAATGAAACATTAACATGTTTAATGTTAAGCAAGTTTAGGCTATTCACGTGGTTGATTAGGGCTTTCACACATACAGTTCAATTTAGTTGATTTTATGATCCATACTAAGGAAGTTTCAAATAAAAACATAGACAGAGACAGGCCTGCTTGCTGTTAAAACCTCATCACTATCACTGCACAAGACATCTTAATTGTTAGTAACACGACAACGATTTTTGTTACAAACATAGGCAAAAAGAGATCCAGAAGATGTTAATGAATATTTTGCCAACATCTAAGGTCAACACTGAATAACAATTCTTACAATTTCAATTATTTTTCATATTACACAAAATATACAAAAATTTCAAACGTCGATAAATAAAACAGCCAACAGACTTTTCTTTCAAAAATTGAATTCAATGAAGTTAGGGAAAAATATAAACAAAAGAAAGATTTACACGACTGGAAAAAATCAGAATAAGACCAGGCCCCACTTGTATAAAACATCTTAACTTGAGATTTCCTCAAGTCGAGATTTTCCTCAGCTGATATCTCCTCAAAAACGGCTTGTATAAAATGTTCTCAAGGAACAGGAGGAAGTCATCGGCTAGGATGTCCTGAAATTCCTTGAGGAATTTTCAAACAAGATATTTTCAAGGAGATATTAGCTGAGGAAAATCTGGGCTTGAGGAAATCTGAAATTGAGATATGTTATACAAGTGGGGCAAGGTGTTTTGGAGGTAAGCACCTAATGCTTCATCGATTCCACTTGCCATTTAAACAACGGTCAACTAAAATTACAAAATTTGACAATTCTCATTCATAAATATGTAATAAACGCTGTCATTTTATTTCGGTGTTAGTATAATACTACGAAAAATAACGTTTATTTTATGGTTTTCTGTTTTCTCCTTCCTAAATCTGTGAGGGATATGTCTTGTTTCAAGTTACATAAGCCAAATTGTAAATCATTATCATTCTACGTTTCTACCATATTTTGCATTCAATGTTCTTTTGCAGTATGTTTAATGTGGAAAAGTATTTATATGATGATCGGACGATTTAAGGGCAGTACCAATTGATATCATAATAATACAGGTTTTTATTTTATCGACGAAAAGAATAAGTATATTCGAAACATTTTACAGATAACTGACAAAAATAAAGTTCTCCAGAAAAGGTTTGTATTTCAGATATATTTACGATGGTCGAGTGAAGCATCTGACCTCGTTAGCATTACTGATAATTTGTAGGAGTGTTTCCAGATTTTTTATCAGGGAATTCCGGCTTTAGTCCACCACATAAACCTAACTGTGGCAAACTTCAATTGTCCCCGAGTGTCAACAGGACGTGAAGCAACAAAAGACTAGACTGAATGTGAACATGTGAAAGTTTCATAAAGAAGTAGAAGAAACGAGAACATGCTGATAACAAAATTTGCATTGGGAGTACACATGTAAGATATGTTCTCCGAATTTTGTGTTTGCTTTCCTCCGTTGAAAAAAAGGCACCCATAGGGGCAGATCACAATAAAAGGCAATGCTTGTATACACGGTGAATCGCTTAGTGATGAAATAAAGCTGATCATTTACTGAGCTCTGTGTGAACATACCGTCGAGAGAATAGTGTACCTAGTATTCCTTTTTCTAAAATGTCAACTGCTATTTGTTGTAAGATGATAAAATGAAGAGAAAAAGAAAGCCTAGTATACAGTACACATAAAGGTACATTGTGCTCAGAGCAACCTAGCTAATGAGCCAACAGATCGAAAAACAAGATTATAAATATCGACACCATCATTGACAGGCGATACCATTCGGCGAGATTACTTACATTGTAAAACCTGATTTATTTTACAAGGTGCACAATATGCAAGTGCAAGCCAATGACAGTAAAATAAAGTATCCGTTTCGGTATCTGGCACCGTTGCATTAAGATTTGTTAAGTCATATTTGAAATATTTAAGTATCTTAGATAACTAAAATCACCGCTCAGAAAATGTCAAGGTATACTTGTTGTTCTCAAGAAAATATAAGAATAGTTAAGAAAATAGAATTCTTTATTACTTATTTTGAAACCTGTAGCAGTGCACAGATATCAACTTTACTACAAGAAACTCTCTTTAGAGTGTTTTTGCCCGTAATTTGCGCGGTTTTTAGTATTCGCAGGATATCTGGATCATTAGCAATGGCTGGGCAAGTCATTAACAAAGAGGCTTTTATGACGTCCTTTATCTTGGTGTTGTGCAATTCTAAGTTCGTTAAGGATAGGACCAGACAAAAGACATCTTTAACTGAGATATTTGAGTAAGATTTTGCGTTTTATTAACTACATCTCCGTCATGTAGCAGGTACATTGGAATGGTTTTTTTTCATTCTCTGAAGAATAGCTATTGAACAATTAAATATTCACGACTCAATCCTATCGATTTTTTTTATAGTAGTTTTATTCAGCAATCCAAGATGGCTGACTCGCATAGAACGTAAATGTGGTATCAATTTCGCTATAAAACTCCAAACTGTATACACTAGACAAATGTTATATCACATCGTAATTCTTATATGAAACACTGCATGTATTACCATAAGGCTTTAAAAATAAAACGGCATACTAAATTACATAATAAACTGGAAATGGCTGATAATATATAAAACATACACTGAAAAAAAATAATGCGTTCTGTTGTGAGGATTTCTTTCCAGCGACACACGCGAATCAGATATAATTCGAGAGATTTCGATTATCATACTAGTTGAATGCAAAGGCCTTCATTCCTTTGAAGAACAGTTAAATGTATTTATAAACCAGTTTATATGGGTAGCAAAATCAAAAGCTTAAACACGTACTGTAGTGAAAGAGAGCTCTACCTATTACCTAAAATTTACCCTAACTTAACTGTTTTGCAATTTACGTCTGAGAAGTTTTGCAAATACATATAACAATCCTTCAATGCAACGATCTCATTAAAGATCGATTACTCAAAGCGGAAATGATGTGTTTTATGACGGTACATCGGAATAGAAAGCAGAAAAAACCTTCATAGAGGCCAATCTGCCAGCATTTCCGAATCATTCTTATTCTTCCATCGGATGCAATATTCTAATTTTAGTGTCTCTTTAAAATTCTAGGGAATTGTTTGTTATTCAATAAATATAACCCTATGCAAATAGAAACTGTTTGTTTCAAACACGAAAAAGAGGTAGGGATAGTAATCTAATGTCAAGGTCAACTCTCATGTTTAACACGTGTAAACACGTACCAATCACATCACGTGTAAACCTATATTAACATACCCTCACATGTTAACCCACATTGTATGTTATATCATCCGCTTTGTCAATTAGAATCATTTCACGTGTAAAAGCAAGCTAACATTGTCTCACTTCATGTGTAAATTCACACTAACTTCACATCACGTGTAAAAGAACGTGACATGTAATCGTTTTTCATGTACGATCTCGTTAACATCACCTAATATTTAAAACTGCGATAAGAGCATCACTCATTTTAAGCCATGTTGAAATCACGTCACGTGCATAACACGTCACATGTACAATTAACATGATGTTACGTGTATCAACACGTTAATATCCACTTACACTCAAATTCACGTTATACCTAACATTACGTGTAAAACCAAGGCAACATCGTCTTATGTGTAAAACAATGTTATTTATATGTTAAACCCGCATAATCATTTAGTACAATTTCACGAGAAAAATCATATTAACATTGTCTCACATGCGAAACCATTTTCACTTTAGGTTTAAAATCACATTTGACATCAAGGAAATACCAACATGACAACATAATATTAATTCAAACTCAAATTCTATAAAATCAGGGGGGGGGGGGGATGAACAAAAGAATGATTTACACATAGATAACGTATGACTACGTTAATATCACCTCTCATGTAAACCATGGTACCTGTTAGATCATCTAAAATGTATGATCACGTTAACATCACCTCTCATGTAAACAACGGTACCTGTTAGATCATCTAAAATGTATGATCACGTTAACATCACCTCACGTGTAAACCACGGTACCTGTTAGATCATCTAAAATGTATGATCACGTTAACATCACCTCACGTGTAAACCACGGTACCTGTTAGATCATCTAAAATGTATGACCAGGATAATATCACCTCACCTGTTAACCACGGTACATGTTGGATCATCAAATGTGTGTAACCACGTTAATATCACCTCAAGAATAAACCACGGTAGCTGTTAGATCACCTTAAGTGTATGACATCACCTCACGTGTAAACCACGGTACATGCTGGATCACCTCAAGTGAATCACCACGTAAACATCACCTCACGTGTAAACCACGACACCTATTAGATCATTTCAAAGGCATGATTATTTCAACATCACCTCACGTGTAAACCACGACACCTGTTAGATCTACTCAAAGGCATGATCATTTCAACATCACCTGACGTAACGTATAAAATCACCTAAACATCACTCCACATGAAAACCACGTCAATATCGCTTTACACGTAAACCAAGTTACAGACAAGATCAGCTTATGTGTATAATGACATTAAGATTTCATGAAGAACAATTATAAAATCACTGTACGTGCATAACCATGTTAACCACACTGCACATGTTATACAACGTTAACACTACCTCACACAACCTTCTATTCACGTGTTATAGCTACATTATCTTCACGTCACGTTTTTAACCAAGTTATATTCACGTCACATGTACAACCACGTTAACTTCACTTCACGTGCAAAACCACGTTTATGTCATCTTACGTTATTAATAATATTAACATAACTGCACATGAATACTACTCACGTTTATCGTCACACTAACCTTATCTGACTTAAACATTAACGTCAAGTCACGTGTTCCACCACGTTGATAATAATCTACGCTGTTCTTTGTTAGGAAGCATCTTTCACAATTATTTTGTCAATAAATTTAACCTTTTACGTAATTGTTTACGGATAATTACCATTTGCAATTAAAGAACACTGCAGCAGCTTATTAAACACCGGAAGACGATAATTAAGAGCTCCTTGCTTGAAGCGATAATAATATATATTACGATGTGACAACTATGCCCTTAGGAATGCTGAAAATTTCATTTGATTTCAAGCCAAACTAAATAATCGCCATCTTTTTATTCTTTATATTGAGTGACATCAACATTATATGATATTAGAATATAAATATCTATTGTACAAGGAGTGAAATAATTAAAATGGTGATTACAGGAATGAAGATTGATACAATACACTGAAACGTTATAAGCTTTCCCCATTATTCATATCATTTGTGTAACCCTGATCTATCGATGACTTTTTCAGATCAACAGTACACGCTCGTACAAACATCTAACGATCGACAGAAAAGCTGCAGAACTGTTGTGTTCGACCGAAGGAACATATTGTCAAAATCAGACAACATTCTACCAAATATATCATACGTCTTACCTTGATAGCATAGTTTTCTTCCTAGAATACATAAACCATCATGATCCGTTATGAAATCATGTTCTTGTTCTGCCTTGGTACTTGGTAGTTACAGTAAGATTCCAGTGTTGAGAACGTGTAGAGTAGTAAATAATGTGCGGTCTCCTGTGACATCGCGTCAACAGTAATCCCAACCATTAGACGCTATCACTGAGGGGAATACACACACAATCGATTTGTTTAGACGAGGATTACTCATTTTGTTCGTCTTTATTGTAAAAGGAAAGTTGGACAAAATGTATCAACTAAGTTTCTATAACTACAAATAAACGATAAAAAAGTACATTGTATATAATTTTTGACAGACAGTTACAATGATCAGACAATACATTGTATATAATTTTTGACAGACAGTTACAATGATCAGACAATACATTGTATATAATTTTTGACAGACAGTTACAATGATCAGACAATACATTGTATATAATCATGGACAGACAGTTACAATGATCAGACAATACATTGTATATAATCATGGACAGACAGTTACAATGATCAGACAATACATTGTATATAATTATTGACAGACAGTTACAATGATCAGACAATACATACAATGATCAGACAATACATTGTATATAATCATGGACAGACAGTTACAATGATCAGACAATACATTGTATATAATCATGTATATAATCATGGACAGACAGTTACAATGATCAGACAATACATTGTATATAATCATGGGCAGACAGTTAAAATGATCAGACAATACATTGTATATAATCATGGACAGACAGATACAATGATCAGACAATACATTGTATATAATCATGGACAGACAGTTACAATGATCAGACAATACATTGTATATAATCATGGACAGACAGTTACAATGATCAGACAATACATTGTATATAATCATGGACAGACAGTTACAATGATCAGACAATACATTGTATATAATCATGGGCAGACAGTTACAATGATCGGACAATACATTGTATATAATCATGGGCAGACAGTTACAGTGATCAGACAATACATTGTATATAATCATGGACAGACAGTTACAATGATCAGACAATACATTGTATATAATCATGGACAGACAGTTACAATGATCAGACAATACATTGTATATAATCATGGGCAGACAGTTACAATGATCGGACAATACATTGTATATAATCATGGGCAGATAGTTACAGTAATCAGACAATACATTGTATATAATCATGGATCGACAGTTACAGTGATCAGACAATACACTGTATATAATCAAGGATAGATAGTTACATTGATCAGACAATACATTGTATATAATCAAGGACAGACGGTTACAATGATCAGACAATACATTGTATATAATCAAGGACAGACAGTTACAATGATCAGACAATACATTGTATATAATCAAGGACAGACAGTTACAATGATCAGACAATACATTGTATATAATCATGGACAGACAGTTACAATGATCGGACAATACATTGTATATAATCATGGACAGACAGTTACAATGATCAGACAATACATTGTATATAATCATGGACAGACAGTTACAATGATCAGACAATACATTGTATATAATCATGGACAGACAGTTACAATGATCAGACAATACATTGTATATAATCATGGACAGACAGTTACAATGATCAGACAATACATTGTATATAATCATGGACAGACAGTTACAATGATCAGACAATACATTGTATATAATCATGGGCAGACAGTTACAATGATCAGACAATACATTGTATATAATCATAGAACGACAGTTACAATGATCAGACAATACATTGTATAGAATCATGCACAGACAGTTACAATGATTAGACAATACATTGTAAAAAATCGTGGATAGACTGTTAACTAAATCAAATATTGTACTTGAAGCTATCTACCCCACGACTTTCACCTCACTTAAACGCAAATAGGGCAAACTACGCACAAAATACGTATGGGGATAAAGATGAAAAAGTACAAAGACAACAAAACCGCGGAAAACGACATTTGCTATATCCAAAACACCTGAAATACATATTTTGAATCAATCCAAGAAACTAATGCCAAGTTTCTAAACACGGTTATCATCAACGGAACTACAAGGCATGCTGACTGGCATCAAACACGTCAAACTTAATATCGTACAGCGAAATGAAATATCATCCCATGTGACGACATTGGAACTTCTCCATAATCTTATCAACTTAAAACGTCGTGCACTCTCAAGTGTACCTTTTCATTTGTCAAATTCAATAAATCTTTGAAAGTAAATCCAAAATAAACAGTAATACTCTAAAGCAAGGGGACAAAGATATTTTGCAATGATCGAAGACATGTATGCCTACCACATACTTTGTTTTGAATTCCCTCTCGCTAAATAATTTTAGTTTATGTTTCGTGTTTTTGTTTATATTGCAAAACGACATGACAAGAAATTCTTTAGGGGATGCTCGTGCGAATTATATATGATTTAAAACATGTTTGTTGCATTCTTATTTATCTATTTTCTTTTTAGATTTATATTCCTAGTTTGAAATTAGATTTTTACTTTTTTAGAATTATCAACCTTGAAAGTCAGAACATACACTATACATCAAACTTGCTACATCGTCTGTATATCCATCTTCACTAGAAGGATTAATCCATTGTAAATTTATTTGATAAAAGACACGCATGTGAAATCGTAAGTAGAAAACATAGTACGGGTTAAATGACACACACAATCAATGTTTTAAGGCAGAAACAACATTTAAGAAAGTAGCAAAGGTAATAAGTTTCGATTGCATTCCGTTTCACCACCTGTAGCAAAACGTAACCTTTTGTTTTCAATGCAAATGATAAGAATGTTATTGTTGTACATTTTGGAGCTTTTATGAGTAATATTGTGGGGAACATCGACGAATTCACATGCTTTCAGGCATGGTGTCACAACAAATACTGATCTCACTGATTACTAACGGACATTTACCGAAATGATGGCTTGACCGATCTTTCCCATCTTTAGATAATGAAGATGAAGACATAATGGCAGGCGAGATCGCGTAAATATGAGAAGATGTATTTCTTGCACGATGTGACTCGTTCGCCAGTATGAAGGTTAATTATCCAATATTAGCATGACGGGTGTTCTCCATAGTTTAAATCTAGATTCAGTGGACATAATGCTTTCGGAAAAATTCAACAGGGAAAAGTCTCTACATCACATATATTTAGTTATGATACCTGCACGGTAACACATCATTCCTATATAAAAATATACAAAATTATAAAGATAATTTATGAATTCGGTTTAGTTTCACTTGTTTATGGTATACACTTAAACATCTCATCTCCTTTTCAAATCATGAATCACAATTGCTTGAGATATTAGATTATTATTTAATATAATTTAAAGTATGATTAAAGAGGAACTTTTAATTTGTGTTTACGTCATGCATATATACACATGTATTTATATGCACCAAGCGTAACAATTAAGATTGTTCAAAAGGCACACAAGTGAATAGCGTCTTCTAATAATTCAGAGTTAGATCTAGTAGAGCGAAACAATAAATTAAACTGCATCATACAGCTGGTTCGTCCTTTTAGGACTCGTCAGCAATGCTAAGGGCCTAACCTGGTATATTCTGAACAGGGCCACTATTTAAATGTATTATCACATGGTATGCAGGTTACTATTAACCTCCGGGACCTTAAGTCTACAACAGTTTCTTCCACCTTGCTTGTTGCAAACAAAATAAAGTCATTTGTATCAGTAGTAAACGACGTCTGAAAGAAAGGACAAGTACACATGAACCTTTTTGCTTTCTGTCAATCAGTATTCTGCATCTGACACCTTTCCTAATTAGCAAAAAATACATTGACATCACACTGTGAAACGAAAAGAACCCCGTCAGCTGGATGCGACAGCGGTTGACAACATATGGTTCCGTTGACCTTCAACTTATAACACCAGAAAGAGGTGCATGCTATAAATCGATTGCAAATAGACAAAACAAATGTCATTAGCTGAAGAGAAAGAAACACATTGAAATATAAAATAACAAAGCTAAAATAAACCATAGAGGTATTCATAACTTTATACCTTGTCGGATTTTAATTCACGGTAGGTAGGTGGATTTATCGCCAATCGATTGATTAAATACATGGCGATGCTAATTCCTCACGCGGGAGACATCGATATGAAAGTGTCTTAAATATCTAATGGTATTGTTATTGCTAACAGCTAGGTTTCAACAAAAGGTATCTGTTTAGAAAACATAAACAACCAAGAGAAGATATTGCTCTGGAATTTGAGACTCTGTTGGACGTATTGAGATGATTAAAAATATTTGTAACTTTAAAAGAAAAAGAACCAAAGATAAACGTTACTCTCGATAAAGGCTAGTTTTGTTATCATGCACTTGTATGCACTTTATATTTACTTGAATTTCATACCTGATGATAGATAATGAAATATTATTTCTTCGTAAAACAAATAGAAAATGTGTTGTTTTTTTCGTTTTTTTTTTTAAAATAAAGATTCAATATATATTTTCTTGTGAAATACAAGAATATATTATTTCGATTACATTATTATTAGTAATGATAAACATGAAACCCATCCATTGGTAATATATATTTTCCGGTGTTGACCAATAAGAGCTATGCTTTCATGTCACTGCATTGGAATTCGCCAATTTCTCTTTTCAGATGTAAATGAAACGTAGGTTGGCTAACTTTGTTTTCCAGGTATTCCAGTTGTTGTCTAATTTGGTATATAAAACAGATTTGTAATCGTTTCTTACCAGAGAACTGCATCACTCGTAGAATAATACAGCCCGTTTAAAATGACATTGTTCAGCGTAACACCAAACTATTTGACGTCAATGAATTAGGTACTATTTTCGGAACCCTTTTTAAATATCGGTTTCTATTATGTCTGGATCGGTTTTTATTTATTTATTTTTTTTTAGAAATGAATCAAAGTTTGATAGTTTCCACTTTATTTTTCATTTGTGCGACGCACTAATGAAAAATATAGATATTCCGTCATACTCGTGAAATTAATTTGTACATATGATAATAAACTGGCAAATTTTAATATTTTTATTGATTTTATCAAGAAATTAGCAAACAAAATTTGGTTTCTTAGACTTTCTACGCATATAGTTAACTGCTTCGACAATTATTCAAATTGTTGCTACTTGTAGATTCTTAATGAACCATGATAAAAACAACAGGAAAATGCCAACATGGCACCATTATCAAAATCCAAACTTAAATTCAGTGAAAATATGGAAAAAAATAAACAAAAGAAAGATTTACAAGGATAGTATGATAAAGTGAAGAGAGGCATGCATTTTTTCTGTACACGAGTTGCATTTTAAGTCATATAAGCCAACAATCGCATAAATACTTGCGCTCAGAAAACAGAATGTTTATGCCATCTCGAGAAAATCTTAATTATGAAACTATAGGTATGTAGAACAAACTTTGAACAGAAGGAGAAAGAAAATTCGAGACAAAAAGCGAATAAAAGTCCATTGTTTCATCGATGGCAACCACCACATAAATGTTTGTCAATCCAAATAAGTAAAATGACATTACACTAGTGTTTTCGGAAAAAAGAATTAAAGAGAAAATATGTTGAGTAGATAATAGCAACTTGTTAATGAAAACCGTATCTATATTTTCAAGATAGTCGCAATAATGTTCGTTTTGGATCCAAAGTAGGAAAAACAAGAGACACTCATAATTTATGTAAATGTCATATTCTTTTTTTTTCGTGTGAATGTAAAATTTGGTAGTGTTGTGACCATTGTTGTCTTACCCTAGCCAAAATTTAGAGTGTTGTATTGAAGTGAATAGTATTGTCTTACCTTAGCTAAAATTAAGATTGCGGTATTGAAGTGAACATTGTTGTATTAACTTTGCTAAAATAAAGAGTTTGGCATTGAAATGAACATATTGTTGTCTTGCCTTAGCTAAAATAAAGATTGCGGTATTGAAGTGAACATTGTTGTATTAACTTTGCTAAAATGAAGAGTTTGGCATTGAAATGAACATATTGTTGTCTTGCCTTAGCTAAAGTTTAATGTTATGAAGTGAAGTGAACTTTATTGTTATGACATACGTAAATGTTCTATAGTTTGGTGGTGACTCTTAGTTTATTGTAGGGAAATATCACGGAATGATCAGTGGTAAACAATACCGTTGAATTAAATGATTAAAAAGCATGTCATTTCATTCGATTTTATAGTAACGTTAACGTTAACCATAACAAAAAACATCTCTATTGATTTTTTCATTCATTGCATAGATCACCATTTCATGAATGTATTTAGTTATAATTAATTATTAAGTAACAATTTAAAAATGTATTAAATATGTAAGACACATACACCACCAATCGCTATATCACACAGATCACACATGTTCTGTAACTTTGATCGATTAGGCTACACAGAATCAACGTTCCATGTACGGGTTGCATCCCTTAACACACTCTCTGTTCATGAAAACAAAGAAATTGTATCCAATACCTATGTGGGTTGGTGAGGAGAATTTCTACAAATGAATTCATGTTCATTAGATCGTTATTGAGTGTAACATGTGTTGGTTGCTTTGTCAAAAGACCAAATGAAGCTGTATTATAGGCGACACGTGTGGTTATAATAACCGTCCATGCCACACCCTCTAGGGAACACGCCAATATCATTTGATTAATCTTTTAATGTTAATCGAACTTGTCGTGTTTGCATATAGGTGATTATGATTCATAACATACAGAGTTTTGTCAATCAATCGAGGCTTTATTTTCATTTCTATTTGTATAATGTAACACATGTCCATCAGTTTTGCACTATTCATGATGTAGATCTGTAACATATTGTTGGTTTTTATATCGACAAATTATGTCAGTCAAGTGTTTTCTTCTCAGCCAACTTGACACTTCAGCTCTCATTTGAGAGCATTTCGTTACTTTGACTGTGATGAATCTCCATGTGAATATTTAATTCATTAATAAAATAATCGATATGAAATTCTGTGTCCGATTCTGACAAATTTAAAATCTGGCAGAGAAAATCGTAATTATCAAACGAAATATGCAACCAGTCTTAAAATATAAAAATATTTGGTGGCAGGCATACCATTTGATACATTCTAGGTTAAACAAATCCAGAAATATAACATGTGAACACAAATAAATATCAAATTAAATATAGGTTAAAGGAGTTCAAGCTATGTACAAGGTATACATTTTTTATGCTAGTCATCTAAAGTTTGTGTTTAAACTGTCACCTTAGCTCCCTCTTTATATTTTAAGCATTTTTCTCATCGATAAAACCATATGCTGTGGCAACGTATGTTTCAGCTTGCCGTTTGAATGCTTTACATATTTGTGTTACTTCAGAGATGTCGCTTATTGAACATATGCAATAATAATAATCTTATTTACTCCACAGGCATAGCATATATGTAATTTACCTCTGGCGGTGCATCCAATGTTTACATACGATTTCTGTCTTTATGTGAAATGGTCACGGCTATTTTCTGACTGGCTCCTCGTCAAATAAAACCCTCTGTTCATTTGCAAAGAGCAAATTAATTAATATCACATCACTGAAATTAATTTCTGGAAGCATCTATTTTCCCTGCAGTGATAAGTGTGTGTATTGCTTCTAAGTTATTTATTTTAAGCTTGAAAAATTCCAGTTGTAATCAAAACTACAATTAGTATACATATATAAGCAATCATGTACAATGTAAGTTGATCCATTTTTTATTATATATGATAAAGTTTATTGATAGAGAACAAATTTAGAATCTAAACAAGTATAGCGATTAATGGGTTACCGGAAGTAATCAACCTACATTTGACCACTACAGAATTCTCATGTATGCTTTTCTGCACACACACACACACACACACACACACACACACACACACACACACACACACACTCTCTCTCTCTCTCTCTCTCTCTCTCTCTCTCTCTCTCTCTCTCTCTCTCTCTCTCTCTCTCTCTCTCTCTCTCTCTCTCTCTCTCTCACACACACACACACACACACACACACACACACACACACACACACACACACTCTCTCTCTCTCTCTCTCTCTCTCTCTCTCTCTCTCTCTCTCTCTCTCTCTCTCTCTCACACACACACACACACACACACACACACACACACACATACACACACACACACACACACACATATATATATATATATATAATACAACATGCATGTTCTTTTATCTTTTATTTCGTATTGTTTTCAATTTGATTTTGTTTCGTTAATCCGTTATACCATGAAAAAATTGGCCCCCCTGTATCATTCTGCGAGGCGCTAAATGATCTGAATAACGGGGTTAACCTCTTACAATATAACCTGTCTCTGCTAATGAAATATCTAACATCCTACACAATTAACAGTTTAAAATTTACATGAAATATTATAAGATTATATTGATCGTTGGTCAGAATACTGCTGAGAAGTTTAAAAATAGAATGATATAATACTGTATTGATTTTCGTCAGTTTGAGATACCAGCTAGCCCTACGTTTTCATATTATCAATTTCGTACTTTCTCATCACATAATAGTGTTTAAAAGGAACACCCTTTTCTGTTTTTCTTCCGTTCTATATGACGTAATGCTGGTTGAAAGAACTAACCTAACAAAAAATAAAGATTAAATTTAAATTTTCAGAAATGTAGATACAACAGTGGGAACTGCGGTCACACTGAAACTATTGGAACAACAAGAAAAACATGTGAAAAATAACAGATCATGATGAGGTATTACACGGAGCATCACTAATTGATAATTATCCAAAACAAGATGGTAGGCAATACAGAAACTCTAAACAAAAGGAAGGACATAATGAAGAATGGAATAGAAGTCTGTCATGATGTCGGTCTGTGACATATGATGCCATTTCGTCTTCGAAATCAAATAGTCCCTGTATAATTCTAAAAATCCGTGACCATTAAGATACAGGGTGTCAGACAACGTCAGAGCTGTTTGTATACTTACAATGAAAATAATCATCTAATGCGTGTTAATATGACATATGACAACAAATTCCTGTGATTTTAGTACCTCGAGGATATGGAGGATTACTGCGTAGCAAAACGCAATTGCCCTGTCGACTGTACCGCCTCTGATGACGATAAGACGACGGAGAAAACACAATTCAGAAAGCCGAAATCGATTGTCAGGTCACTGTGGGAAATGAAATTAATCAAAACCTCAGAACAAATTCGAAATCCTGTTCTGAACATTATAAATTACAAACTCGCAAATGAAATAAACTTACAAACCCCTCGGAATCACAATTAGCGTACATGAAACACTGTATTAGCGGCTGTAATGATGATGATGATGCATGGTATCTCATGTCATGGTGGTTTTCGCACTGACGCAGAAGAACGCTGAAGAAGGTAATCTACTTGTAATTTTAGCGATAATGATGTATTTCAAATCAAATATATGAATAGATTAATGAGTTATTAATAATACAAAAACACCATGAAAAAAGTCAACTAGATGTATATATTACATTAATATACAAATTCAAGCAATTTTCTGAAAAGTTATGCGTATCGTGTGATTTGAAATACAGCCTTTGATTAATAAACATTGTACTATATACCACCGGAAATAATACGTGAAACATATTTTGTTTATACAAAATCTACTTCTTTTTAGTTTTCGTATTAATATATACAACTGTAGTGTTGCAAGCCCCTGTGGTCATCGGTGTGTCTGGATAAAAAAAGAATCTAACAAATACAAAAATAATTGCGTCATTTAGATTATGATATAAAATCAAACCAAAATTTCTTGTCTAAAATTCTTTAACTAGGAAATTATTTTTTTTTTGTATTGGACAGGCTAATAATCGATTGACAAATTAAAGTTTCTGTCCAGTGTTAATGGAAAAGACAGGTTTTACTGAAGATAATTCACGGTTTCCAAGAAAAACAAATATAAAGTCGTTAGATTCGAAACGACCTTTCATTGTTTGCGGATTCGAAATCTTGGTTGCAGACCTTGACCAATAATTGATTAATGTAATCTGTACAGTGCTGAAAGCCGTCGGGCTTCCTTATGTCCCACAAATTGAATAAAAACAAATTACTCGACACAATGAAGTTATATCTAGTCAGTAATTTTGTGTTTATCACCAGAGAAAGATCAATGCTGAGCAAGTCAAATGCATCTTTCATTACAAACCGGAAATCATTTCGTCGAGGTAGTGACGAGGGGAAAGGTCTGAGGGGTTGAAGGTCAAGGACAATTTGATGAAAATTGCAATGCTATATCCTGATAAGATGTCTGTTGAAAGCTCGTTAGACATCAGTCCCTAAATCATCCTTTTAGCTACAGTACTAAACCTCAAACTAAACAAAAATTGTAATTGCAATATTGTACAAGTATTTTGATGTCCATCTATTTTCATATTTATCATCAATATCCCTTTATCGAATTCTCACTTATCCAGATATTCCTTTATCCTCATTCTATTACTTCAGATCCCCATCTGTTAAATTCTCACTAATCCGGGTGCTTTTCTGTCCCCTCTATCCTGCTCTTACTTATCCAGTTGCCCAACAATTTGGTGCTCACTGATCCGAATGTTCCTCCCCAAGTCCCTCTAATTAGGAAATTCCTGTACAATGATTAATTTGATTGATCCATTATCAATGTTTTCATAATCCGTATTTTCCTCCGGTAAGTTACGGTAACAATCTCTATTGATTTTCGAAATTACATGTCTATATGTTTCATTTGTTAATTGTGAATTATCCAGATTATCTGACCATATATGTGAATGCTTACATTAAGACCTACAATGCACCTGAAAGATATCGATAACAGTACGCCTTGTAACCGTCTGTAATAAAAAAAGTGCACCATGTGACCTGTCTCTTGTGAGTAAC
Organism: Ylistrum balloti; assembly: GCF_031769215.1. Taxonomy (NCBI): domain Eukaryota; kingdom Metazoa; phylum Mollusca; class Bivalvia; order Pectinida; family Pectinidae; genus Ylistrum; species Ylistrum balloti. The sequence goes on from NW_026782569.1 coordinate 51,034, forward strand.
TTCAATGCGCATGTCATAATACACTTAGTACAGTTTGGCCACGACTGACAAGTAATAGACATGGGAGTGAATTGATTGAGGTACGTGGTCGTTGATCAGAGGTCTAATTTATCATGAGAGACTCCGTTCTGTCAGTTCTAACCAGGTTATGAACTTTAGTCGGGTTCGCTATATTTCACTTACTCGGATATAAACAAAATGTCCACAGTGTTTCTGATTCAACTCTTTTGTAAATCAGTGATGAAGTTCAACTGTTGTTTACACTTAGCAACACACTGGCTTGATCATTATATCAAACACAGTTTACTGTCAATTATAACAAGCTTTGTTCAGTTCGGAAACTATCACTGATGTCAAAACCTGAAACAGAAAGCCGTTTGGATGCTTTGCGCAATAAGAATTTACCTTTAACGTTGCACAAAAATGAATTAAGGCTTTACCACAAAACATTCCTTTAAGTCATTACTGTTTCTGTGACTATACATGTATATTGATATATAGGTTCCGAATGATACTGATTTGAATTACCTGATGTAATTGTATCCGGTTTTGTATCTATAATAAGACTCGAACTCACTGTCTACCACACCAAATCTCCTAGCCAGGAAATTCGACAACTGCCCAACCGACTACACCACCACAACCCCCCCCCCCCCCCCCCTCCATCCAAAAAGGATGTTTGGAAATTGGGCTAATAGACAGCTGGAAATTCTTGACGTGGTCATATTGGGAAATTGTCTTTCATGTGCTATCTAATATTGACAATGGATCATTATCGATATAAACTACTTTTTATCAAGTTGTACTTGCTAATAAGTGTTATTATTATAAATGAATGTTTAGTCATGACACCATATCCGGTTTGATACGACATATCGCCTTCACGTATGCTTCAGGAGTGAAAGCTAGCTGACACAGAGCACTAACGAGCAACATCGTGTCTTTGATCCTGTATCATAAGATTATATATACGTGTGTAGATTGATTTTATCTGTGAAACCTATCTGGGTCATAACTGACAGATTAAAGAAGCACGTTATGTCCATCACCCATCAGCTATAGACAGTAATGTTTATCTAGTGCTTCGTAATTCACTGAATCATGAACCATTTTTATTAAACGATCTCTGAAAAGAACGATAATCTACATACTCTAAATTGAATTGTGTCCTTACATTTCATTGAAATCTTATCAGATAAATATATTTTGGCAAAGAGGAAAAGAGTACTAGAATAAATCTACGGAATGATATTGCCATCAAACATGACGGCTTAGGGGGTTATGTCGTTCTGTGTCAATTATGAAACATTATTCTCGTTTGCAACATATGGAAATTCTTTTAATAAGTACTCAGAAACATGTAGCTGTCTTAAATTGGAGTTTTATTTCATTTGCATTTTATTACCATAGCCCATTCAGAAAATAAGATTTTTTTCCGCAAAATACTTTTGTCTTTGGAAGCAATCGTTCTGTGCATTTTAGTTTTGGGACAGAAATGGCGTTATTGGTTCCAAGTGAGAATTGTCCTTGTAACAGTTATGACTTCCCGAAACCAAGAGCTTCTTTGGCTACGGAAGAGTTTATACAATCAAAAGGAACGGATATTGCAATGCTGATAAATACGCTTAAAGCAGATTACTTTTACTAGTTGATTAATGGTGTTTGGTATGTGCGAGATAATCTAAATATCCTTCAGACGTGTCACATTAAAAAGAATGTTTTCAAATGTTTCGCCGCTGACTTCGAACGACCAATATATAGCCTCCTTTCAAGTGAACACTTATACACATGCAGTAGAATCTAGTTTCACTGAACGTTTGTTGTTTTGCAGTTGTGGTCTAATATGTGTCATGAAAATATGTTCCATTAGTCAACTCATATTTTTAAATTATATATCAAACATTACTTTTTCCGGTGTAAAATATTGATAATACAGGGTACATACAAATTTTATACACCAGATAATGCAAAACTGTCGAATCATCAAACCTCTCACAGAGTTTTCATTTTGAGAATATGACATGGATGAAACTTTACTTGCTCTTTTATATCTCCCCGTATCTTATTGTACATTATTCCCAAACACACTATCATTGAAGGATACTACTTCGCTAACTTTTTGGCATTGTTTGAGTCATCGCCCTTCAATGCGACCTCTCATCTTAAAGTTAGAAAAAAACGCCAAAGTTCAAGATGGCAGAGTCGACCTGTGATGTTGTGACACGCATGTTAATAGAAAAGTTGAATATCCGACATGTAGATGTAACTAAGGCACTGGCGTAAAAGAAGACATTGGAATCATTTACAAAGTCATTTTTTTGTTGTCAAACGCCAATCTTAGATTTAGAAAAATGGAGCTTACTACCGAAATTGAGCTGGTGCATATAGTATCAGGGGCAATGATTTCCTAGAAAAACTAAAACGATACAAAACGTCAATACCAGGCAACTTCTGGAAGCCTAACGGAGACAGAGGTAGATACCAGATGCAATTTATCAAAAGTGTGCAAATTAAATTGTCTGACCTGATACAGTTTCATGATCGAACGAGCGCCAAATACAGTAATGATCAGAGAAACGACAGATGTGAAGAAATCCTTTTGCATGTATAAATAAATGTTGGTTTCATGCACGATTGATTTTATTGTTGGGTTGATTTATCTCAAGGTTAACCAAGATAGACAGTGACATTTCCAGATGTCTAAAACAAGGACAACACAACCTGCAGGGGGATGTAGTATTCATTCGAAAAACAGTATTTAATAGTCTTTAAACAAGGATATGAACCTACATCACTTTTATTTTTGAAATATAAATAAGAATCGGCAGTAGTGGATTATAATGTTATTGATATTACTGGTGTATTTATAAAGATATATATAGTAGTACCAACACTGAATAATCGATGGTATTTTACAATCATGATCTGACACATGATATTCAATACAGTCATTATCTTTGAGAAAATTACATTTCTCAATGGATTCATAGTATCGTGAGGGAATCATTGAAATTAACTCATATGAAATTCCATTTGTTCTTCCTTGATTTTAATTCTAAATTAAATCCTGCTAGGTTTGTTTTATGATGTCTAAGTACAAGTCATTAACGTTCGGACACATTGCCTCCGATCTTTCAAAATTACATGGGTATATTTACTTAACATTTTTTTCACCAACGTCAAATGAATTCTTACCTCATGTGGGATGTATGTTGCATTTGTCATCAGCCGGTTCCATAATTCAGATTAAGATATATCATCACCAGGAAAAAGTATCGATAACAATTATCGAACTTCATGTAAGTCAATGACACTACTCAGAAGAATTCTCTTCATAATCCGATAGCAGTAACGTTTCTAGGGAAGGCAAACTTGTTTATTAGGCCGTGTCTGACGAAATCTACACCATCTTTGTATATTGCAATTACGTTTTATTAAAGAAAACATGGCAGTTATGTGTGTATTTATGAATTGCTTTAGGCAGATAATTGCTTTTCAGTAATGTATATATTTATAAAACTATATCTGGCCCTTTAAGTTTACGTATACAAAAGAAGCCTGTTATCAATGGTAGTTATATGTACACATTGTAATATTATCTATAATTATGCCTTCTTCTGACGGTGGAAGCTCTCTTTGGGGGCCAATTATCTAGCGCCGAACTGATGTCACAGAGTGTTCTAATAATTGTTTGGTGAGAGGGTAGGTAGTGTACCACGAACCTGCATTATACTTTTAGTACAATAAATATATAGATATCGCTTTATGTTTCTAAACATGCACTAAACGGACAACACATATTGAAAAGAAGACAAAGCAAGCTATGCCTTGTAAATATCGTTTTGTTAATTAAAAATACGAAGTTAGCAAATGGCTTGGCATGAAAACGTGTTGAATATATATTTCATTAATTTATGACGACTACTGGGATTGATTATGAATGTTGAATTCTTGACAGCTGTATAAATGAAGTTATTTGAAATCGCCCCACCCTTCTATCCCCTCCCCTTTTTTTACTTTTAATCATCTGTCGATTTAACTGAGTCATCTAGAGTTCCCTGGGAATGTGTTTTAAAAGTCCTGTTACTGTATATTTGTAATTTGAGATCTCATACGTTGGTATCGAACATGTTTTCTCTTTGTAATTGAAATATGCTTGAAAGTTATAGAATTTCTGTTTGAATGTAAGGGATCGAGGTTTTGCAAAACACAATTCACGCGAAAATCCTACATTTTCAATACAACTTTGCTGATTAATAAGTTAAACTCTTGACAGATGTTGATATCAATTTTACAGTCGAATCTCATTATTTCGAAATCGGCGGAACCGTGGGAAAGCCTCGAGTTATCCGAGTGTTCGATTTAAATGAATTCCAAAGTTAAGTGTGACATTTGGCCGGGACGGATGGAATACTTCGAAATATACAGGGTCTTCAAGTTAAACGAGTTCGAGATAACGAAGTTCGACTTTACACAAAGATATAAGCTTATGATATCAAGAACGGGTAAAGGTAAAGAACCTCATATCATACATGCTACCTAGTAGTTAGGTAGTAACACGAAACTGGAAATGACCGATTGCTCAACGTACGCCTATTTTACCTTCTACGAACACAAAAAGTCGGGATCCTGTCCCTGATCTCTCATTAGAAATGGTGTTGAATCATTAGTCTGACTACGTGGGCTCTATGGTTACCTTTCCGACATCATCACCGTCTGCTGATTGCAAGCCAAAATGGTTAATATGATATCAAGCCACAATGTGGATTTCAATAAAAGAAAAAAAATAAGAAGAAAGTATCAACCTGTCAACATGATCATGATCCGAATTCAAATTCAGTAAAAACATGACAATGTATATAAATAATAAGACTATGTGTAAAGGAAGAGTTAGTTTTATGTTTTATTTTAGAAATCAGGGCAGGTCAAAGGTTAATCCTGAATGCATGAATATCGTTCTTTGTTCGACTATGTTGCATTACCCTCATTCGAAGGTTCATAGTCTACAAACATGTTAAAGTATCTAATTTTGTCTCCGTTGCTTCAATGAAAAAGGTCTGATATGGATATTCCATATTATAGGAACGTCGCCTTTGCTGAAGATTTGGCATCAATTCATTTCCTTCTTGTATCGTTATTTTTTAGGAAGGAAGATCGTTGTTGACATTTGTTTGTTATTTAGTGTGTCGTCAGTTCATGTGGTAATCATTATTCATTATCGAGTGTCTCTCTATCTCTACAGCTCTGGTTACTCTCCAAGTTCTTGTTTTGATGTCTAAGTTCATCTGTTCTGTCCTCCATATTTTTCTTTGATGTCAGCTAAGTCCATCTGTACTGTTCTTTCGTTACAATTGTACACTAGTTGAAGGATGTTATTAATAATTTCTATTGTAGTTTGTAAAGAACTGTGTTGAACGAAATATGCGTTCCCTGGATAATTCGCCGTTCAACCGTTCAGAAAATATTAGAAAAAACAATCTCATACAACAAGTTACGGCTAATCAGAACTGCAATCATGATAAAGTACTCATCCACATAGCGAGCCTCGCCATATCCAATTTTATACATTTTTTTTCTTTGTAGTATATAGCAATGTCTGTACAACGCCTCCAAGCATGATCCAGAATCTCGTAATTAATCATAAAGATAGATATGTTACTTATAACAACATAGTGTATGATCATGTCTATGACGAACTTCTTAAGCTGCACTCTGTCTATGCTAAACCTATAATTTATGCATTTTTATATGTAAATTGTTTAATTTTCCTGAGCGACATAAATTCTTTAAAAAGAAACGGCGATGTGATTGATAGTAATGTATGTTTCAAATGTATCTTTGTAAGTTCGTAAAGCTAACATGGCATGGTGTATATCAAAATCTGACTCCGAAACTGCCCAAGGACCTCTTAAAGTAGTAATGAGGGTCATGACCAGACCCAGCTGTACATGTATTGGAACTGAAAATGAGTCTTCAGGGGAAGAGATCCTGCCGGATTCATATGTTATACTCATACATGCAAAACTTACTTAGGCTTAGTGCAAAGATAGTCTTTGTTTCTTCAAATGGCAAGAACTATTAATTCTCATCGACCTGCATTTCAAATTCGCCATGTGTGTAATATTTCCAACGAAAAAAAATCAAAATATAGACAAAACAAAAAGACATTAGACTATAATCATTGGAATGGGTGTATGATTAATAATATTACTAAATAAAGCTTCTCTTCATAATTTTGTTGTTCCTGTTGAAAAAGCCCCGTTATCCAGAGTTAGACATGGCAAATTATGATCTTTGTCTTTAAGATAACCAAAAAGTCTATCTGTAGCAAAAAAGCATGAAAAATCCTGTCTACTGTCAACACGTATTCCAAACCATTATTAGAATTCAAAGCACTGAATCACACATTTATTACACACACACATTTATATCTAGAATCTTGTAAATAATATCGGCGGTGTGGTCCAATACTGGTACTGGATCACATATACACTCAGTATCTAAAGTGAAAAAAAATTGATGTAAAATATTTTGGATATCTAATTACCATTTTACATACAACTTGGGATGTTTTTCTGTCTTCTATCACGGACCTTCGGCGTCCACCGGCCGAAGGGATTATCGAGACACCTAAATTTACACAACCGCATTCGATTTAGATTTGTAACTTTGTATTTGTTTTATGTTTTATGTATGTGACGTAATTTATGTAATATTTGTGTCTTGATAGAGGGGCGGGTTGCCTCAGAAATATGACAGTTCGCTTGTCCTTACTGTTGCTATTACTGTACATGATTCTAAGGTTTGAAATGGCTTCTATAAGCAGAATGGAATTGAAGAGATCAATTCAGTTCTACTCACTCGATGCTTAATTGAGGAAAATGTCAAATACTTAATCACGGAAGTGCTAGGTCCTTGGGCAGCCTTATTAAGGATTAGTGACAATTTGAAGAGCTGTTCAAAAACCCGTAACCTCGGGTAGAGTGTACTTCAGTAGAGTGACGTAGGTTTATTATACAGGCAGAAAAACAAAAGAGGTTTGTTTGTGATTTCGCTTTTTAAGGACTTATTTGCAGCGCTGTTAAACATATAAACTACTACTGCAATAAGTAAAAACAGTACATAATACTTTAATAATGTATGCATTATCTTATTTTTGTTTTTTGCAAGCAATTTCTTCTAGTTATCAGCCCTCATTTGCCAAGCTTATAGTGTTGCCCAGTTTTCGTAGTTACACAAAACGTACTTCCTCGATCCTGATTTGGTTTTCTGGTATACTGTACATAAGATATAAGTGAATCCCATTTTGATATCAGAAATCTTTATAAATACACAGGTTGCTAAAAAGTACCATGGATGCTATCTAAGTCTTCTAGACAGGATTAGACGTTGATAATACAAGTGTATTCACTGGTTATAAGCGTTGATCTTAATATAGCTTCCTTGCAATGCATATTTGAATTCAAAGATTATAAAGAAAAATGAAATTTTGTGTTTGTGAAATTAGTATCTTATTGAAACAACTTTGAATATCACGCTACTCAAATATATTGCTGAGATCTAGGCTATTGTATAATATCTTAGATTTGAGGATCGAAATACCGTTGTGAAGTAATTAATTCTATGTATCAAATAACATTCTGTGACTAGAATTGTGGCTTTCATACGAATAGGATATTGGTTTATGATATGAATGTAAATGTATTTCACGGCGGGGTACTCCCATTGTTAACTAATTTATCACAATGTTGTTTTATAGTAACTGTGATGAATAAGATTAGGTAACGTAATGACTGTAACTTTTCTATGTAGAATTTTCACAGTTGTGATAAGCGTCAGTTGTTAGATCAATTTCTGGGTATTTTATTACAGGTGAAAACCTCTATATTGATTTCTCAGGTAGTTAGCTGATATCTTTTTCTGCACAACATTTCATCAAGTATGTGCAAAATGGAGATTTTAATACGAGCCGTAAAACCGCCCTTGATATTCTTGCAGAAGACGAGCTATATGGTATTAATGATAAAATAGCTATTACAGGTTTTGATTTGATTTGATTTTTTAGAAATTTAAAAGTGTTTATATCGTCACTGATAAGGCCTATAGGGACGAAACATCTTTACGATGCAGTTGAATTCATTATAAGGCTCTACAGTATCTATTGAAAGAGTTGCTATTCATTTGTGTGTCCTATGCCATCATCATTGACGCTTAGGTCGCTTGTGTATAAACCTCCCTCGTTAAAAAGGAACGAAAGTAAATACAAATACCTATATTGCGTTGTGCCCAAGCTTCTGAATTCATTTTAGAATTAGTTTCTTTACTTATATGCAAAATAATGCAATTTAAAATGACGGTGAAGTAGGCTTCATGATTCCGATTTCTTCACGAATTTCAAACAATAGATTGGATACGTGCTAATGGATTGATTTTACAAAGCTGAATTAGCATTCAGAGAGCTAATTTATTCTATTAATGGGTTTCTCCTAAATGCATTTTATACGTGATGAAAGCTTTGCTGCAAAATATCAATTTTAAGAAGATTGAAACTTAATGTGTTTATCTTATGTGTTTAACTCATCTAAAACATACAAAAATACCAACATGGCAACGTAATCATAACAAAATCTCAAATTTATGAAACTAGGTCAAAACATGAACAAAAGAAAGATTCACGTGGAAGTTCAAGGAGAATAAGACCAGGTGTTCCGAAAGAGAAAACTTTTTTACATCCGCCATATAATTAATTAATAAATGTCAGAATCCCAAATGAAAACGAGATATACAGCAACGGAACCAACAGGATAGCTACTGAGTATTAAACACGTCAAACTGCATATCGCACAACATAGAATATGTGTCAATGACCAAAAAACCGCAACAAATGTTCACCAACCTACATCTTTTGAAACCACGTGTTGTGAGTTTGTCAGTCGCCGACATCTTGCATGAAAATCGTGTTATTGGGATCAGGCCTTTGATTATCGAACCAACTGTGACATGTTCATGCAAACGCCATGCTATTGTAAATTGGCGATGCATGATTGATGACTATATATATATTCACAGCTTACATAGGTCGAGAATCGATTTGAAATCAATTGTAAAGTTTCGTCAGATTTAACGTCAAAAGAGTCACTGTCGTTTTGAGCCCATATCAGATATATAAGTTTTAGATTTTTTTTATCCAAATGATATTCCAGTTCCAAATTATATAAATAAATAATATAGATGATAGTACTATCATTTCCTGTATCAGCAAGCACAAATTACATACACCTCATCATTATCACAAAAAAAGTTATTTGTATATATTTCTTGCTCGTTCAGTCTACAGAGGTATATTCTGTGATGTTTGATTATAACATAAATCTTTTTTTCATTGAAACGATTATATGTATAATCAAAACATCATTATAACACAAGACTCTTCTATTGTCTATTGCAAAATATTTGGCATAGCTGATGCTATTTATTTTAACTTGTTTTATTTCAATTCATCACTGAGTATCTGAAACAGCTAACACTTTGGCGAGTTATGTTAACGTATGCTTTTAATCTTTTAAAAACCCAGTATGGTCGAGTTATCTTAATCAGACAAAGATCCTCACAATGGATTAACAAAATAAACATTTTACTATTCTGTACCGTTGATATGAAACTTGTCAACGTTAGAAAATGGAGAATGTCATGGCATTTGCCGAAAGCGTGGGCATAAACGATAGAAATACGAGATGCTTAAATAAATTGCAATAAAGTTCCGACAGGTGTCGACTGAAATTGTTTCTTGGGGAATGTTTTCACGAGTGTTGCTGACGATAAAGCATGTTGGTATCTGACTGCTCACCGCTGCTGACTGCACGTGGTGCGTCTAAATTGTTCCCCAACGATATTTCAAGGCCCTGTACAGGCATTTCAGCACGTGGGAGAAAATAAAGAGACTAAACACGTTTCTCTTTTGGCTCTACCAGTATAAAAGCGTATGAGATGTTTCTTATGTTTTCAATAGCAGGAAGCGACCCGTCGTTCTGATCCTATTGACCTGTAGTCCTTTTAGCGTTTGTACGATTCAAGCTTATGGAGAGAGAGAGAGAGAGAGAGAGAGAGAGAGAGAGAGAGAGAGAGAGAGAGAGAGAGAGAGAGAGAGAGAGAGAGAGAGAGAGAAAGAGAGAGAGAGGAGAGACAGAGAGAGAGACAGAGAGAGGGGGGGTGTGAGAAAGGATAATTCAGTATTTTATCAGCTTATGAACGTTTATATGCCGACCAAAACCCGTTTTGGTTTCGATGATTTTGTGTAATGTACCAGACATGTGATAATCATGTATCATGTGTTAGTAACTTTTGTGACTACCATTAGCTAGGATCACAACATTACAATGCCAGTGCAAATGGCCTGTATATAGGCGAACGGTGTGAGCTGGGGTGGAATATGTTATCCCTAACAAACAATAGCATTTGATATCTCATTGCACTAGCATGTATAAAAAGGAACTGACTTTAGATATTATTTCTTATGGGATTTCATGAAACCAGTATTAAGTAGTAAAAGAAGCCTTGATGAGTAATGCTTGAAACGCTGAGACGAGTTTCATTATATGCCATACAAAATGAAAACACATGTAATTACAAAACTCTGAAAAAAGTGGCAATTGACAGGTTTTAACGTAACAATGTAAATGACGGAGTTTCAAACGGAGGTAGCCAGTGAGAAGCGTTAACGGTGACATACATGTATACTTAATGTCTATCAGATGGAACAAGATTTGCAAACTTCAAGGATATAGCGTTTCACGCCGCAAAATTATATAGATGTAGACAAAGGAACATATTTCAGATTTCAGCTCCTGCCAAGTCATCACAAAATTTTTCAGCGTCAGTTATTTTCTGTCTGACAACACGATCGTAGTCTAATGATTTATAACTAAATCATTACGTATGACATGAAGATTACAAATGTACGTCTGATACAGGTGAAGGACACATAGATGACTTCCGCGAGTTGGCAATTACAAATTATTACAGTCAAAATAGTTTATATTGATAGATGTGTACAATTGTAACTTGTTTTTCATGTCACTGGACTGTATCCAAGACATATGGTCTTGTCAGTTCATTTACTATAATGAATTATCAAGAAAGACAACCCTGACATAAATGCCTGCTGTGTGTTATCTGTAAAGTAAACACTGAAAAGTAATTAAACGTATTTAGATATTCCGATAATGTAACGGTAGAGGTAATAACTTAGATAACATATCAAAGCAATTTGGCAGACAATTTAAAATTAAATGTTTTTTTCAAGATAAACACAGGTAAGAATTTAGAAAATGTGTTTTTAATGTAGAATAGTGTTTCGGTGGTATGTGACTAATCACTTTCTGTGGCCAGAAAATATTATGCGCGTATTTGTTGGTTATTTCTCATTAATTTGTTGTTGTTTGTGTTGATGAATATAATTATTTCTTATCAATTAATGATATCAAAGAATTTAAAACATAATAGATATTGACAAACAAAGTTGACTGATTAATGGCGTGTGTTCTACAATGGACCATACCAGTTAAAACGAGTTTTTTCATCAATGTTTTGTGACTGATTTGTTGCTTATCTGTTGTGTACAAGATGTGGGATACAGTTTTATTGTTAGAAAATTAAACAGATAATAACAGAAATAACAAAGAAAACACCAACAAGTCAACAGAATCATAATAAGTAAAACCAGAACAAGTGGGAATAAAAGAAGATTTACACCGAGACTCCTTAAAAAGTACACAAGTGTATCAAAAGAGTAAGCGTCTTCTGTTTATAGAAATAAAAGTAAGCTGTGTAACGATCGTTTTTAAAGTGGACACGATTAGCAAAGAAATAACGGTTGATCCAACACGTCCGACTGCATAATTCTCGATGAAATCGCAATAAAGATCGTAAAACTTTCCTATCATTTCCATCAACCTGCATCTTTTGAAACGGTTTGTCGTGAGTTTGTCAGATGCCGACACCTTGCACAAAATTCGTGACACCTTCGAATCGTTTGCGACATGTGAACACCATGTATTTGGAATGCAGAAATGGATAAAATAGAATGGAAATTGCAATCATCACATTTGTTATAGTATATGGTAAAAAACCTGTCCCTGTGGATTTCCATCCTCAATATGATCACTTTCGCTCTCTGCACCTCTGAAAAACATGTCAAGGCAAAATTGAAGGTTCCGTGTGCGACACCTTATGGAACGGGCGAGACGAAAAGACTAGTGTGATTCCTTAATGTATATCAAACGAATCTCGGGGCCGTATAACGGTTTATCGTAATGGTTCTGTATCCTCAAAAGGAGCGCATTAGCAGGTGATTGGTCATCATACTTCTCCTGAAGTCAAACACATCGCTTCGCTTGTGCTTTCAAGTTTGCCACGACATGTTCCATGGGTGCAGAGAGCGAAAGTGACCGTAACCCCAAGAGAATCAAAGATGCTGGATTCCATTCCAAGATATAAATGGTTGTCGAAGAATAGTTTTGTGTCCTTGATTTCCAGTTTAGGTGGGTTTATACGATTGGCATTGCCAATACATTTCTCGTTATCTAAAGCCACTACATCAATATATTTGAAAGTGATGTTGATGGACGTTGCAAGGTCTTTATGACCAGTTTTGATAAGATATTCGATAAAGTCATTGCGATATGAACAAAATAGTCAACCAAGAGACTGACACAATTAGTTCTCAAAAGTATTCTGAAAATCGAACAAGTTCCTCTTCCGTTATCTGATGAAGTTTTATTACAAATGAAATTATAAGGTTTATGATTCATCAGTACGGTCCCAATTTTCGTTGAAGATTTTGTTCCGCAACAATGTGAGAATACTAAGTTTATCAAGACAAACACATGTTTCTTGTTATCAGATAATTTTTCCTTGAGTCAAACACATTTTTCTTAATTTGTTCGATTTAGCACCAGGATTATATAGACAATACAACGCTAACTCCGAGTTTAGAAACGATGTGTATTTAGTGAATTAACATGAAAGATGTCTTATTGGTCTATTTTTTATTTAAGTCATTCGTAAACATTTTGCCATATAGCTAAAAAAACAAAAACAAAAACAGCAATAACAACAACAACAAAGGGCGTCTGTTTCATTATTAATTTACATTTGACTTTCTCACTATAGTCTATATCTTTGTTTAAATTTTTGTTTTTGTTTGACTGCTTCCTGATATATGCACTAATTTAGAAACTACGTAAAAAAATATATGTTTTATGACATGGAAACATAAGATATCTTATGACAGTATTTCATTGAGAAAGGTTATGTTAAGACACGTCCGATATACTACAGTTAATTGTGTAAATCATGGTACTAAATATCACGTGATATGATAGGAAGGTTTAGTCTGGACATGCTCTCTTCATTTTATTGTCGAATACAAGCGTTTGTAGTTTTTAGTATATAGCAATATCGTCACGTATCTATGACGAGATATTGGTGACAAGAGACATTTTTATAGTAGATGTTGGACATGACCAGACAGTGTTATCATCTGATGTATAGATAATGCGAGATAGTCCCGATATAGTTGCGTAACACTTCCGTGCAATTTCCAATGACGTCAATACTTCTTTGGCAAGCATTGTTTTTATGCATAATTACATTTTATACTTGTCGTGTGTACTGTTGTACAAAGTACATTATAGTCTCACGATACATGAAGAGCTACAGGACGAGGTTAGCGATTTCTACTAAGTTTCCTTTCAAGCAAAGACATTTCAAAAACCAACTTCAACTAAACTAGATACAATATCATGAAACGACCGGATGCTAAGTGTACGAAAGTACGCCCCGCCGAACGCGTATCTACTCAAATGCTTCCTCTTATCCACAAAAATTGAATTAAAAGTATTGTGGCTAGCACGCATTCGGCATTGATTTTTTTAGAAACGTATCGTTTTATGCAACTTGAGCAAATAGCTATATGGACTAACATTAAGAAAAGGGGACTATGTACCATACGTTGGATTGGAAATGAATTGTGGGGTTTGCAGCGTTACACTGGTGAAAGCTTCTATTATCTTGTGTAATCTAATTGGTGTCCTAACGCATCAATTGATGCCAAATGACGACACAAATACAAGTACGTCATATATACTATTTCCGGACGTGCATAGGGCAGGGGAGATATTGCTAATCTCCCCTACTATATATATGCAGTAATTCGATATTTCCTCTGTTTGTAATAGAAATTTGGTAAAAAGTACACCAGAAAATAGCTCATTTAAATTTAGAGTAAGATACAGTTAAACCGAATGGTGAATTGAACTGCAGTCTTCCGAATCATCACTTCAAGTATGCACACTTCCTCATAAAGAAATAGCTATTGCGGAACCGAATCAACCCGCCGTCAAGTGTGTCTTGTAATTAATTAAGCAACGAAGTTCCCATACTTAATTCCATTAAGCACGATATTTAATTATCATTTCATTGTATTGTTAGATTAAAAAAAATACGCTACGAAATTGCAATATATTTAATTGGAACTTAATTTCTAGTGAAAAAGGCGGGAGATGAATGTAATAAAGTTCTTATAATTAAATCTGAAACATGCATTAAGAATTCATTTAAAGTCGATATTAGATATTAATATGAATGGCACAAAAACATTGAAAACATTTTCTGAGCTTTTTTTCATCCTTAAACCCTAGCAGGTGCCTTAAAATACGTTGATGGTGAGTTTAGATAGGGAAAACGAATCTTCCTCGATTAATGAGCCCTAATGTGTTTATCAAATGACAATTTTTGTCGGCTTGTTATTCGAAGAAATCGATTATTTTTTTGTGTGTGTTTTTCTTTTTTTTATTTTTTTTTCTATACAAGAATGTTCACTAGTTTTAAAGTACCAAACCTGCTATTCTGAAAATCCATTAGGAAAAATGTTTCAAATATCACGAAAAGAGCTGGGTCTTGTGAAATGGTCACAAATGTATTTGTGTTGTGACGTTCAATTACCAACTCATTTCAACACGAAAATCTTTCTTCATATCCATTTCATAATTATTCCAAACAATGTCAATTTTGATTTAAACATATTTTATTGTATCAGTTATATACAAGGGATTGGGCACAAGTTATCCAACTTATATTAAGCCCTTTCCCAACAACATATTTACAAAATATATATATTCAAGGTGGCTTTTTAAATTTATTATAGAAAATGAGTTCTGCTGAGATGAAAGGAGACAGTAGAAAGAGAGCGAGATGGAAAGACAGAAGGTGAGGAGGGGAGGAGATAGAGGTGAATCAAAATCTATTTGTATTGATAATAAATTGCTGAGTGTGAAGACATATTTTACTGTTTTCGTCTTTGGATCATACATTACTTCCATGTAAGCTTAGCTGCAGGTCTAAGGGGATGAAATCGTTTAGTTATCGGTAAAAAATAATTCTGTGATCTGCATACTTATTACAAACAAAAAAGAAATGGTATGTGTCTTCAACAGAATGACCATATTGGCAGTGTTGATAATCAATTAAATTTGCATGAAATAAGTCATTATTTAATGTACTAGATCCATTTCTTAGTCTTGCATGCAAAATATTACTTTTTCTATCACCAATTGTATAATAAATGGGAACTTTAACATTTTGTAGTGAACAAAGAGATTTTTGAAAACTGTGACTGACTCATTCTGTCTGATATTAATATCTAAATTGTTCCAGAGCCGAATAGAACAATGTCAAAGTATTATAATAAAAACAATGTCGGTGTCAACATTGAAGTAAATAGAAATGTGACACCATTTTTAAAACAAAATTTGGTTTTAAACAATTAATTATATCATCTTCGCTAACATATTACTGTAAAATGTAGACTAATTTAGTAGACTATAAGATCAGATAAGAAATACAAAAACTCTTGTAGATTACACAACATACAGATTTGCAAGTTTAGG
Source organism: Ylistrum balloti (assembly GCF_031769215.1). NCBI lineage: Eukaryota > Metazoa > Mollusca > Bivalvia > Pectinida > Pectinidae > Ylistrum > Ylistrum balloti. The sequence goes on from NW_026782569.1 coordinate 66,981, forward strand.
GAAGTGTCATGGTCGCCGGCATTAAGTAATACTATCTTTCCTTGTGTGTTAAGCGTTCTGAAGATTTCAACGCTTGGCTTATTAGTTGTCGTAAACCTTACTTAAATTTGCTAAGATTGACATGGCGGCAACCGCTGTTTAAGTAAAGTATGCTTACTGTTACGCAATACTTGGCATTTACTATCTCAATGTTAACCGTGTAAATGTTCTTTTGTTAATGTTTTACCCAGGTTGGCAACGATTTTTTTTACGTCTTTATAACTTTTGCAAATGGAGTCTAAATATAGACTTCGCTCTTCAAATACATTTACTTAATTAATAAAGAAAATTACGATTGGGTTTTGTTTAAAAATTATTTGTATTGATGTCTATTCCAATTAACTGTTAAAATGATAATTAACAATGCAACATTTTCCCAATCTGTTCAGGAAAAAAACCCTTTACTAAGCTAATTTAACTGTCTTTTCTAGAATGTTTATTTTAACTAATTACTTCCTGGAGTTTCAATAATGATACTTTGTTACACACAATATTGTCTTCTGGGAGAACACGGGGAATGTTGAATAACAATGCTGTTATGTATAGTCTTCTAGAACATTGGATTTCGGAATTCAACAAGCCTACTTCAGAAAAGAGCTGGGAGGTCAATGGCCTTCGTATGCAATACTTTGCATGGTAAATAGTGAGAGTGTTTAAAATTTTGAAATCATGTTTCAATCAATGAAAATATAAATAAAATAACAATGTCTTTAAATTCAATTTAACTTACACCAAAAAGCAAAGTAACACGATGATATAATGGATGTCAGTGCTGAAGTATTGTGAAATCATATACTTTGATGAGGCTCAATTTTCAGGTTTTGTTTTTAAATTCTATTTCATGGTCATAGCCAGGTACATCTAATCATTTTGACGATTCATTCAAATATGAATTTCTGGGGTAAGATCATCACGAAAATCAACAAAAATATTAATGCCCACGAAACTTCATGATTCTACAATTTGATGTTATTTCTTTCTCAACGTTCGGTCTTATTTCTTTGTTTATTGTCGACATACTCGTTTTATAACGATTTTTTATAACATTGTATTGCACCTGAGTAAAGAATCTTATTCTTCGAAGTTGTTTTTCCTTATTCGAAAATGCAATGAGCATTGATTTCTTTCTTTTTATTGGTTAATGTCACAATGTCCCCTGATGTAATCTCGATCGTCGATCTTTCGGTTTACTAGGATATAGCCAATGTATTTTTATTACGAACAATGTATCTCAGAAGGAGGCAAACTATTGATTTCCCAGATATACTGGGATTCCTCACAATTACGATGGAAAATATGACCAGGTGTTCCGAATGTAATTCGTCTTCTTCTTCATCAAGGTCACCCGTCATTTTCATCTAGGACATATTGACGTAACCAATGACAGACAGAGCTGTATCTCGTACATATCTATATATATTCCTTGCATTTCTGATGCATTCATCTGACTTTTTCTAAACTTCCTTCATTAATCAATAAATGTCAGTGTGAACGTTCTGATCGATGAAACTATTATATTTATAACAAAGAAAAATATATCATAGGTGGTTGGAAAGAATACACTTCTGAATAATGTAATTCGGCCAATATTTACTGTGCTGCGCTGGTGATTAGATGCATATTGATGATGTGATATCTTTGTAAGATCTCTGTAAAAACACATGTATTTTGCCCTTGTGTATTGTCATTCAACGATTATATCACTGTACGTTAACATCTTGCTGAATTTCACATCAGTGTTTATTTTTGGTGTGCTTATTCAAAATCTATATATTTGTTTGTTATCACAATATCAAACCACAAAGAGATTTCGTGTTGTTTTTCCCTTTAATTTTCAACATGGGGTACACGTATTTTTTATTTGTTTTATCTACAGTTTCCGAAACCAATACATCAGACATCACAAACAACATAACCAGACAAACATGTATTGTGGTCTTGTTACAAACGGCAGCTTTCAATTGAGTTTTCGGAAGTCATTGGCTGAGCAGACACCACATGTATTTTGGCTTTTAACAGATTAGTTTGCATGTGACTGAGTGTCCTTGGGCCTATATGTTTACTGTTTTGTGTAGGAGGTATGCTGTACAGAATGCTTTGACGTATGCATACCAATTGCGACCTTTTAGAACTACAGTTAATGCGGAGTTCGAAGATATCTATGTAACTTTGTGTTACATGAAACCCCTCCATAATTTTGTACATTTTTCTCGGTTTAAAATTTGTATGCGTAAATAAGCTGTAAAAATAATAGGACGTTCTGTATTCCATTTGTAAAAAGACTGATGTTTTAGAATATTTTTGTTGAACATATTAACTTCAGATTTTGAGTTGTTAAGTTCTACAAAGTAGAATTGTTTAAAATGCAAACTCTCGTAATTAGATCAATGTCTGTGCTGTTCTATTGTTGCAATATTCTTAATTCATTGAAGTCACGTACATTTTACACACTAGGGCAAACTTTTGGCCTCGTTTCAATACAAAAAGTATCAGTTTAATTAGAACAACTCCTAATTGGAGTGAACGTTAAATATTAAAGTTACAATTTTCAGTTTCAATTTTTTAATGGAGATGAGTTTAAAACTAAACGTGACAGTTTCATTATAATATTCTCTATTTTTCGCACGTCCATTCATCAGCGCATTAACCTCTGATCTATTGGTGACGTTGTTGCATTTGAACTCGTCTAAATTGTACCGCTTAGGTAGTTAATTGCCAAATGTTTTGTAACCAGTTGAATGATTATTCGATGCAAAATGCGCTCGTTCCAAGTTGAATTAGTTGATTATTATTGTTAGTAAACGTCAATATTTTGGCACGTCAATTCATTAGCGTATTAACCTCTGACTTGTTGGTAAATAAGTTTATTATTATTATTGGTAAGCGTCAATATTTTACAACAAGATGGGTGAATATGAATGACTTGATAAAATGAGGCTAGAACAATCAACAGCATTTTATGACAAAGGAAATATCAACATGCCAATTCAATGAAACGAGGATGAAATATAAACATATGAAAGTTTGACACGGCGACTCCTAAAAACGTTCAAGGAGAATAATACCATATGTTTTTTGACAAAGGCGCGTCCTCTGCTTTACCGACGATAACTGCCTTATTTATCTTGGTGAACCAAAGAAAGTAATATCATGTTCCCAAAGCCAAACACACATACATACTTTGTACCTTCTACTTTTCATTTAGATTTTCATATTTCAAGAGTAATTTATATAGCTTTATATATTATATGTGTTGCGAATCTAATTGACGCGTTGATATGCTTTGGCTAACTGGTAAATTTAAATCCGCCCCTAAGGAGCATTCACGGTGGTGTACATCACTATATAAACGGATGTGTTTTGCACTCTGTTATAGACTGATCGAATCGCCCACCGTTCCCGTATATCAAGGACTTGCTAATGTCCTGTATCACAATGACTTAAGCAAAATAAAGTTGGAAGCATATTTTACATTGTATAGAAAATGGCAACTATTACTATACATAGATCATGATTTTTTGTGTAAAAGCATATTATAATATAGAAGATGAAAAAAGCTTTTAAAGCAACCCAGGACAACCATGGGTACATATCTAATATCAGTGTTATGTGCCATATAGTAACATTTCAATGTATAAATTATTACGGGTATACGTAAAATTAGTCACTTTAATGCTAAGAAGGTATCAGTTCGTGGAACAAAATACCTAACAAGGCTGTAACCGCTGTATAGTCACATAATTTGTTTGGACCCTGCTTCAACTAGATACTGCAAATATCCAAAATTGATTGTTATGATCCCAAAGCGTTAGTTAGAACTTTTGAAGGTTGAAATTCCTAATGATACGTTCAGTAGTTCGCTTCAACACAATGTATTGATTAGGTCAGGTAATATAACTGTTCATTACCATGATGATCTTGGTACGATTTTCTCATTAGGCATGAAAGGATATGTAGTCAAACTATCGAAACACAAATTTGTTTTTTCGGATTATCTGGTTCTTTCTTCATGTTCATATCCATTGCGCTGAATATAAGTCTCCACAAATGGTTTTGTAAACATTAACGACAATGTGTCTATTCGATAAAGCGGTTCATTGTAGTCTGAATATGACTCAAACAAAGAATTAAGACCCAAACACATAAAATCGCGAGATTGCACTTTTTACATCAAGTCATTTCTCATTAATACTAGAAACTTGGTTTTTGAAATCTAAGGTGTTCTTGTGACATTAATTCCAAATATCTCTTCTGTAATACGCAAGAGATAAATTCATTGCTTGACTCTCGTTCAATCGAAAGTCTGAAAACAAGTTACATGCTTTCCGACTTTTTTAAAATGACATTTTCTGCTTGAAGGAATCAAGAGAGACTTGTGATTGCTTGGAAAGTTGAACCTACATTGGGAATTAAATACCAGCACTTGTATGCGACAAACTGATGACTTTTCCAACAAAATTATATTTGCTCTGCAGCGAAAGAGACACAATAGATACATGTTGTTTTCATTATTGTATTTATACATAGTGATATATATTTGCAGCAATAACCATCAATCGTTTGAGTGGAAAGGGATCCAATTTCTTGTCTGTATCAGTTTCAGGGAAGCTTTACACTTCGGAAGTAAATGGTTTCACTCTTGCAACTGTTATAGAAATTGAAGAGGAAATGTTTTGCTAGATATCACAAATGTTCATCATAAAACATCAATGACGTCATTATTAGGAAATACGGAGAAACATTCGCCGCAATTTAATTTTGCTATGTTCTCTTTTTGTCAATAGGTCGAAAATAAAAGATGAACTAAAGTTCTATGTTTAAAGCGGATACATGTGGTTTAATGTCAACACATGGATTCCTAATAGGGCGAATATGAACAATTTTCAGCAAGTGTTATATCAAAAGATTGTCTAATGTTTTCCCGTATACAATTAACTCTACCCTGTCAAAATTAACATCACAGAACATGTAATACCGATATGTCATGGAAATCTCAATTGTATCAATGTTTATATGATATCAGGGCAAATACATAGATATTTACAGAAGAAAGTTTTGTTCGGAAGCTCCTGAAATAACTCAAGAAAAAAAGCGACCAGTCTTTTCAGAAAGAAAAGATTGTCTTTTTTAATCGACGACACTTACCATGTAATCTCGGTTAGTCCATATAACCAAAAGCTATCTTCAAATTACCAAGTGAATTATCTTTGGGTTGGATACTCCTGTATGCTTTGACGCATTTCGCTGTAATTAAATCTGCTTAAAACACAAAGTTTATGAATGAATTTAACAATTTCACCCCATTACATAATGGCAGGTTTACCTATAAGCTAATCTGTATCTGTCCCTGAGACAACATGATTGTTAGTAGTGTTTGATAGATTACTACTTACTTGTATTGTCGGTGTTCTTCCTTCAACATAGGAGATACACGTATTGGTAAAAAAAAAAAAAAACAGCAAAGCGATTTGTAGTTTTCATCAAAAGTGTTTTCCGTATCAGCAAACGTCAGGATTTAGGTTCAAACTAAGTCAAGAGTGAATAACTATTTACTAGGAAAATCCTTAGATCTAGATTGAAATATCTTGCTCAGAGGCATGAACGTAAAATTACTAGTGAACATATCATTAAAAAGGGATAATCGATTATTTATAATGACAAAATGTTGACACTCTTTCACCGTGTTGTTTACTATATATATGCAGCAGACATTGAGTACAACACGGTTACATCGGGATAATGTCAAAAGCACAGAGACACACGGTTTGCTTTCGCTGTTACAAATATTTCTCTTTCTATATACATAACCTTTAACTGTTTACTCATGCACACTGACACCCAATTTACCACTTACATGTTGCTATATAAAAGGAAGATGATGGTTCATCGCTTAAATGTTGGCAATATGCCAAAAGTGATTTTTTTATATTACTCTAACAAAATAGAATATTTCGTGCTATGGACTTTGTGCGCATGATGTTTGTGTACATTAAAATACTTCAGAATGTGGAACTATAATTTGTCAACTTATTAAGTTGTTAGCAATGAGTTAGACAACAAACGAAAACAAAATACACACACAAATAAAAAAAAGGTGTGATTTCCGATTTTCGTTAAAGGATTGGTATTTTGATAAAATTAACAATGACAGGGGAAGACTATCATAAAACTCAATGAGAATTACAGAAAAAAAGTGTTACGCTTCATCGATCGCATTTATATTCGCACAAGAAATTCTTGTAACATTATATTTGATCGAAACTTCAGTTTAACGTAAATGCTTAGGATATCAATTTGGACGAAAAACTCTATAAAATGGCATGAAAAAAAAACTCTGGTTATCTACTCAAAGAGAGGTTCCGGTTTGATACTGACAGTGTTTCAACGTGTAGCAAGTAATGATTGATAAATTTATGCATACACACATCCCATGAATTTCTATAAAATGTGTTATTTGGCGTTACCAAACGATTCGTGGCATCACTATAAACTTCAATTAAGTGACGATACTCCATTCACACTGTAATTGGACATGATATCGATATGTATGATATTATCTTCCCAAAGTCAGTTATAATTACCATCTCTATTAATGAAAGTTGATCAATAAATTATTCTGTTTCTTTTCTTTATAAACATAAAATCTTAAATGGAGGAGAATATTGATATTACATCAGTTGCGTAATATGTTTTTTTGTAAAGTTAATATAGTTCAAAAAGTTATGTGTGGTAGAAATCATCTAGATGTCCAAAAGTCCCTGCTGTTCTTTTGTCCTCTTGTTTTCGTATAAGAGGAAAATATTGATCTGAACAGTTTTTTGTTCAAAACTGTGAACTTTCATCTTATTTTGAATACATATACAATTTGTGTGATCGTGTAACATTTTTGCAATAAACCGCTTATAATATTCAAATGTTATAGATTTTGAGTGATCAAATAATTGATAGCCATTTCAGACAGAATTTCCTTAATACATGCTAGTAAATACGTTTAGTGGCTCGTGTTTTGATCCGAAACCACTGTTCTCTTTATGAGAGCATGCTATTATTTGCATCTTACTACAAGCCGAATATACAGGTGTAGGTAATCCATTTCTCCTCGCCCTCTGTTATAAGCATTTCTCCTGTTGGTGCATTGAGTCTGACGCACTGGCACTTGGATGCTTCTACGGTTTTTATCTTACTGTTAATGTTAAAGTACGATTTTCGAGGGGATGTAGTTTTCTATCTTCCGATATTTTTGAGGGTAGACCAAAACAGCAAACACAAATAAGAATATGAAAGTAAGACAACAATATCTTTAAAATTGCATCTCTTTTTTAAACCTATCGTGAATTTGCTAAAATCTAAACTATCGCTCTTTACAATATGTTGGTTTGAATATATTTGAATATGCATAAGTTTACATTTAGCAAGAAGTTAGTTATAATATAGAAATATGCTTTCTATGTATCGTCCTTGAGTTTTTGCTTCATCAGTGTTTCCAAAGGACATAAGTGCTTGTTCGAGTAATATTTTTGACATCTATATCAATACAGAAATCCGTTCAGACACGTGCACATATTTTGTGAACAAACATGCAATTTTACTTTTCTATACAGAAATTGCCTCACATGTGGGAATCTGGAGCCCTACCACTACTAAAGTCTATTATTGTGACGTTCATGGTGTCATAATTCATAACAAAAATGAAGTTATTTAAAAAATAAGTTTCCTATGCCAACACTGTGTTATTGATTCTTGCATTGAATGTATATCAAATTTCAAATATTAGATAAATATATATGTTTGCTCAACACGTGCAATATATCTGATATACTACATACCGACGCACGCAATGAATATCCAGATGGAAATATGAGGTGTGTGGTTCGACGCTCGCTACCACAGGCGGTTTCGCAGGAAGCTAAAATGTGGACTGGTCTTCTTGGTCGCTTGTATGTTGTTCAGTAATGTAGTCCCCAGTTGTTACAGTGAAATTCCTTTTTTTTGTTCTGGCTCTTAACGAGGCGATGAACCCAGTGAACAGGCAAACCAAATCATCTTTTTTCTTTATACTGACTCAGTAAAATGGGCAATTAAGAATGTCAGCGAACAGAACAAAATACTGTAATATATACCCTGGTGAATTTTAGACCTGCCTAAAAATATTAGAAGACAATTGGTCGAGAAGTTAGATGATATCAAGAATATTTGAATTACATGTTTATTACATGTTTTTTTTTTTTTTAGAGATTTTGGGCTGACCAAGACTTCCTGGAATTTTGAAGTCGCCAACATGATCTGATGCTTTCGTTGTATGATATAACGTTAGATGTGCATGATGCTCGTCAGTATGGCTGGAGCTGTCGTTGTTAAAAAGCTAGTCATTTTAGAACCTGTCATTGCTTATTCGGATAAACCTAGCTTTACATGACTGGTGCCGTTGATTAAACAAAATACGTTTTCCATTCAGGAACATTTGATTGCATCTCCTTGTGTTTTAAAAGGGTCGCCATGTTGAATATTCTTTCCTTTATATTTTGACCTCGTTTCATCGATTTTGAATTCGAATTGAGATTTCTTTGATTTTACGTAAAAGAAGTCATATTCGAATTCTTGAGAGGAAAAAATTACATACACTAGATTTTTCCAGACAAAACACACATTCCTTCGAGAAGAAATGTTTTGTTTTCTTTTATTATTTTTTGCGTTTGTGTTTTTAAAAGAAATTATTCCTCTGCAAACAAAAATTGAAATATACTTAATTTTAAAGACAATCAAGTTACCGTGCAGTACACCGAACGGTGGGTGATTATACAAATATTTTTTTCAGTTATTTTAATGTTTTGTAGGAATATCTGGTTTGGTTGCGAACTATTTTAGAGAAACCTGTTACGCTTGAAATTTAAAGAATGCCCCAAAGAACAAAAACAATTCCTTCATTTCACGTTTTATGCATTATCTCAGAACCTTTGAATAGATTCCGAGTTGTATAGATTAACGCAATGTCGCGTCTGTTGAAGTAAAAAAAGGGGAAATTGTTTTTGGTACGCCACAAGTCGGCCCAGGGCAATGCACGGTGGCGTGACAGGTTGGGCCCAGCCAAAAGACGACGATACATATATGTCCTTTACACTTTTACACTGTATGACAGCTTTTAAAGGAGCGGCCGAGAGAGTGTTCTACCTCGCCTGATGACTATGTGGTACTGATGCAGCATCTTTGGAATTAGTTTCTTCCTGCAACCAGAACAGAAAGGATATTGTTTGGTGTACTAGACCATCCGTAATAGGCTAAGACGTCACGGAATGTGTGCAAAGAAACCTTATATACACGGACCCCGTCCTTGATTGCGCTCAGCAACACCGACAATAGCTTTTACAGAGATGAAAAAAATGTTTTGTGCTGTTCACTGATGTGTCAAGATTTCCTTTGATGTAGAATGTTTGCGGGTTGAGAGTATGGCGATGGCTGAAAGAAAGCTGTGTAAGCCCAGAAGGAGATATTTAGTGGGGGTAGTGTGATGATTTGGGGCGGCATGACTGGTGGAAATCAAACCAAGTTGGTTACTTTCGATGACAATTAAAATGCAAATTAGTACCTTGGCTGAATTTTAGCACCCGTCTCATTTTTTTGTTTTTTACAGCGTTAAGGAGCTTGATCCATTTATCAGCATAACTCGACATCTCAAATGAGCAGAGCAACGTCCGAGTTTGATCTAGGCCCGCAAAATCACTCGATCTGAACCGGAAAGAGAATATCTGTGATGTTCTTTGAGGAAAACTACTGCGACGGCAAAATCCGCCCTCCTACTTAAAGAAACTGAGGCAGGCTTTGAACGAGGAGTAGAACGCCATCCCAGCTCACACCGTTCGCCTAGATACAGGCCATGTGCACTGGCATTGTAATGTTGTGATCCTAGCTAATGGTAGTCACAAAAGTTACTAACACTTGATACATGATTATCACATGTCTGGTACATTACACAAAATCACCGAAACCAAAACGGATTTTGGTCGGCATCTAAACGTTCATAAGCAGATATACCCCACCTCTTTTTCTCTTTCTGTCTGTCTCTGTCTCTCTTTCTCTCTCTTTCTTTGTCTGTCAGTCTGTCTGTCTAGCTGTCTGTCTGTCGGTCAGTCTGTCTGTCTTTGTCTCTCTCTCTTCTCCTCTCTCTATCTCTCTCGCTCTCTCTCTCACCCCCCCCCCCCCCCCCACTCTCTCTCTTCTCCATTTCACAACGTCTCGCGTGTAAGAACATACCCATCATAAACCTGTAATAAGGGAAATATAAAGGAAAAAACGTAAATGGATTTCTTGTTATACAGACTGATCTCAACATACAACGATATATTTTCCACTACCGAAACAATCACGTTATGTCATGTTAAGACATATTTATGACGTCTTGATAATCATAACAATCACATGCCATCATCAAAATATGATATACCTATGACGTCATGATAATAATGAAAATCAAATGACGTCATCAAGGCATGACATACATTTGACGTCATAATAATGTTTTTACACATGTTTCCTAAATCTTGGTAGTATGATGTCACAACACACCAGATACGTGACATTTGACGTCATAATAGTGTTTCTACACATGTTTCTTAAATCATGGTAGTATAACGTCACAACACACCAGATACGTGACCTTCGGCGATTATTTCGTTACTTGCATATATGTAGTTATGAATGCATTTTATTTCCCTGAAAAATCACCTTAAACTCTTTAGATATTTCTTGACCATTTTAAGTCTTTCTACATTGATCTGATCCGTTATATCGCCCTTCCCCTACTGTCAGCTTGTAAACCTAGGTCCATCAATTAAAGATCGCCTTACTTCCTACCGAGTCCAAAACACTTCATCAAAGCATCGATTCTCGAGTTAATTAATCTGCAAATGTTGACATACAGGGCCAACACAAGGCAGTCCAGGGCCACTCCTGTGTAACGTCCTGTTATGTCTGTGAAAGCCAGCAAATAACAAGGAACTCGACTGAACGAATAGTTTTCCTTGATATGATTCTTTTCTGTAAATAAGAAATACCGATATGTCAAAAAAGAAATGAAAAAAAAAAAAATAAATAAATAAAAAGTAAAACACCATTTTCAATAGATATAGGCTCTGAAGTATATAGGTATTGTGGAACTCTTAAATCTACGGAAGAGCATTAGGACCATTTTTTAAATAACTAAATAAAAAAACGACCGATGTTTAGGGAGCTTTTTCTATTGATATTTACTGTAAGCTTGATAATGCAACACATGCTGTTTGGTGATGCCGATGTACATTAAACATATGTACAGTTGTAATCACTTAACGAAATAATGTTATTCTTGTTAATCTATCTTATATTTCGAATTTTAACTGGTCGCTATATTGCATGCGAAAGAATAAAAATGGCTGCTTGAGAATCTTGTTTTTAAATCTGATAGTAAATTACATAAAAGTATAATCCGGTATGATTTATTCTGCATATTTTGCACTCGCTGAAACTTTACACAATTATAAACGTTTTCTGAATGTGCATGCAGTCTTATCTAACTTTGGTTTTTAGTACATAAAAACAACTTTGCCTTTATCAGCGTTTGTACAGATACAAAAAACTAACTGACTTTCTCCTGCTATGTGGAAATAACATTGCTGCTAAATATATGTTGTCGTTGATAGGCTGTCTTAGATCTTATAGTCAAAATATAAAACGGAGAATGATCTCATAGACGGAATATTCTTCGAAACGAAACAAACATCTCATCTGAGATAAATACAAAATGTATAAAAGCGGAAAAATCGGATATGAACGTCGCCAGCATAGTGACATTCGTAATCGAGACAACACAAAGAGATCAGGAGAGTCGTAAAGATGGTAAACCTGCAATTGACTGTTATATTCATACTAATACAAATCTTATTATTACCCCAAGAAACAGTCCATTGAGTACCTGTTTGTTCTCTGTCTTTATCTCTTTATACAACTATATGTCTGATATTAAGTGTTCGACACAGTAAATGCATGTCATTGACATTCTCTTTCTTTCGTTTGTGGCACCTGAAACACGTTCTTAACCATGTAATGATTCAAACAGACGTGCTCTGCTGTTGTACATTTTGTCTATCGTTATATCAGGTTAGAGAATCCTTTTTGTGACTTATGGAGCACCTTGCAAACGAATATCGGTGTCGAGCTAAAATAATGTTTGTACCTTTGCTGATATATATTTGGCACAAAAAGTTAAGAATTATATTTAATGATAAATGCATTTGTATAAAAATGAAAAAAATGGAATATGAAATACAATACAAGAGTGAAGTAAAATAATAAGAAAAAAATTCTGACCCACTTTGAATCAATTTCGTTCACTGTAGTTTGCGTGGGCAAATCGTTACCGAAAAAATTATTGTGCATAGATTGATGATAAAATAGTGGTGAAGGAGTAGGAAGTTTTATTTGGTTTAATGGCTGAAAAAAATCACATCTATTTATGGTTCTTAATTTTTTTAATCCAGTTTATGTCTTTAAAAGAATGTATTGCCGATTTCATACTGGTAAAGCGTTGGAGAGGTGTGTGGTTTGATGCCTCCTATCCGTGGCGGTTTGTTGGTCTCATGAAGCTAATAAAACAGACTAGTCTGGGATCAGCATAAACGTCACAAGCTACGGTACACGGAAACCAGGCCCCGAAATGAACTTGCTTGTTGACGGGACGACAAACCCATAGTTTCAACATTCCGATTTTGGCGGATTTGAATTTTTTGACTGAAAACGTCATTTACGGTTTCTAGATATACGAAACAGCCATTTGTTTCAATTTCACTTTTCAGTATGTACCAAATATATGATGTACTACCATATTCATATTGAAAGTTGTATTTTTTTGCGTTCAGTGTAGTAATACATTTCTAGAAATGCCCATGCTTATGTTATCGTATTATACCGAATCAATAAATCAAGTTCATGACCTAGATAATATACCTATAAACGGTCAATGTTGCTATTTCGATACTTGATCGACTGTCTGCTGAAAGTTCGTATGTAAAGTAATAACGTTTCGGTAGTCATTACAGGTCCCAAGGGGCTGGTAATACGTATTATACTCCTCCACGACCCATAGTTTTGTTAAATCTCCATGTGTAGCTTCGTCCCTTGCCGATAGACCAGTTTCATGTGTGAAGTTTTTATCTCACTCAATCAAAGCATACGTACTTCTGATATCGATTTCTGTTCTGAAGGTAAACATGTCCCTTAAGTCGCACCGCACTGATTTTCTTGTGATTTGTAGTCTTTAAACTTCCGGGATAGCAATAGGAATATATGTGAAATACTCTTACATGGATCACCAACGAATTATCGATACTTAATCGATTTCGGTAGTTCCAGTTATTGTTGTTACTCTTTGTTTCTTACATACTGACATTTGATAAATATATCAATCTACCCTTGGACATAAGCAAATTTACATTGTACGCATGTTAAAGTGAAATTCTCTTTTCAATTATCTAATAAAGGAAAGCCACTCATGGCATGTTTACGTTTCATGTGCTCTCTCCAATACACTCCAAGAAATCTGTACACTTTAAGATATTTGTTATTTGCACATGTTTTGAAACGGTTTTATGACGTTCTTAGACCCGTGCGAAGCTACAGTATATATAACAATGCTGTAAAATATAGGTTTTCATGAATGAAATACTCAATACATATTAGTTGTACATATTCGCCGGAGAAAGGGCATACAGACGGACCGAATATTCCCCGAAACGAAGCAATCCTGTTACCTTCTGAAGAATATTTCACTTATGGAAATGAGTTAAACATTTCTTTATCCTACTATAACTGTTCAAATTGATCCAAAGAGTCGACCCGCCTTTTATAACTTCCCAATCAGTTCAATTATACATACAATTCAACATTGTAGATGTGACTTCAAAATGGATTCATGAACGTCATTTCTACTTTCAAAAAGATTCTTGAGCTGGTGTTTACTATGTACTTTTACCGAAACTCTAGCATGGTATCAGTTTAAGATCCCGTGGTTTAAATTTTCAGCTCTGCTTGACTGTACATTCATTAGGTTAATTGTGATTCCACATTATTATGATGCTATCTAGAAGATAACGAAACAAACTGAAGTGGAATGGTTTAAAATATCACAAATTTTCATTTCATATCAGCATATCAATTTGATGTTTTTTCTTGTCATTTTTCATCATTTTCATTCTGTGGATTGCATGTACGTGATGTTTCCCTTCCCCGATTTAAACATGTACCCGAAAAAATATGAATTTGAAGTGATATCTTGATATTACTGGAAGAAACCTTAAATCCCCTATTTATCAAATACAGTGTACTTATATATCTGATAACTATTGTGTTTTATTGTATACAGTTCATTCAAAGTATACAATAAATATACATATATATATAATGTAAGCTATTGGATACCGTGATAATAAATTGTAACCTGATGAACTGGAACCTCGTTTCAGGTGGGAATTTTTAATCGTTAAGATATACTTCGATAATATCGACGAATCTGAAAATGAGAACGAATTACAAAGTTATGTGCAGTTTTACAAAACAGTTACGTGACGACTTTATGTCATCCGAAGTGTCGTGCTGTTTTCCATTGTCATTCGGCTCAATTGTCATAACATACATTTTGTAAAACACAAATTAATGTTATGTAGAAGATATATAATTTGTATAGGAAATATTGATTATATAGGATCAAACGTGTAAGTGACATCACTCTTAAAATACCAGGCGAATTTAACACATGCTTAAACAATCGACTGTTAAAGACATACATTGTTATGACTACATCTTAATATTGGCCTTCAGATGTACGTATCTGATAACATACATAAAGTACTGTACAATTTTAGTATTTTTTCCGTGTGTATTTGGTGGTTGGAATTCATTCCCAAGTCAGCATATACTGTTTTCAAAAAGGTTCGATGCTATTACTAAATAAAATGTATTTTTACAAAAGACATTTTGATACATTTTCATATTTCGTTCATTTATACGCGAAATTGAAACTCTCGCGAAAATAAAGTCGTTAAAAGTATACTAGTATCACAAAGGAGCCAGCTGTGAAATAACAGTCGATCCCCTGTAACTCAAAAGTGCAGCCTATGTTTAGCATTTCTCAATTAAATCAACGTGTAAATAAAAACAGGCAGTAACTCCTGTCAATCTGTCTCATCTTGAAAATATTTTCACGTTTTGACTGACGCACAAAATACCACACATAAGATAAAACGTTGTCGCTATGCCGACATGTACCGTGAAAACAGATTGGTTCCCAAAAAAACGTAACAGATAAGTAAACAGTATGCTTGATTTCATGCTAAGCTCGACAGGATTTGGAGAAATTTAGTCTGTGGTATGTCCTGAAATGTTCTCCATCAAGAACAGGTATCAAGGATATCTAATTTTTTTAATGTAAATTTATGGTTTTTGAATACGAAAATAACACGAAGAATTTGAGAAAGTTGTTCATCGATAACATTTTGACATATCGATAAAAATTATTCAGCGAACCATGCATATATATCATCGACAACTTTATCTTGTTGTTTCACCAAAGTAAGCTTTCGATCAATGTTTTTTTTTTTTTTTTAAAAAAAGCCAAATGGTTTCTACATCCACGTTGAATCCCTGCTGTGTCAGTCAGCCGACCTCCTCTCTATACGGGAAACTGCTCAGAAAACGTATCAGTAAGGGAATTATTTATCTTTATTCGTTTAACATCGACATTGTGTAAATATTATCAATTGTTAATGTACTCGACAGCATCGTTATCAGTATTATTCATGCCTGTAAAATTGCCCATCTTTCCTTCTGCAAGGACAATATATGTATATACTTTTAGCGATAGCTTTTAATCTTATAATACTCACTTCTGATATTTGTTTCAGATAGGAAAGTGACGTCATATTATTGGCCATTTAGATAATATCTATATTTCAACGTTCTGTTTAATATTTATTGTTATTGTTGTTGGTACTGCACTCCGTGATTCCGTTGTCAGTCATTCAAGCTAGTATAACCTATTGATCGCAATAAGTTTTCTTCTTTCAAACATTAATACATAAACGGCATTTTAAGAAAATCTAGAACAGGCTGATGGGCGGGGGTTGGGTTGTCATTTTCAGCAGCCAAAGACTGGCAAATCATTTGAGTGACTTTGATCTATATCATCAAATATATTGCACATTGTAGATTCGTAAAATGAGTTATTTGACAAGAGAAGGCTCGTTTAAATCCTGTTTGGTGAAAGCAGGAAACAACTTAAGTTGTGTAACCATTTACTTGTAACATAACAAGGCGGACGACCAACATAAAAACCATTACATTAAAAAAAACCTGCCGTCCATATTGATTTCTCTTCAACATTTTCTTTGCACTTCAAACACTATATGCAGCATCATTGCATCGTTAGTATTTATGACTAGTTTTAACATTTCCAACGATACACTGAATTCCTTTTTCCATTTGCTTGAAATCTAGGTCAATGATGGAATGATAGAGAAAAGCGAGTTTACATTAAGGACACCTCCGTATGAACAAACGAAGACTACTGACCATCTGATGATGAATCGCCCACACATCTCTATATGATATTCCATTAGCGACATAACCCAATTTCTCATTTTTGCATCATTTACCAGATGGATTCAGTGACAGATTTCGTTGACATCACACAACAGGGTCAGAAGCATACAAGGTTACCCATTCTCACCGTTAACCGAACTTCTCTGATTTACATTAGTGAAGGATATGGTACAACATGGCCCTAAAAAGAACTAACAATGTTCTTTATTTGATCAGGAAATCTTATGATGAAACGGATGCTAAACATTTGACAGCTGTTATTAACCAGGAACATCGCGACACAATCACAGAATGATAACAATACATACAGCGAGTATGATATATTTCTATAAATACATGTACGCTCTCAAGAAAAACCTGGAAATGCAAATGTCTTATTTAAAAGGATACTTCAATGAAAGTACTTTTGAAATGTTTCGTAATAAGCTTTAGACAATTAATTGTTATTTAATTAACTGTTATTACCATGAAACTATGCATAAAAAAGTTTCTTTGTCATATAAGGATTGTGCAAAAGACAAACAAAGGAATATCACATTTTAATACAAATTTAGAGTCAGATGAATTAGAGCCGAGCAACAAATTAAACTGCATCATACAACTGTTTCGTTCTTTTGGGACTCGTCGATGATGCCAAGGACCTACATTTCAAAGCCTAGGACACGACTAAGGAAGATAAAAAGTGATCGAAAGGAAAGGCAAATTGTAGAGGGGCGGTACAGCCTAACCCCGAAACTCAATATATTTCATAATTTTCATATATTAGATAACTTTAGAAAAGCGTCGAGTGCATGCTTATATTCTGAACCATGTCACTATGCGAATGAATTAAAATGTATGGCGTGTAGGCAATGACATTAACATTGACCGATGAAATATTTCCCAGCCCCTATATCAAATATAGTACAAAGTGCTACACTTGTTTTCATAGGGGTTTCACACAGCGAAATTCAAACGTATTTGAAAATCATTGCATTTTGAAAATAATTTTCCTTGCTCCAAAGCGACTACCGACTTAATGTGTGTTCCTTACAAGATTATTAATAATTAGGCTCGCATACGTAAGGGACATGTAACTGAATTACAGACAATCTCTTCGACAGTGGGAGGCTACAAATAAACTAGATCACTTTAAGTTGTCCTTTGAGTCATGCGCTTAAAAAGATTCCGAATCAGCACCATGTAAGGTATATGGAAACAAAAAGTAAGGGACTGTCTTTGTTGTAAGTTCGTGTTTTTTTTGTTATTTTGATTGTTTTTGAACGGTTCAATGTTTCACAAGCGAATTCTCGGAATCTTGTTCAAAAAGCGCCAAACATGTGAATAACACTTTTAAATGTAAATAATGTATAAGGGATTGTACAAGTGTATCGGCAAAAAATGATATGTCGTACCAAACAGCTGATGTCGAAGTCTATGACTCTGTGGGAATGCTAATTGTCAAAGATGTGAAATTCTGTGTGAAGATAATTGAGACATTGACAATGATAGGATAGCTGTAAGTATGTTCTGAACCGTGCTACAATTCGAATGCAGGTGGCTGCAAACTGCAGGAACTAAAACACAACCAACAGTGCCTATCACCTGAAGTCCCGAAGATTGACATACAAATGGATAACACTTTATAATACAGATTTATCATAACATGCATCAGATCGAAACCTTGTACAAAACTGCATCGCACAGCTTTTGTATCCTTATAGGACTCGTCAGTGATGGCAAGGACAGATGTTTGAAACCAATGAAACGACCGAGAACAGAGCAAAATCAAATGTGGTGGATGGAAATGCCAAAATGTAGTTTGGGAGCTGCAATAATCCGAAATTCAATAACTCTTCTAATCTAACTTTCACAAAGTTAATTTGATATTTTCAGAAGAACACCAAAGGACTTGTGTATGATGCATTCTAAACCGTTTCCCTCTACTCCAAAGAATTGAAATGTAGAGTGCAGGTTGCGTGTCTTCAGCCAATGATGTTTCCATGTCGCAGATGATTCATATCTCTTTTTTTAACGTTATGAAGCCGGACGAGCTTAATACTCGTTCCTATACATTTATGGTTCCTTTGTTTGGGAACGTGACATTACTTGGATTTGTCAAGGTATACACAGTAGGTGTCGTTGATGAAGTAAAATACGCTTACCAAATCAGAACATATGTAATCTAATTGTACTGAGTCAGCGTTCTCCATGTAAATCTGTTATCTATACTTAGCAAACGTTTCATCTTCTTTGTGTTTGAATTGAGATTTTGTTAACGTGCCGGCATTTTTTTCAAAACGGTGTAAATGTGTCTGTTTAGCATTAAGATAAACATGTATACATGCAAACTGTTCTCTCAATTGAAATGCACTTAACATAACAGTGCTTTCGACCTCATACCGTTCATTCATATCAAAATAACATTAGTTTCAATAAACAAATGTTGACGAAGGCAGTATGTTTTAGGTACTTTACAACACGGCGAGTGAAGCACTGGCTAACAGCATCTTGTACATATCAATACAGTCTTATGCTGCAAACAGTACTTGAACAATCATGCTATCTTGAATTCAGATATAGTCCTAAACGAAGTAGACACTCTTGTATCAACATCCTGTCCCAGCCTTAAGTCTAACAAACGTACATAAATATTAAAAAAAAACAACTCCTGATGTAAAAAAGGAAATATCCCGAGAGCTCATTTATACATTCTGCAGCGGATATTGCTGTTAAATTGGTAGGTGTATAAAGGGTCGCTTTGGTGACTGTTTGCATTATTTTATCACTAATCCTCTCTATCAAACAACATACTGATTGTCCTTAAATCTTATGTGTGGTCATGGATGGCATTTACATTGTAGTATGATAGTTTTGGTTTTAATCTGTTAAAAGATAATATCTGTGCAGGACTGAAATATTTGCAATCAATCAATCAATCAATCAATCAATCAATCAATCAATCAATTAATTAATTAATCAATCATTATGATCATGATCATCATCATAGTCGCCGTCGTTGTCGTCTTTTAACATTTCTATGACATCCCCGTGAAAGTGAACTTAACTTGGTCTTGTCCATACGATCATATTGATTGTATGGAGTGTAAACAAATCTGTGAATCCAATTACAGCTGATCTATTGGTTTATATAACATATAATAGCGCCATATTATGATGACGTCGGATGCTTGCAGAACGTTTCATGCATTCTATTGTTTCTTTGCAGCAACGGTTAGATACCAGGTCGCAGTGTTTGATTCACACTTTTAGACTAGTGTCCCGGACCAGTTTGTTTTACACGTGAAATTGGTTGTGTACTTGGACAGGATGTTCACCTACAATGGTTTCGAAAGCGTACCCCGCACCTTCCTCATTATATTCAGTAAGATATCTACCAGTTTATACAATGATTTCTCGCCATGACCCGTGTTATTCAACGGTCGATAAACTCAGCAAACAAGAAAACGTAATCAATTCCTTGTGATGCAAATGAGATAGATTCTAATCTTTGACTCTGACACTTCGGTGATAAGCGTGGAATGTGTTTGAATTATCATTCGTATTACATATAATTATAAAAAAAACTTGTGAAATTTTCTTATTTTGTTACAACTGGTGTCGATTTCTGCTCCAAATCGTTTCCAATTAGAACATGTAATTTGCGCAGCATTTAATGAAAACCAGTAAAAAGATCTATACTTAAGTTTCTGTATTCGATAAAACTAATTTGAGAAAGATTTAAAACTTAATTTGTAAGTTGAAAGATCTCTTTTGCGCAATTCAATACCAACAGAGCTTATTGTTACCTGAACCGTCGCCAATCTGTGAAGATTTAAGTTGTACTCCCTGCATCTGTAAGGTACTGGTAAACAGTCTGGGTCCGAGGGGTTCTAAATTTCTCTTTTTCTCGTGGAGAGAACGAGTGTGTTTAAAGCAAAACACATTGAAGTTGACGATAAAAACAAAATATATTATACACACACATAGGCCCAGTCCGTGTTATATCTTCCGTGAAGAGTAGATCTTGCGTAAAATGCGTCCGTGAATACTGGAACAACTGAAAAGAAAATTACTGTATTAGAAACGTTAACGAGGCCTACTTCAGGAAAGTCACTGAAAAGGACATTTCATGAATGACATTTCCATATTGTAAAGACAAGAGAAAATAACCCACCACAGATGTTTATACTTTCTTCGATGTTACAGATTCCTCTTTTTCCACAAATGTCACCCCACTCTTTCCCTACCTATCACCTTTCAAACTAGGGAACGGTTTTTGAAGTCTTTGTTTAAATAGACGACAACAAACGCACGCATTTAGATAACAGTAATTCCAAGCAAGATGGAAGTTCTTTCAGAATCAAAAGGAAAATCGTGTTTTTACATTTACGCTATGCATTTACAAATAACACGACCCATTTTATCACTATAAATTGCCTCAACAGTTACAATGAATCTTACAAAACCGATGTGCTTATCATGACACACTGCTGACAGTAAACCTTGTAGGACCAGTAAAATCCGTTCGGTATATAATTAACATACCTAAGGTGGCCATACCACCATATTTGACATGGCCAATACAGCAATACCAAAATGATATATACTCGATAATTGGACTTTGGCATTTTCAAACTTAGGTGGAATGTACTAGTACCAGTTGCAGGTAGTTAAAACGATCTGGAGATTGTCCCCACAAGGGTACTTAAGAGAGACAAGTAACCCTCACAGTGCAAAGTTAACTGTACTTGAAATAGAAGACAAGTAGATATTTTTTATCGTAACACAACCCAGCATTGATATTAAGCTAAAAGTATCTCTCATAACCCGAAGAGAGTGAATGAAAATGATATCAACTTTAATAACTACGACGACTTTTGTAATTACAGAACACAAATACTCGTAGTCAGAAGGATATAAATCCTCAATACGTATCCGTTTTGACATATTTACAATGCAAGAGAGAATTATTCGGCACCAACTGGTTGATAGCTATGGGCTTGCTGATGATATTATTTTTTGCATTTAATTAGAATACATCAGAAATGTTGCAATGGTTTTATGTTAGTTTCTAGATTCGATAAGGACGTTAATTTTAGTTCAATGTACGGAATAAAAGATTCCTATCACAATTGCCTCGTTATGTTGCTTCATTAGTGATTGGTTATCTCGAATAGATTCAGCATTATTCATACGTTCAATGAATACTAATGCTTCAGTTTTACAGACTCTAATAAAGTAGATGTTTTTGTATCTCTCAAAGAGCCCTGGTTTATTCTGATTTAATAGTTAGAATAGTTAATAGTGAGGTAAACTTAATATTTTGGAACTGTCCGATATGGTAATATTATGGTATTGTGTGGTATGTTGATGTTATGGTATTGTGTGGTATGTTGATGTTATGGTATTGTGTGGTATGTTGATGTTATGGTATTGTGTGATATGCTGATGTTATGGTATTGTGGGTTATGTTGATGTTATGGTATGGTGTGGTATGTTGATGTTATAATATTGTGTGGGATGTTGATGTTATGGTATTGTGTGGTATGTTGATGTTATGGTATTGTGTGGTATGTTGATGTTATGGTATTGTGTGGTATGGTGATGTTATAGTATTTTGTGGTATAGTGATGTTATGGTATTGTGTGGTATAGTGATGTTACGGTATTGTGTGGTATGTTGATGTTATGGTATTGTGTGGTATGTTGATGTTATGGTATTGTGTGGTATGTTGATGTTACGGTATTGTGTGGTATGTTGATGTTACGGTATTGTGTGGTATGTTGATGTTATGGTATTGTGTGGTATGTTGATGTTATGATATTGTGTGGTATGTCGATGTTATGGTATTGTGTGGTATGTTGATGTTATGGTATTGTGTGGTATGGTGATGTTATGGTATTGTGTGGTATGTCGATGTTATGGTATTGTGTGGTATAGTGATGTTATGGTATTGTGTGGTATGTCGATGTTATGGTATTGTGTGGTATGTTGATGTTATAGTATTATGTTATTCTTGTTTGCCTTTTTGTTTTGATACCCCCCCCCCCCTTCCGATGTCGTGATATTGCGTGATAAGCTAATGCCTGGTATTATATTGTTGACGTCGTGGTATATTTTGGTAACCTAAATCCGTAACTCGATTTTTGACATCGAGGTATGTGATTTTTATATCTTTCTGCAGTGTCATCAAAAATCAATGTATATAGAGAATAATCTAATTAAGTACATATTGCTTGTAATTAGAAAATAAATTACCGAAAAACGATTCAAATGAAGGACAAACTTACGAAATATACTATACAAGAGCCAAAATCGTGTTCAGGGTAAAATGCAAGTCTTTGGATAGGATACAAGTAAAGTGATAAAAAAAAACAAAACCACTACACAAAAGCAAAGGCATTCGTTTTTTGATTTATATACTAAGATCGTCCTTCGTATAGACGAGAATAGTTTGGGGAAAAAAGGGAGAAAAAATGTATCTGTTGCTACTTTTTATATATAAGGATTATGTACAACTAGGATAATAATCAATAGTTAATATAGGACCGGAAATGGAATATTAAAAATTATCTATAGGAAAAATAACCGGAAGCAGAATAAACACCATAGGAACATAGTCCACGCTAAACCGTCGCAAACTGATAATTTCACACACTCGGCACGTGTCGCCATATGTTTTATGAGTTATACTTCGGCCCTTAAAAGCAATTCGCCATTAAAGTGATGACTGCAGACCGATGGACAATGTATCTACTCTTGACCGCTAGAGCTAGTGTGCGTGAGATGTAACAAGATCTTGGTCTCAGAGGTCCTTGATTCCCGACTATGTCTAGACCAATGGAACCAGAACTACATTGTCACTTAGACGCTTAGCACTTGTGTGTGGCATTATAGTATTGAAAACCTCCTGACATAACCACAGAGAATGTTAGCTGTTCTCTTAATACTGCAAACAAGTTATACAGCTCTCGCTGTTCAGTGACACATATGTGCATTTAAATGCATGTCCTACTTTTTTTAAAACACACGATGATATCTGCGCGAAAGCAGGAAGCACAGATAAACAAGCCACTTTGATTTGTTACACACCAGAAAAGATAAAAACAGAGATGAAATTTTGCTTCATGGTTAAAAACACGCTGTTAACGTTGTGGATAGATTCATCTGAAAACATCATCAAAGGTCATGTGATCATTTGCGTCGAGGGAGTCATAAATGAAACGAAAGCCCCTATAAATGCTTGGGATTTTAAATGTTTTAGAGAAAAGCCATTTAAATGATATTCAGACAGAACAAAAACGTATAGAATATCATTTTTTGTGTTAGAACGATACTTTTTTTGTGGTAGATCAAATGATAATTTCTTGTGTGAGATAGAATGGTACATTTTGTGTCACCCTTCTACTGAGTAACAAAGACGATGGACTGAGTGTAGTTGATAAATGGTTAAAAACAATGCATTTAGCATTTTTTTTTTCAAAGATTCTATTCTACAGCAAAGTAGATAGATGATGACAACAGCAGGTAACAACACGAAAAACCCAACATGTCAACATAATCATAATCCAAACTTAAATTCAATTTCAGAAAAGAAAGAGATACTGAAAAAAGTGCAAGAGAATAGGACCAGATGCTCCAGAAGAGTGTCGTCGGCTTCTTGTCCTCAAATGAGAACAAGGTATACAACAGCGGAAATAACAGGCAAACTAATGAGTGCCAAACGTATCCAGATTGGAGTCGCACAAGCAAACATGATATTTCTCATTGAGATCTCTATGACGACCGTTAAATTTCAGCATATTTTTCATCAACGACCGTTAAATTTCAGCATACTTTTCATCAACTTTTATCTTTTGAAACTCGGATAATGGAAGCAAACCCTATCGTGACATGTAAACATCCAAACCTGGTTGGAGTTCATTGCTATACGGCTTATTTATAGATCTTTAATACGGTGAAACAGACAAGGGATAAGGATATACGGCCTAAAGGAAGCTGGTGTGTCTAAATATGCTTTCAGTTTTATTTTGATTAATTCTCATCTTTCTGGCAGATGACAGACTAACTTTTCAAGTATTTGATCAGAACCATACTGATTTACCAGTGTTATAGTAATACCATGGTAAAGTATAGGATATATTTCAAATATGATTTAAAAGATTTCAGTATTTTTTTTTATAGAACACGTTAACAAACAGTAGAATAGATGCGTTGTATAAGAATAATTTAGCATCCTTTTCAAACCTTCAAAAACTCTGAGTGAGTGTAAATAAGTCAATTGCTAAATGTAGACCTGAATTTTGTCTTAAATATATCATAAACTACTAATGTGACAGGGTATTTTTAAGTGTATAAATGTCATTTTCTATGATCGTCTAGGAACATAAATATATTCTGAAATATAAAATGGAAAACAAATTAGCATTATCAGAAATATCTATACTATTAGTGTTTTTTTAAAGAATACTATTAATCTTGAATATTTAACACAGTATGATATTTCGTTGATTTTAATTGCTATGGGATGGTTAAAACGATGTTCTTTAAGTGCAATCCAAAACAAAAATATAATGCATTTATGGTGGTTTTAAGTTTGTTTGAAGACCAAACTCAGATTGTTAGGGGTTGGGATATTGTAGTTGCTGATAAATGTCTAAAATGGGCGAATCAACCTGTGATGGGTAGAGGATAACAATAACAACATTGGTTAGTGTTGATTTACTGATAGCCGGCTTGTTGACATCTGTAAGAACGTCTATATGCTAAACCAGGCAAGGCTTACAAAAACAACGGTTAAAGGCATTCGGTGTAGACTAACCAGTCCGAATTTTGTTTTGATGAGTTCTTATCTCCAGTATACGTGACATACTTTTGAAATAACTGGTAAGTGCCATATGGACATACTCGAAAAACACAAACACCCGTACTTTAAAGTTTATTTAAAGAATAATGATGTCCTGTTTTGACTAAAGCACACGTTTTAGATATACCCCTATAATAATTCTGAAAACAGTCCTTAAATTTCAGAGGTTATTACTACCAGTCTTTGGATGTCGTATTTACTCTTTTAGGAAACCTTGGATACATGTATCAACATGTTTGTTGGTCGATAGCAATATTAGACGAATCGTCCAATTAAGGTCCTTTAGAGAGGCATTCAATTTCTCATTTCATTATAGTGTGTTTGTTACAGAATTAACGACAGTATGATAGACAGCTTTCATGGACATCACCAGATTAAAGGCCAAACTGCTTCTCAGAATACTGGCTATTGTTCCTAACGAGACGATTTAAACAACTGTGTTAAGCGACCTTTGATGAAACTAATTGTACATTGGCTATGCTACATTGCCTGCTAACTAGACATTGTGTGGCGAGATGGTTGGCGCTTTACACGGTGTGGGTCAGTTATCAATATCACTGCATGCAGTTGATTTGATCGCTACAACAGTATTTGTAGTATACAAAACGCTACTACTGTTGTGTGCCGGAAGGTCTGTTCTAGGCTATGAGTTGGATATCTGCTTCATAGTCCGGAATTCGTAAATTATTCCACTGCATGGTCTTGAAATGTGTGACTCTGTATTTAGTTGTTTTGTTACAGATGATTTGGACTGTGTCACAAGTTATTTTGATTCAACTGTGTTTAGCTGGCTTCGGTTTTGGATATGATACAGGAGACATCTCGTTGAAGGTAAGGGTTGAACATTTTCCTTTTTTTCCATTCATTAATGAGGCAAGACAAACAATACAGTAGCGATATGGTTTATATTTAAATGCAAAAATTATTCATTTTTCTACATTATAGAAATATGAAAAAATAACCTGGTCTTATATTTAATTTTTCTTTGTCCGCTACATTTGCGACCCTTAACAAACAAACAAATAAACAAACAAACAAACAAACAATAAACAAATGAATTTCCGTTACCAGTTCTTCTCCGCTTCTGCTAATAAGTTAGCATATACTAAGTTTGTAATTAAATAAATCGGTTAAACAGCAATGGAAGTTGAATTCATATCAAGCGTTACTTGTCTGAATACATAGATTAAATGTATATAAAATATATAAAATGTATTATTTATTGGTGGAGTATCTGAAAATATTGCAGGAACACTTGTCACTTTATCGCGCACCTTTTTAAAGAAAATCGCAAAATCAATAGAAGCATGCTCTTCCATTTTAAAATGTTTTATTCAATTTAACCAAATCACATTATATTTGTACTAACTGTCTCTCTCGCGATTTAGATTGTATTACGTTTCACTGAAACAAACTGAAAATGGTATTAAAAACAAATGTATCAATATTGATTTTAAATAATTTGGATTCAAGTGCTGCTGTGAAAGGGATGTTGACTTCAAACTGATTAACATAGCGTTCCTTTGGGCATAGTTCATCTGTATCATCTTTTCATCTTTAAAATCGAGATAAACTCGTGCTAGTATTCACCCAATCAAACATGAACAAAATTGATTGATAGGTTACTATCTTCATAAATGTACGATAATTTACAATAAACATGAAGATATGAGAGCAACCACGTGATAAAAATCAATTTCAAAAATATTTTTAACAAGACGTTGTCTTTAATGAAATTTAGTGTAACAATTCCCGTTGTTTAACATTATTGCAGATATTTCGTTTTTGTTCTATTTTACCCACAACTTTCAGCGAAGCCATGAGGAACATTCCAGTGCTTCTTTGTAACATTATGGTCACTCTCTTGGTGAACACTAGGTGGCGTTGTCACATTCTATGGAGGATTGACGTAACCATGCAGTCATCTGTACAATAATTTTACACAGTACCAATATGAGAACTATAGACTTAATAGCATGAAAATGCCAAGGAACCAAGGCATTCTGGGATATGTTTCAAGAGAATTTGCCATTTGTCAGATCATGATTACTCCTTGTTGAAACATTTTTTCATGCACGGTGTGGCAGGAAAATAAATGTTCTGTGCTACATTGTATTTAGATTAGCCTTTAGATTGAACACCGTGTTTGGACGCCAATGGTGGCCGTACATAAACCTGATAGTCTTGGTACTGATATATTCATCATGTGCAGCTTCTTTTTATCATTGACAGCAATTTGTGTGATTTGAACTCATTGACCTCTGTGACATTCAGAAGTAGATAAAGATATTGATTTGAACAAATAGTTTAATGATGAAAATATGGCTCACTCTTGGGATCACTGAAGAGAGTCAGGGAAACTTAACACATCTGATAATCTTTCACGTGAACTGGACCTTGTATTTTTTTTAATTTTTACTCTTCTGAATGTTTTAAGGTGATTGACTCGTGAGATCTTAAAAGCTTGTCAAGGTCATTTGTTTGACCAGCCCTATAATCGATTTACCTATTACTGCAATGAAGCTCTGCGTATGTCGTCTTTGATGTGATCCGGTGTCCTCTCATTCGATGAAAACCCATTAAAAGTGCCCGTTGCTGTTAGGCCCTATCATTTCCAGTCTCCAAAAACCTTGTTGTATGTCTAAGTATTTCTGCTTCACTACTAAGCAATAGTAAGACATGCTTTAAAGAGGTCCTAGTGATTACTAATCAGACTACTGATGAAGCATAAAGTTACACGACTGAATTAAATCATGTACATCGAACCAGATGTCAGGTCTGTTAGCTATAGTTAGATGTCTAATTGACTTTTTTGAAATACGTACGCTGATTTTAATGTTATTAAACCTTCATACTAATTTGATGACTGAAAATATAGATAAAAGTAGTCATAAAGGAAACTGAAATTAGGTATTTAGACCACCCAGCTATGAGAAGTATCATCAACTTCTTTTTTTAATCTAATACGTACCTTTGATTGCAGAAGTAATTAATGAACAGGTGTGTTTCAAAATTCTTGGTAGAGATCATTTTTGTTAGTGCCAGAAAGGATACCAGTGCATGAGCCAAGAGCGTGAGGTATGATTTAAGGAAAAGAGAAAAAAAGCACCAACTCGTGTGTTAATCAAGATCATAAGCACCCTGTTTTCAGTATGTAAATATTCATTACATAAGTTGTGTCACATTTATGTTACCACTTGTTAGTGAAATGAGACATAGCGCATGTGATTGGCTGCATTTTGTTCATTATTTCCTTGTGACGACATATCTATATCACGTCATATGCATTGTAACGTCACCAAAGAAAGGAATATTGAGTGAGTATATGACTAGTTTAGACTCTATATCAGCATAGAAAAATCTTGTTATCAAGGATATTTGAATGTTCCACAGCGGAAAAATGAAGAACCTGGCTCCTGAGTCTCACGTGAAAATAAAATTGGAGTTTCTTCCTTCTCAAACTATTTTCTAAAAGAACCAGTTGTCTCGAACCAGTACCCCATATTTATCATTTTATACATTAAATCAATAAGATGTAGATGAGGATTTTCTTTGTCATTGTTTGGCAGAAAGATAAAAAAAGATCCAAAAATGTTGTTCATGTTTGTGTTTGTTTTGTGCAAACAAACAACTTGAACGGTTAGTTGAAAACAAATGAAATTGATTTCCGTTATTGACGGGTTTCATTCCTCAGCATGCACTTATGATTTCCCTAAATGATATCGACCTAGGACTTAGGTATGCCTGATGTTTCCGGTAAGTAATTAGCATAACGTGTTGTTCAGCTACTGGGTGAAGAATACATATTATTAAAGCTGGTGTAGCAAAGTGTGACATATTTACGTTAACGTTAGCTGTTTTAAATGTTGACGATACAAAACTCATTAGTATATATCTAAAAGAGGAAGCGCAGGCGTCAACAAATTGGTCAGCAACTATCACCGAAACCATTTACTACTTTACTGACGCAACTATATTTTCTAGAAGCACACACATATATATCCCATTGAGACGAGATACAGTCAGGTAGGATGTTATTACTAGTGGTTTTAATGTCGCCTTTCAATAACAGTATTAGCATCGAAAACACCGTTTTTCCGAATCGTCCGAATGCTGAATTAAAATATGAAATCTAAATGATAAGATTTTATTCAATTTTTTGTTTTTGTTTCAAGAAATATCTCGTGAATCATTTTGACATTTTATTCTTGCATATAAAATATTATCAGTAAGGAAATTTATGCTAGTTTCCGTGAAAAAAAAACCAGAAAGAAAAAAATATATCATTGTTATTGAAAGTCGATGAAACTAGAGAAATATGAAATTCAACGGATGGATTTACATGCAGACGTTTACCTAGGTACAAGGTGTTCCGGAAGGATAAGTAACTTTGGCTTCATCGTCAACACCTGCCATGCAATGTTCCCAAAAACTCTGGTATATAAATCAATAGAACCATCAAACATACTAACGATCATCAAGAAACATCCAGTTTTATTTTCCAATGAGATAAGTATGACAGTCGTAAAACTTTCCAATATTCTTCATCAACATGTAAGTTTAAATATAATCGTTTCTTGAAAAGAACGCTTTATTTGATAGATGCATTTTACAACGGTCTTTATATGATTTCGCTGGTTCATTATATATTGTCTGTAATAATGAAATAAACATTGTTAAAATTGTTTGTTTGTTGGTGCTAAATTTCTGTGGTAAGTCGATGTTTGATTTCATAATCTAATTATAGCATTTATATGTTAAAGACCTTAGCTCCATACAATGAAAATATTTATGGCCACAAAGAGAAGAAGCTGCTGGCGAGTGTCTTGTCTGGGTAAACGTTTACGGGGAATCAAGCGTAGAAAGTGTATATGATGTTACACTTTAAGAAAATGAACCAGACTTTTAAGATTATAACCTTTTGGATAACATACCTACTACTCACAAATGTCGTGGTAGCCACCAGTAAATTTGGTTAAGGTACCTCGGCACGCTATACCTAACAAGTTTCCCTTTTTTACTGATAAGCATTGTCCAAATTGAAAAGGTCAGAAAAGGTCTTCAGGAGAATACATGTAGCTTTAGCATGAAGAAAATAATTCTCTCCGAAGCTGATTTAACATTGAACTTATACAAGACAAAGTCTTCAAACTTTATCCTAGACGTCTTCTCTCGATGGGCATATAAACATGTCTAATAATGCAGGTTAGTATTATTTCTATACACAGCTGTTCTCAGAATCGGCTAAACCATTATTGAAATATATTTTGTCCAAATGTGATCGTCACAAGAACACTTTACATTGTTGTTTCACATAGGACTTATTTCAACAGCAAAGTGATATCATCATAATGTCCTAATAACTCAGGACAAAATCATTTCTAGAATATGTACCGGGAGACACCTGTAATATAAACATATACACTTTCTACGCTTGATTCCCCGTAAACGTTTACCCAGACAAGACACTCGCCAGCAGCTTCTTTTCTTTGTGGCCATAACATACAGTAATGGAATCTAAAAAGATGTCAATTGTAAAATCGAAAAAAATGAAATATTGAAGAGGTTTTGACATGGCAATTTTAACAACGATTACAAATGCTGATGAGGATTAAAAAGAAAGATGTATAATGGCATTTTCATTTTCTCATACTCACTTCAGTCTAGTGTCATCTGTCAAGATTCAAATTCTCTGGAAACAAAGATCCATTTCATTTTTTCCCCTCTTTTTTTCATTTTCTTATCAACAATTGGAAATATCCATTTATGAAATCTTATTGAAATCTAGAAGAAGGATGTGACAGATATCTTAAGCTATACGTGAAGCATTCTGTACAAACCGAGAATTAGATACAGTAGATTTAAACTGAATAAGATTGCACCTCGTTCTAAGACTTGTTAGTGTTGCTAGAGGTGACAGATTTGAAATCTGGAAACAAATTTACGGCTTAAATGAATTGATATATATATATAACGTTGATGATGTGCACTCACTGCATCATTTAATACGATTGATAGATAATCTATTGAATGTCATGAACACAAACATATCACAGATTTACCTCTATTCAATAGAATTAAAACATGACATACTATTGTATGTTTCAGTGATAGTTATATCAGTTTCTACTTATCTGTCAAAAACATTCCCAGCATACTGTAAAACCAATAATTTTCGTGAAGGAAATATTTTCGTCGATATGGTGGTTCCTATTAATCCACGAATACACCTGTTCATGCCATCATCAACAGTTAAAACTTATATTGATTTTATATTTCAAATTGATTAAGTGAGCACTGTTTATATACAAAATCAGACGCCAACTATTTAGTATTTGTTTGAAAAACTACAGATTTTGGGCTCATGAATATTAAATATTTTACTTTACATAGACAAAATCTTTCCAGAGGGCTTTTCTGTTGTTGAGATATTGTAGGATCATTTCAAGGAGTAACGGATATTTATTACCAAATTTGATTTTGTCTTCAAAGTTACTATAACAAGGAAGCGAAAAACTGCTTCAACACAAAGGATCCCCATGTTCACGCTCAAAAATCGTGCTTACGTATGAAAATATGCATGTTGACACTCACTACGAGTGTATATCTGTATTGAACTCTGCATACTACTCAAAAACAGTATCCGTATTCAACACGTATCTCCATTGTGACACATACAATTTTGCGTTTTGTAAAGAAGTCTTAGGAAAGCATTGAGAGCACAACTTCATAACATAAATCTCACCAAATGATGGTATGTTCTGGACTGCCTGTTATCGTAAACAGTATATATTACATTCAGAGAGGAAAGTGGGAAAAAATAGAGAACGGCCAACGTACAAATGGAAGGGGTGGGGGTCATTTAGTCCAGAGAGAAAGAGATCGTTAGAGCATTGCTAATTATGTCATGGTGTTGATTAATGCTTGTTTATTTCATAGAAAGGTGGGCGGAACCTCCATCTGGCAAGTGTTTTGATTAGATGCTGCTATCATCTATTACATGGAGAACCAATTTTCAGAGAATCTGTAAATTGGTTCAAAGTGTAATTTAAACTGGAACACACGCAGCAGCATCAGCACAAACATCAAAAGTAGTTTATCGCAATTAAGAACGTACGATGTTATCTCTATCCAAATGCAATATAATCTCAATATTATTTAGAATAAGTTGAATATTTAACAAACATCAATATAAAAAAGAACCGATAAGGCTCGTTCGTATAAAATGTGTTTAATAATCCTTGGCTGTTCGAATATGTTGTTCATAACAGAATCCGGCCCATATCAGATTTGCAATTATATTTAAATTACCTCTGATAAATGGTTGATATTTGCCTTCGTTATGATTTCCTTGTCCCTTTATCTATATACAGATGTATGTGTGCTTTTTTGACTTTGACGTCAAACCTTAACAATATATGCAGATTAAATAGATTTGGGGATTGTACATTCCTTGTAAGCAGATTGCATGGCATTACAGTAATCTATTATAAATTGTAAATACTATTGTTTGATACATTTAAGAAGTCTTCGTGTTGTACAACCAAGTTGTAATTAATGTCAACTAGAACTATGAAACTGGCAGAAAATATAAACAAAAGAAAGATTAGCATGGAGAGTCAAAAGAAAGAAAAGGGTAATAAAATCAGGTGTTCCGGACGGGTGAATGTCTTCTACTTTGCTATCAATTCACATCAAGTCACATTCGCAAATGAAAATAAGGTTTACAGCATAGAATATCGTCAAAGCCTTAAACAAGATTACAGCGTTCTATAATATTATGAAAACAAAGATATCAAAAATCTAAAATTCTTTGAAAGCAGGTTTCAACAAAAGTTATTTTGCATCTTTTTTTTTTCAGTACACCATATCTTATTTATGGAGTACATAAACCAGATGATCTAATACACAGCCTTATACGATATGGTACACGTTCGTATACCGTTTGTGTAATAAAATAGCAAAATCTAAAAGCCTAATGGTACATAACGGCTGTCGCTGCCTTAAACATCTATACCAACTATGAACCACACAGTTATATCTGGTATAAGTCATTGTGACATTTCCCATCCCAGATTAAAGGGACTGTAACGCAAGGACAACATAAAGCCATATCTGATTTGAACAAAAAAATTGTCTAGGCCAATCATTGCATAAAACTCCCTTTTAACGATATAGGAGACGAATCCCTTAGATTTACAGGCTAGTCAATGTTTCTTTTTTTCTTTTTGCTTTATCAGACTACAAACGCTTTGGAAACTTTACTTAACAAGGCGTTTAGGAGATTCTTTTGATCTTAAATCGGCTGTTTTACATGTATGTCGTTAAAAATCGATACTAGAATTGAAATATACCTTGTGGGGCTTTTGTGGACCTTAATTTAGATATTATTAAGCAAACCAACAATATGACCTTCTATACGTCTATACAAAGTCCACACACGGAAAGTTTCTTCCATGGTTTACTTCTACTTCTTATCTGAAATATTTCTGAAATTAGTAAAGACATGTAATCATTTGGATGTAAACCAGGATAAAGACCCTCCCCCTCTTCCCTTTCCCGTGGGACTTTTGTCATTGTTCGTATCGCCAGAAGTTCTAAAAGTAGTGTTTTAACAGACTAGATTGTATCGTATTCAGGATATATTTGTCTTTCAGTTTTATCATATTTGATAAATGGTAGTCGTGCTGTTTGGGTTTTGCACGAGAAACATTAAAGACAAGATCAATGGTAGTAGAATACACAACTAAAAGCACACTATTCGTTTACCATGACGTATTATTAAGAAATATATTTCTTAGATGTTATTGAATTTCCAGAAAAAGTCGCATGCAGACTAAGGTCTTTCCAATTTGCTTTTATTTGCTTTAACAAGACATACATAGAATATATACCAACAAAACGTATTGCATTTACCATGTTACGCATTCAGCAAACATGTATTTCTAAAGTATAAAGACGCAAATACTTTCATATCACTTTTTATGGTTTTCCTCAAACTAGTTATACTTGATTCCAAAGACCCACGTTACCAGTAATACGATTGTTTCGCTACAGTGTCAATGTTTCGGACTCAGATCCTCCGTTCGTTTTCCTATACAATGCTTTCATATGGATAAAGACGTATTGCAAACATCCTAACTCTTCATATAAAGTTACATTTGGTCAGATTATAAGTAATTTAATCATTTATTTATTAATTGCCTTTCACCATCGGGAGTTGAGATTAATGGAATTTCTGAACTTATTAAAGCGTAGTAGACGTATCCCAAAAACGGGACGAAATAAACCTTAACTAGAAGTATCCAAGGGAGAGCATTCTAGTGCTTACATAGATATTCGGTTAGTTTTCATCGACAAATACAATAAAATCTGCTGTGCATATCTGTTTACAACGCACCATCATGGACAGCAAACGAAATATACATTAGACTGGTGACGTTGACAAATTGTTACTTGGTGACGCTACATAAGGTTGTGACG
This sequence comes from Ylistrum balloti, assembly GCF_031769215.1. Taxonomy (NCBI): domain Eukaryota; kingdom Metazoa; phylum Mollusca; class Bivalvia; order Pectinida; family Pectinidae; genus Ylistrum; species Ylistrum balloti. The sequence continues at coordinate 101,974 of NW_026782569.1, forward strand.
ATGCTGTTCTATCACTCTTTTCTCTGGGGAGGGGTAAGAGATATTTCTTGTACTCTAGCAAACACATGAAGATTTAAAGATTTAAAAAAATCGTATAACAGATGTTAAAATCACACCTTTAGTTACAAAAAACTCATCTCACAGACTATGTGGCAGACATGGATATAAATATCACAATTGAAGAGCTTTATTTTTCATTTACTGTTGGAATTGCATGAAACATTTAACGTTATTTTGGGAGCTGTGACGTCAACTGAGTAGCAATGGTCGTTGCAATGAATTTGTATTGAATCCTTGGTATTCCGTGGTAACAAGTGGCTCGTCCATATTGTCTATGATCATAGCATGCATGCCACGTTATATTCAATTTGAAGATGAACACGAATTAGCGTATACACACGTTCTTGACATTATTCTAAAATAATCTGATATTTGAAAATTAGGAAATTGATTGCATTGTGGGGTCAGTGCACCTCCCCGTCAAAAACCTGTCTTTTCTGTCGAGCATTTTTGATATCCCATGATCGCGTCCTAGGATTTATTAACGGCACTGAGAAATCCTGGAAGGACGATACAACTATTTGACATAATTTGAGTCATCATTTGGCTTTACGTATGACGCGTGTCGGATCTTCCTGTGGGAGAAAACCGGAGTACCAGGAAACAACATCCTAGTAGTCGGTCAGGAGAACTCTTATTTTTTTCATATCAAAATATTAATCCAGCCCAAATCGCATAGATCAAAGAGAATTTGATAAAGTTTTCATAATAAAACGTAAATTGAAAGTTAATGCGAATATCAAAAATATGCTTAGTAAATACAATCATCACCATTAGTTATTGAATAATTGTAACGTATATTAAATGTCAAGCAATCAAGCTTATTCCAAGTTTATACAAGAACTTATTGAAGTCAGATATTTTCATTTGAAATCATTATACGCATGTCCTGTCAAAATATCAATTTTTACAAGTGTATAACTTGTAATTATTAAGGCGATTAGTGTTACTGCTCCAAAGATATTTGCGAAGAGTTTTATTTCTGGGTACTGTTATCAATAGCAATTTTGTAATTTTATGATTGAGGACAAAGAAAAAACTAAACTTTTTAACATCACTTGTCAATGTTATCCATCTCTAATTTAGATGTTATTCCTGGTAAGGTAGAAATTAATTGTATATGCCAAATGTTATAATGTGTTAGATTTTCAAAAGCATGCAAGTAAATTTTCAAGTAACAGTGGGACGAAATGAAATTGAGGATAACAATGTTCATTCAATTGCTGTGCTTATCATTACTATTACTATAATTGTTATTATTATTGTTATCATTATTATTATTATTATTATTATTATTATTATTATTATTATTATTATTATTATTACATATCCAATAAAAATATGACATCTTTCCCAATCAGATTTTCTTTTAGAGAATATACTAGCATTTCATTCAACGTAGGTTCCAAGTAAAGAATTAGTTATATGCCTCTGAAGACCGTAATGTGTCCATTTAGATCCCACATCGTAGTGATCGTGTCGGAGCTGAAACAAACCAAGCTCTTAAGTTTTTAAGTATTACGTGATGTTTGTTCGTTGTGCAAATCCTATTCGAACGTGCCGTCATAAAAGCACCTTTAGATGTACCGTTCAAACTTTAGCATCCTAATTCAGCTAAGTGCTGTACAGAGAAAGGTTATCGTTAATAGGATATATTGGTGCATCTTGAGATATCATATAGTGTTATATACATACACACTTCAGTTTTGTGTATTGATCTTATCATCATTATTTCCTATTGTACTTACAGATGCTCATCGTCAATATTTTATCTAAATGTATAAAATACTCCATTAAGAAATAAAAAAAAAATGACGTTATACTGAAATTATATATTCTTGTCTGTAAACGTGAAATAAGAAGTTACCACGTGGTTGAAAGTTGTATATAAGATCAGGATTGCTGCAGTCAATATACTCAGTAATGTTAAAAACTGTCTATATTGTTAATTCAACTTTAGAATCTATATCCTAAAATTTTAAAATAATAGTCATCCATGTGTCATTGGTTTTGTTTATCATTTCCGCATAGACTGGCTCTTAAATTCTGTTTCCTCTCTTGCTGCTGGTAAAACTGTTATAAATTCAAATTATCCAAAATCTAGAGCACACAAAAACATAAAATAGGGGGTTCTGCTCAACCATCATCCTTGTATTTCGTTTTAGGCACTGCCACGTTAAGCAGAATTTCCCCAGACAGTCATTTTACACAGCAAGTCATCCAAAAAACAACAGTGAGAGATATGAAATAAATTATTTACGCTTTGTTGGTGAACAATGTGATAAGCAGTAAACGGTATACACATTCCGGATCGTCGACAAGTCAGATCAGAAGAAATATTGACCAGCATTTATGGTTCATCTAAACCTGCATGTCGCTTGACTTTCATAGTAATTTATCATCACTTTCGTATGTCTTATGATATATACAATGCGCATCTGTGTTATGAAAATATATGGAGCTGATTTCGTCTGCGGCATATTCTGGCAGATCCTGGCTTGATATTTGTATTGCCGTCTCATAAACGTTTGCAAACAAACGAGTCTCTGTAGTTTGTGAATTGCGTCAACATTGAACATATGTACAATTTTATTGTTGCTAACCTCTTATGTACAAGTGGCCTTTCGCTGCAGAGCACTTGAATATGTTTTTATCATCTATTTGCAGATGAATTCCACTATATAAAACGTATATTCTCTTAACCACAAACATCTTGCCTGCAGGTAAAATGTTCTACACTAGCTGTTCTTATTGAAGTGTAATAAAAAAAACTAAGCTTTTGATTTGTTTTTTTTTTTTTTTTTTTTGTCCGTTTTATTTTGTCGACGTCATTCTCGAAACCGTGTCAGCATTCATTTTAGGCTTCCGACAATAAGTCATCAAAACAGTGTTTCGTGTTCCGTCCTGCTTGCTCAGCAATGAAGGAACGTCATATTTTTATGACAAAGTTATGATATTTTAATGTGATTGCGCTATCAATGAGTTCATCATTAGCCCACTCCAATCTTATGAACTAGGGCATGATATGAAAATAACGCACATTTACACGGATACCCTATAAAAAAACTAAGCGAATAAGACCAGGTGTTCCTGAAGGGTAAGAATCTTCTGCAACATAGACGACTTCTATTTTGCAAGTAATATCACATTCCCAAATGCGAAAAAGGCAAACAAAAACAGAACCATCAGGTGTATTAACAACCTTATCACACAAGGAAATTAAATTCCCCAATGAGGTCGTTATTAAGACAGTAAACTTTCCCATAATTTTCTTCAAAATGCTACTCTCGAAAATCTATATTGTAAATTTCTATGTCAGCTCTCGACGTCTTTCCCGAAAACCGTGATATTGGGAAGAAGCCCTTGAACACATAGCTCCGGGATGCAATAATGTTGATATCAAGAAGTAACGAATTCACAACAGGGAAATTGAAATCATCATGTTTATCATGCAGTTTGGTGGAATGTTGTTCGTGCTAGCATTGTCATTATGTTTCCTCTAATTCAAAAACCACATTCAACATGTTATGAAGAAAAAACAAGTTAGCCAAGCAAAGGAATTGATTTTTATCTTAATCCTACGGTGCCAAGCAAAATATCCAAGGTAATTTGAAACAAGATGTTCACAAAAATGCACTTGCACAAGCGATTCAAAAATTGCCCGACTTTATTGCACTTAACCTAAGCGATCAATGTTAGCGAGATTTAAGATATTCTTGACTCCATAACGGTTTTATGACTAGTGACCCCTTTTCATCCATAACTAGGCGTGAATAGAGACTTTGATGTCACAATGACAAATTCGAATGGTCCATTAGAGAGATATGAAAATCCAGAGTGACAATCGCCTGAATTGTTCAATAGGGTAAGGATACAGAAGCTAAAACTGTCTTTTGTGTACCTGTATGTCTACTGCTGACTTATTATGTAAAGGCTATTTATTAATTTCAAATTCTGTCTGGTCAATGTCAATGTCATGTATGGTTTTGAGTTTCAAAGTTTAGTCCTATAATTTCTCAATAAATCTTCGGGAAATAGTACATAAATGACGTCACACAAGAACTACATGTAGTAAGATAATGGTATTATTGATTTCAGTGAATAAAAATGAAATTTCATATTTTTGTGAAGGGACGACATATTTTCTGAATAACACTGCAACACAATTGAAAGGGATATAATCATCTACCAAAGACGGTTCACGTCTATGTAAACCAATCCCAACATTTATAACTCATGATTTTTACTTTGTTATATGATGTTTTCACCAAACAAGTGTATGTGATAAAAACAGTTATTGACATACTCCTGTCACTTCTACTGAAACAGCGGTATACGTTCAGTGAATTGAAATTGATTGAAATGGATTTTTGTATCTGTTCAATAAGTAACTTGTGACTGTCCAATATTTCATGAGTTTTGTTCTTATCGGACAGGTACTGGTATTTTCGCTATCTTCTATTGTCTTTAGTAAAACATGTACATTAATAGCAATGGTCCACATCACTGTACACACATCAACAGCATAGTGTATGTGATAGAGTCAGTCAAAACAACGCTTAAACCACAATTGAGGTGTATAAAGAAAGATATTTATTTTCCTTCTGATTAGCTAAGTTGGATCAACTTCATTTATATATATTCTTTATTTATTTTACAATTGTGAAACAGGCTTTGAGTTTATTTCTATCACTTGTGTTGGCCTGGATGGAAGCGCGCGAGAGTTCTCACAATGAAAGGAAACCTGAGCACCCGATGAAAAAACCACGTGATCGAGAAGGTGACCCAATACCTTTTCACGTCCGTTCTGGAAATCGGATCCACGACGCCTAGGTTTGAAAGGCGCCACATTAACAACCACGTCATTTATTTGTTACATACATGTATTACACAAGTCCGGAGCTCATCAGGAATAAAACGACTATTTTACTACATCATGTCCAATTCTGGATCGGTTTTGTTTACTTACTCGAATTAAATGACAAATCATGCTTCACATATCATTGCTGCCGTGGGTGATCTAGTGTGGGTTTAAGGGATCTTTATGAGCAAATGACAAACCAGTCTGATTATCCGTCGAATGTTCGCTGGTGACACGCAATAACTAACTCAAACAATACGTACAGTACAGTTGAGGTTTTTTGTTCTCAAACCCTGTGGGAGTGATCGATTTGTATACCTGTCGCTCTTAGTCGTAGCGGGATCGCACGGGTATGGGGAGAGAAAAAGGGACGAAATCTTCGCAACATCGTTATAGGTAGTTGGTGGAATATCAATTGCCGTGGATAACCTTAACCTTGTAGCTGGTGGAATCTCAGCGTCCGAGGTTGACCGTATCCATGTAGCTGACGGAATCTCAGTGACCGAGGTTAAAGAGAGCACCTTTTCATAATTTAAGATACAGTAGAGTCAAGAAATTAACTAAACTGCATCTTACAGCTGTGATGCTAAGAGCCTAAATTTTTAAGCGTAGGAGGCGACTAAGGGAAATCCAAAGTGATCATAAGAAAAGTCAAAATATCGACAAAGATGTGCATACATTAGATTATTTTGGAACAGCGTCAAGTACATGTGTATTTTCTGAACCATGCCATTATTCGGTCGAATTAAAACATGGCAGTAGGTTACGGCAAACCTTAGGGACTTAAAGTCCACCATCAATGTCTACCACCTGCTATCTTAAAGATTGTACAAAAGACGCACAAGTGAATAACATCTTTTCATAATTTATATTAAAGATAGATTGGAATCGAACAAGAATAAAACTGTATCATACAGCTGTATTGTTCTTCTGTGACTCGTAAGTGATTCTATGGGCCAAAATTTTGAAGCTGGCGGGCTGTCAGTGCCAGAGACTGGCCATAACCATGTAGCTTGTTCCCAAAGACACAACAATGACAGAACATGGCGACCCGTGATCGCAGAATAGTGAAGAGCACAAATCGCTGATTGGAATTGAACCATGTTACTGTATGAACATCACATTTCCTCGCATGTATGTATTTATACTGTGAAAGAATTTGATATAAGAATGTGTGTTTATATTCAAAAACGATATTTACAAATAGATGCATTTTTTTTACAACACTTCATCTTGAAAGCTGTAAATATCAATAAATCAGGTAATGATAAAATTATTTACTCATAAATCTTTATCAAATGTCTGCACTAACACAATCATGCATTTAAATCAGCATTTTTTATCGCCATCTCAAGAAAAGACAGTTTAAATGGATTAACCTTCTTAAACATCACAGGTTACACAATAACATTTCTTTTAAACTGATTTCCGTCGTGGAACAAGATTTCCAAACAAGCAGATTAGTGAAAATGCTTCATACAGCTTCTCTAATGTAAGATGTCTGTTTGCCAATTTTGAAAGAATGCATTACATGTGCCATGTGTTTGGTTTGCAGTCGGGAAGTTTTAATGATCTGGTCCATTTACTCTCAATACAGTTATGAAGTGACCCACGAACGCACCAAAACTAGTGAGGGGAAGCTGTTCGCATATAACTGTGCAAAAACCTACAGTAGAGTGGTTAGTAATATCACACAAGTTATCACCGTGTTTATAACAAATGAATATTTCGTAATTAAAAGAAAAGTTTCCTTAATCGTGAAATCATCCTTAACGCCAGTTACTAACAACATATCTCTTAAAACCAGGAAATAAAATGTTTGTGGTATTTTCATTACCGAGCTGACACATAGCATTCACCGTAACCTGCATGTCACTTTTGAATTCATGAGAAAAGTGACACAGCTCCAAATATACATCTGTACTTGACATTCTTCTAAAATGATAAGATATATGGAATTTACGAAACTAATTTAATCATTGGGCTAGCTAACCTTCCCAACTAGATTTTGATATTTCTTGCGATCATTTTAGATTTCCCTCAGATGCCTCCTAAGTTTTAAATATTAGCCTTAGTATCACTGATGAGTCCTAAAAGGACGAAACAGCTGTATCATGCAGTACAATGCTTTATTTGACTCTATTATATCTTAACTAAATTTGTATTAAAAAGCGTTATTCAATTGTGTGTCTTTTTTGTACAAACTTTATGTGAACCACGATGGCTACTTTCGGTAAATATCCATGGTATGTGGTTCGATTTCTAGTCGAGTCGATTTGCGAATCTACGTCCTGTAATAGTGCCAGTGCAGAGCAAGCGATACAGCTACACCCGGACATGCTCTCTACTGATAACGTATATGTTCTCTGTCTCCTTTAGAACGTGCAAAGTATTGAAATATACACTGCTAATCGGTGTAGATTTCACCGACTAGTCTGACCCCTATCGGCAACAGTAGTCACTAACATGCCCCTGGAATGTATTCCATTTACCATATTCTCTCGGCTGCTGACAACAAAATGTAAACAGAGTTTCTCCGGTCATGTTCGCCGTAGCTTTTACAAGCTCCTTGAAGATAGGTAAATAGAAACAAGCGTGCCGTTCACTCAGATAGCTATTTAACGTGAACAAATAGTGTGATGGCAGGTCGGTTAGATAAAGACAGCCTGTCGAGTAATTACAAGTATTTCATTTATCAAATTTCCACAAAGAGTGTGTGGTTAAGTGGTATCATCTGTACACGATTGAGATAGTATATCGTTTTTTTACTTGACCTAGGATTAAAACTATGCCAATTTGTGTGATAGTCATGATTTGTTCTATCTGAAACAGCTTTAAAAATACAGATAAAATCATTTAACGTGTTATGTGATAGTTGTAGAAGAGTTTGAATTAAGATTATAGTTTACAAAGGCAAAATGTCAAAGGTTGATTATGTTTTAGCGTTCATGTTCAAAAGTTGATTTTGAAAATAATGTTACGGATTAAATACACTTACCTTTTTAGATATGTTATATTCTAATTAAGCAAATAGGAATCGAAATATTTCCTGACTGGCCATTGCTAATGATACACACCCACGAAACATTATCTTCAAACGCCATCATGTTTATATGTCTTTATAATGACTTGTTATTACCATAGGTCGATGGACCAGTATCAAAGATTTATCTTAGCTAGTAGTTAACGTATGTATATGTACTTTTCAGAAAATGACTTAAGACATTAGGACAAGAGCCATATGTGTCTATGGAAACAATAAACTTTCTGAAAAGTAAGCGTCGAGCTTTCGTAACAAATATTTTTCCTGAAAAAAACCCATACGAGGTTGCTTAAAAACACTGCTTGAAATTCTAAACTGTACATGTACTAGTAAACGTTTTGTATATGTTAGAGAGCAACTTTCACGAGGTTGTTAGTTGCCTGATTTGGAAAAATATGTTGCCGACTCATAGCACGGAAAGTATTTGTATATGATATGTCTATGCATGTACACAACAATACACGTTAGATTTATGTCAAAGTTTCTGTCATGGTGACAATGACAATAAAAATCAAACTAAACATGGAGGATATGGACATTATGTAGAAATACCAACTCAATTTAGGATCATTATGTTTAGGAAAATGAGGGGAACTTCGTAATGGACTCGTGATCAAAGCGAGAATATGTCATGGAAATTGTTGGTTACATGTCCATTGGCTTTAAATCAAGTGCTTTATTTCAGATTGTAACTAAGCATTCATTTTACGCAAATAACGATTGAGTCACTCAAGTTGAATATTGCATGTATAGCGATTAATTCAGCTCTTAAACAACAGTTTCATAATTATATCAGTCGATTTTATTATATTTTTTCCAATTAAGAGACTGTTAACGCATTGTAATCTTTATTGAAACACCTCGAAACCCAAGTAAACGCATTATCGAGTCTGTTTATTTTAGTTGTTTGTTGGTTTCACACCACTTGAACAGATATGGTCGTTTTGAGGAAAGGTCTCATTGTACATGTAGTAGCTAATGATGACGTCATTGAACAGAAAAAGCGAAAGTGTCTTGCCCAAGGATACAACCACGTAAGCACAGACCGGTCCGTTTTTCAGCTTGATGAGAGCAGAACCCGCAACAGGTAGAGTGTGTCGAACAAACAAACCGCGGGCCGTCACTTGAGAATTAGAATTGTATTATAGGCCAACGTTTCACTGACTAAACTATCGCGATAATGGATATTCATTCTTATTCGGATGTAACAACGGCTCACCCTAGATGTATGTACAATTGACACAAAAGAGAGTTGGAATTAAGATATCCTGTAGAATGTTCTCGTTCCTGCGAACGTTTGTTTTCTTTGTGTTGACTGTGATTTCATATAAGTGAATTGTACATATTACCTATTGAAACAAGTTGTTCTTTCTTTTTCGACCACTAATCTTACTTTACAAAGACACGTCATTACTATCGGTACTTGTGTAACAGACGACAGCTTTAACCCAACAAGGGTTTAAAAGAGTTTTCATTTTGTCTCAAAGATAATGAATTGTAGACTAAAAACATGTGCAAAGTCTAAAGAGTGAAAACGATGGACAGAGAATGAGAGAGTGGTGTTGAGGAAACAGAAGAATTAAAGAAAGTTGAGTAGCTGACAGAGAAAAAGATAAGGAAATTGTGAACGCAAGCAGAGAGTGACAAAAGTTTAAAAAGGAGTCTTGCCCCACTTGTATAAAACATCTCAACTTGAGATTTCCTCAAGCCCAGATTTTCCTCAGCTAATATCTCCTTGAATATATCTTATATTAAAATTCCTCAAGGAATTTCAGGACATCCTAGCCGATGCCTTCCTCCTGTTCCTTGAGAAAATCTGATACACGCCATTTTTGAGTAGATATCAGCTGAGGAAAATCTCGACCTGAGGAAATCTCAAGTTGAGATGTTTTATAAAAGTGGAGCCTGGATGAATAAAAAACCTTTTAAGAGCTGGAAAGCATCGCCTGAAGAGAAATTGCAAAAATAATATTGAACATTACATTGTTCTATGTCAGAAATTGTAAAACTTTTAAATGAATTTATACCATATGATATCTATTTTCGTTCGTCAAAAGATATAGAATTTGCCATACTAAAATAATTTTTTTTCTCTATTGTGACATTTTCTACATTTTGCACGAAGGCAGAAATGCCAACAAGGAAGTAAGTTAGATATCTAGAACTGACACGAGGGACACAAAATCCGACAAGCCTGGTCTAATATTCCAATATCCCTGATGGTCAGCTTAGTTCACATTAATACAGAGTGGACAAATTGATTGTCAGTATCTCGTGCCGTTATCAATATCCAATATATGGCCTTTTCATTTAATAAGAGGTAGTGTTTTCCAGCACTGGCTTACTTTGCTTTTCTGGGACAAGGTCTGTCAGAAAGGAAACGCCGACAAAAATAAACCATTCCTGTATCTTTGGTCAGTTAACGAGTAAATAATGCTTATAAAGTAAGAGACGCACTGGAGAAGGTCTAGACTTTTTTCAAGGATCTGTGACTATGGTTCAATATCATAAAATCCCGTTGGAACTAGTTGTATCAGCGCCCTCTGTTGCAGGGTCAAGTAAATCCATGTACCGTTCAACATCTCCCGTGACAAGGACGAAGATTTAGACAAGATGACCGGGGTTTTCCCCAATTTGCTGATCATAACTATAAAACTATTACATCTATATATCTTACACAGTAAGGTCGCATAAAAAACCTGATCGATTTCGATATTTTCGAACTTATGGCAATTTAAGAAAATAAAAAGTATTGTTACATTATTAAGGATTTTATAGTCAAATCTTAACATACAATGTGTTATGATAACAAAATGAATGTAAAATAGATTTGATTTTTAAACATTTATATAAACGCAATTTCCAGTATGATCATTGTAGATTACACACAACGCATGTACTCTGAATCTTGCTTTCCGAAGTCAATCACTCTTAGATGCATGAACGCTTGTCTCCGAATCTCCATAGGGAATACATTCCTGATTGATTATAACGTTAACTTTAAAGTACCTTATACCGGTAGTTTTGCTTTGAACTGCGTTCGTGACAATGATGTCTTTTATGTCTTACAAATGGCTTTGTTTTAACCAAAGTGCCTTGAAGGAACGCACCTAACAACCATGTTTCGCTAGATAAACTCACACAGATTACAACATCTCTCTTTTAAATCTCTCTCTGTCTCTCTGTCTCTCTCTGTCTCTCTCTCAATATCCGCCACGAGTTTAAAATTGCTGGGCTTTCTGAATTAGCAATTAGAGGTCAGAATATTAAACGGAATGAAGCATATATGGTTCACTAATTTCATTCACTCAATTTACATAAGATTTGAACTTTATGTTGTAAATTATTTCTACGCGAAGTGAAAATTCATCATCATTACTCTTGGTAATTAAGAAAAGGTCGACACCTGTCTTTATGTAGTGCTGTTCCAAAAGCAGACAATTTAACATTGCAACTTTTTATCCAATAGTACAGGTAAATTGTCAAGAGGCAATCACAAGACTTTGCTCCTTCAGAAAGTGTCGTACATTTCATAACCTTCGGGACAAGCTTAACTCGCTCAAGCCATGATTAGTAATCGCGTGTAGATATAATTTGTATTGGAATCTTGTTTTCCCTATTTCGGGTTTGCTGTGATGTCTTTATTATCACCATGTATTTATTTTATCCGTGATCAAGAAATATTTTGTTCATTAATGCCAAGGTCAGTACTAATCGTATTCAATCGCTCTGATGATCTGGTAAGTGAAATAACATACCGGATGTGTATCGAGGCATTCTGTAGATTTTCTTTTGTCTTTGAGATAGAACTAGTAAGTTGCTCAGATGTAAATATACTTATTCAATTTTTTCCATTAGTTGGTTCATTCTGCAGGAGCATTTCCACGACCAAAATACGCTACATAAACCCGATATGAAGTACGCTTGTTTGGTGTATTATGTCGCCGTGTCAAGCAGGAACGATAAGCCTCAGTTATTCTAACACGAATTGTTACTTGCTGAAGATGATAAGGTATATTCTTGTAAATGATTGAGTAGATCGCCAAGAACATCTCTGTATGATGTTTTCATCATAAACACTTGTGTTGTTACTTAAACCCATTACATGTATGGAGTTCACTACAAGCACTCACATGTATCACGCTTATTTGTACTGAGGATTATATTTCAGTCGCACATCATCAATATTCACTTATTACTTTGAGAGATACGAAGAAAGCCTGTTGGTGAAATTAACCCCGCAATATTGTTTGTACACTAATTAAGTTAGAAGAGATAACGTTCTTTGAGCGGTTAGTCAACAGTGCAACTACGTGTAACATCAAAATGCATTTCATCGCCGTAGAATTCATCTCTAATCTGGAATCTGATAAACACGTCCAGTTTTAAAGATATTCAAATTAGAAGCTAAATATAGTATCTGGAAAGTGTCTGGTTTATGTTTGTTAGACATGTATGTGGTTGGTTTTTTTTATGTTGTTTAACTTGTTATATCAGTACATCATCTCATTACGTAACTTTACAATCCTTTTCTCTCTCAATTAGACGAAAACGTTTCATAAGTGTTAATTTACCTTTTGCCGAGTGAACCGAGTGAATCATGAAAAACTGGAGACTTCGGACAGTGACCTGTAAATGTATTGTATTCTTTGAATAGTCCATGAAAGATTTTTTTGGGGGTCAAAGACGTACACGTTTAATGTAATTTACAACTGATTGATTTGGTATTGCCAAATAATGATGGTTGTGCTAAGATTCGTGCTGTCCTATATGCATAATGCACAAACAGACACTCAATTGAAGCAACTGCTAGTTGTAATCTATCAAATCCCTCCAATCTCACTAGACACATGCCTGTTTGTACGGAAGATGTCTGACTACACTTACAGATATGTAAACTTTGTAACAATTCCGTTAATTTTAAGAAAGTAACCCTTGGCGGCGGAACTAGGCTTATCATTAGATTCCAAGCAGACAACTTCTACAAGGCGGGAAGTTATCACTTTAAGAAATAAGAGTAGGGATATGTCATTACATGATGCGGTAACTCGTGACTTTCGTGTTTTACGTAATCTTTGAGCAAGGTGACCTCAGGTCTTCTAAAACCGAAAGATTCGGGACTATATCCAAATTTTACGTTAAAGTTTAATATATTCTGGCATGCTTTAGGGTTTTCCTCTTTCCACATATTGAAATTCGTACACTTAAAAGTACGTGGAATATTTGAAATTTGATTGAGATCAAAAAGTGTCTTTCGAACTTTAAAACATTCATTACGATATCCTTTATGTAATATATCCTCCAGAGAATATGCAACAAAAATGCATTTTATTCAATCGTACACGGAGAAAAATATTATCCTTACCGGAATTAAACCGTTTCCTATTACATAGAAATGCAGGAAATGAACAAATCAATAAAACACTGATGACATCAAAACAAGCATTCGGACCTACACATTCGATGTAGTCTTTGGTTGATTTTTCCTATAACATTGTACAATATATATGGTTGTGCCGATGATGGAATCACTATTTCTCGATCATCGAAATCGCACGATAGCACTGTGGCAGAATCACATTCTTAATTGAGGTTGCTTCTGGAAAGAACTTAAGGCAATATACGATTTGTTAGTTTCATTGACGAAACAGCTATATTTGGAGGTGTCGCCTGTAGCATTGTCACCGTTCGGAAGTTCCAACTACGGTACGCTTTATTTGAAATGCCGTTGACGGAATCGCAATGTCTGAAAATACCACTGATCGAACCATCGTATTTAGAAATTTCGCAAATTGAAACTGGTAGCATTTGGTAGCGATTATTTGGATTTGTGTTGATGGCGGATTTGTTCTGTACTAATTATCTAATGAAATCCCATGCTTAAATTTATTGCACTTATGGAATTCGTTTGTTGAATTTTAAATCATTTTGTAAATGCATTATATATACAATTACTTGCAAAATTCTTTATATCAGAACATACATTCTGACGAACACTAATAAGGCAAAAATTCGGAAGTATTCCGAACCTTGTGAGTTTGGGTTTATAATTTTCGCCTTTTGACATTTTAAGGTTGTAACACCAATAGCATATTAGCTCTTTAAATCAGGCATTCCCTTATTCTTTACTACAAATTCATGTATCAATAAATCTAGGTATTGTCACACGTGTTGAGCTAAAATCAATTAGTTGTGTAACTACGGTTTTTTTCAGTTATTAAATACGCGTCAAATCATTATTCAGCGAGTAATAAGAAAAGTAGTTTATGAAGTTGTCAATAAATTACTAAACACCTTTATAACTGTTAACTGGTAAAATTGAATTCTATACTTAATAGTTAGTATTGTAAAGAAAATGGATTTTCCTTTGGGCTGAACGTACAATATAATTCACTTTAACTAATTACAATGGAAATTTTACGGTTTTTAAGTCGAATCGATGTCCATCTGTTGCGCTCTGTCTGTTTGAATGGCTCTGGTAACATTATATCTGTTTATCGGCTTTTAAAGCCTTTCTGTCTAAAGAACCAAATAGTTACTATAATCTGTAACATCTTGTACCTATCAATTGTTCATAAAGACATGATGGTGTACACGTGTGTCGCTAAGTAAAATAGACGCGCGCTATGAAAAATACACAAACACGTGTGCGTGAGATATGTTTGTCAATTTCTAATTTACACGTGACTATATAACTGTGTTACTAAGATGGAATGTCTGTATCATCATCCATGACGTTGTATCACATTTTGTCGCTCTCTGTTACCTTTCGGCCTGGTGTGTAGACGTTGTATCATATTTTGTCGCTCTCTGTTACGTTTTGGCCTGGTGTGTAGACGTTGTGTCATATTTTGTCGCTCTCTGTTACGTTTTGGCCTGGTGTGTAGACGTTGTGTCATATTTTGTCGCTCTCTGTTACGTTTTGGCTTGGTGTGTAGACGTTGTGTCATATTTCATCGTTTGATGTTGACTTTGTGTTATATTTTGTCATGGTATGTTGTCTCTGTAGTTTTGTTGCTGTGTGTTGGTGTTGTGTTACAGTTTGTCATCCTGTGTTACATTTTGTTATTGTGTGATGTCGCTGTATTTTTGGTGCTGTGTGTTGTCGCTGTATTTTGTTATCCTGTGTGTTGGCGTTGTGTTATAGTTTGTCATCCTGTGTTACATTTTGTTATAGTGTGATGTCGCAGTATTTTTGGTGCTGTGTGTTGTCGCTGTAGTTTTGTTGCTGTGTGTTGGTGTTGTGTTACAGTTTGTCATCCTATGTTACATTATGTTATAGTGTGTTGTCGCTGTGCTTTCAGATTAGTATAGTTTGCCTTTTTTTTTCAGTTTTTGTATATTTTGTCTTTGTGTGTTTAACCTCTGTTATATTTTGTCTTTATGTGTTAAACCTGTATTATATTTTGTCTTTGTGTGTTTAACCTGAGTTATATTTTGTCTTTGTGTGTTAAACCTGTGGTATATTTTGTCTTTGTTAAACCTGTGGTATATTTTGTCTTTGTTAAACCTGTGGTATATTTTGTCTTTGTTTGTTAAACCTGTGTTATAATTTGTCTTTGTGTGTTAAACCTGTGGTATATTTTGTCTTTGTGTGTTAAACCTGTGGTATATTTTGTCTTTGTTAAACCTGTGGTATATTTTGTCTTTGTGTGTTAAACCTGTGGTAAATTTTGCCTTTGTTTGTTAAACCTGTGGTATATTTTGTCTTTGTTTGGTAAAGCTGTGGTATATTTTGTCTTTGTGTGTTAAACCTGTGTTAAATTTTGTCTTTGTTAAACCTGTGGTATATTTTGTCTTTGTGTGTTAAAGCTGTGGTATATTTTGTCTTTGTGTGTTAAACCTGTGGTATATTTTGTCTTTGTGTGTTAAACCTGTGGTATATTTTGTCTTTGTTAAACCTGTGGTATATTTTGTCTTTGTTAAACCTGTGGTATATTTTGTCTTTGTTAAACCTGTGTTAAATTTTGTCTTTGTTAAACCTGTGGTATATTTTGTCTTTGTGTGTTAAAGCTGTGGTATATTTTGTCTTTGTGTGTTAAACCTGTGGTATATTTTGCCTTTGTGTGTTAAAGCTGTGGTATATTTTGTCTTTGTTAAACCTGTGGTATATTTTGTTTTTGTTTGTTAAAGCTGTGGTATATTTTGTCTTTGTTAAACCTGTGGTATATTTTGTCTTTGTTAAACCTGTGTTTTATTTGTCTTTGTTTGTTAAACCTGTGGTATATTTTGTCTTTGTTTGTTAAAGCTGTGGTATATTTTGTCTTTGTTAAACCTGTGGTATATTTTGTCTTTGTTAAACCTGTGTTATATTTTGTCTTTGTTAAACCTATGGTATAGTTTGCCTTTGTTTGTTAAAGCTGTGGTATATTTTGTCTTTGTTAAAGCTGTGGTATATTTTGTCTTTGTTAAACCTGTGGTATATTTTGTCTTTGTTTGTTAAACCTGTGTTTTATTTTGTCTTTGTTTGGTAAACCTGTGTTAAATTTTGTCTTTGTTAAACCTGTGGTATATTTTGTCTTTGTGTGTTAAAGCTGTGGTATATTTGTCTTTGTTAAAGCTGTGGTACATTTTTTCTTTGTATTTTTAAAGCTGTGGTACATTTTGTCTTTGTTTTGTTAAAGCGGTGTTATATTTTGTCTTTGTTAAATCTGTGGTATATTTTGCATTGTTTATTAAAGCTGTGGTATATTTTGCCTTTGTTAAAAGTGTGTTCTATCTTGTCTTTGTTAAAGCTGTGGTACATTTTGTCTTTGTGTGTTGACGTTACGGTACAGTTTGTCAATTTGCGTTGTTGCCATGTTTCTATATGTTACACGCACTACTCATAAATGTCTTCACTTTTAGACACAAAGTAATTTCAAATCATATCTACAGTGAATTATAACAGATTTGAATACAAGACCGTCACTCTTATTGATGTGCAACGTAGAGAGTACATGAATATAAATCAACAGCACATAGAAATTGAAATTAACTATTACATCTTGAATAACTGCACCAAATTGCAAATTTTTTAAGTAATTGAAATTTTGTCTCCTGTATTTCGCATGTATTTAAACCATTTCAATCAGGTATTCTATCTATAGATTTGCATTATATCTTAGTAATATTAAACACACTTTGATAATGATGTGTAATATGAGAATTTACCATACATTCTATTCATAACAGACCAGTAATTATATGTCACTTCCACAAAATCACACGGTACCTAATCATAGGGTCTACATTTTTACATACCCCTGGACTTTAAATTGAGCAGTTTATAGTGTTCTGTTACATTAGTCTGGCTTAACATATCATATAGGTTTACAAATGTCTGTGGATTGTTAGGCGATTAATGTTAGTGCAATGTAAAAAAAGAAGTCGTTCATTTCACGATTTAATAAAAGCATGTTGTATAAATATGTATATCTACAAGTATGTTGAACAGAAATTGTATTACTGTTAATGTCCGCTGGGCTGTATTCTTATTTCAGTTATCGACAAACAGATATATGTAAATATGGAATTAAATTCTCGATATGTACTACTCAGAATGTTTTACATTCAACATGAAAAACAAACAGGTTAATTGAGTTATTTATCAAACAATGCGAATCGAACAATGAAAAAATCACAATCAACAGTCTTACAGCATTGTGATGTCTATTCTTAACCATTTAAAGCGTCCAAGTGATCACCACGTTAATTCAAACCTTTCTTCGTATGTACTCAAGTACTAACAGTAGGTATGTAGGTATATTGTATATACATGTACGTGTATGTCTGTTTGTAGTTGTGGCTAAAATCACTCGCTTGTGAACATTAGTATCTTGTATCGCGGAGTAAACGCCCAGTTTATTTTGAAGGATCTATAACAGTGTGTGTAAGTGTGCAACGGTGGTTTTCATGCATAGTGTACACCTGTGCCGATTCTGGATTAAATTTGTTTGAGCAGTTTAAACAAGGAAGGGGAACTACACCATTGTTGTTGTTTACATAGAATGTTTATTGTTGGATTTTACTACACAACAACTTCAGTGTAAGTAAAGCTTTATATAACTTCTTTCTATAATATTGACGTTTTTTACTGAAATGGAACTTTAAACTGTTTATCTAAATTTTTAGTTTATTTTTATGATACCGGAAGTTAAAATAGTTTGCATTGTCTTATGTCACTTGAATTGTTTTTCTGATTTCGGCAATTTTTGAGCAACCAGGTTAACTTAACACTGTAGATCTATAGGCGTAACTTAGGAACACAGGCGCTTCTGTAACCGGTCGACAAGGAAGACACTTTTTTCGTTTTGTTTAATTTCTTCTTTTGACGGGTTTATCCAGCTTTATTGGCTCCTAAAGTAGCCAAAATTATAAAGCTTTTTCCATATGAAATCTCTTTTAACCTAATATCTAACTACATGCTATTTTCATACGTACGTAACAAGGTTGAAATAACCTGGATGAACCTATCGCATTCAAAGGATTACTGGATAGTAAAACCTGTAGTTGCACGGATATCTTAGATAATGGAAGTTCGAGATGTATCCTAAATCAATGATGACATCGAGCTAAGCTGTTTCATTGATTCAATTCTTATCACATTTTGAAACAGAATGGATCAAGTTACTGTATGACGGAGTGGACTTTTAAAAAGTTTAATTTAGACAGGTTGAAGATAAGAGAGGTTTACTCCCAAATTATTCATACAATGTTATATATAACGAACCAATCGTCCCCTTGCATATGCATGCATGTGATCTCTGAGATAAATGTAACACTCTGATACTACTAGCCATACCTGAGAGAAGTGGAAGAAATGTGGTTTGCACAAACAATTTTTTCTCTTCTGTAGAATGAAATATTTTATTTTCTTATTTAATATTTAAGTCAGCATTTATAATGGCTTTGATTGGATAAATATTGTATTAACGAAGTCTTAGTGTCACTTAAATATGATTGATGTAAATATTTATATATACACATATATACATGTAGGTTCTTTAAGTCACGGGTATTTCCCATTCATTCTAAAATGACCTTAGTCTATCTCTGATCTGGGTCTGTAGAACGCATAAAAAAATAAACAGGTCAGTGAATATCGAAGTTTATGTTCGGAGTCCCTTGGGATTTCCTATCCACTTTCCATTACATGCAATTTGGGAATATAATATATTAAGTCGTTACTGATCCGGAACTTTAACAAATCTAAAAATAGATTATTCAGAAATATTCTTTAAACTAAACTTTCAAACCCATCAGCATGATATTGTAATAGGGTTGAAATGAAATTATTATCACAACTTGGTTGGTCAATAACATGCTGTCACAATTTAACGAAATTACAGAATGCATTTTCTTTCTTTTGTGTCAGGTTTTAAGATTAAGCATAAATTAAAAAGCGATCTTTGAAAATTACCTCTGTTACTTAAGAAAAGGAAAAACAAAGCATTCTGTATGCTTACAGTATCTATTGAAGTTTGAGTACGATCGTTCGAATCCTAGCCGTTGAAAACACAATTTTACACATTCAAATGTAAAAATATTAGAAACATTTCGCAGTAGATTTCGTTAAAGGTTTTACCTCAATACATCCATTTCTTCGAAACATTTTATCAAATAATTGTAGAAACATAACAAATTAAACGGATTTTAAGACATGCAGGTTGAAAACATCACGAGGAAGATTCATTATTGTCTTTTCTCGCTCAGTGAGAAGCATTATTATTTCTAGCGCTCTACGATAGTAATAGTCCTCGTGTTTTCTAACGAACCCGGCTTGGATTAAGAGCACATTATAATATGTGGGTTTGACCTCAATTAATGCTGCTGATGCCGTTGACGAAACAGAAGTGATTTCCTTTCCGGACTATTCTCGAAATTCGTTGATATCTGTGTGAATCGTTCCTTTGATAGTGTGTTACCAGTTTAGCGGAACTGTCGAAGTCGTTTTGTCAGCAGCTAAACAGAAAGCTAACAAGCTTATTTTAAATTCATGAAAGAAATCGATGCATTTGAAAGTGACGATTTCTTTCCACAATTATCGACTGAATGCTAACAAAGTCACGGGTTTGCTATTCTCCTAATTTTCTAAAATGTAGTAGAAGTTCTATCAGTATAATTTTGCCGCCATTAAGAATTTTACCTGTTTATTTACAGCAATATTCCTTCGGGGAAATTAAATACCATAACAACTAAACAACGAAGTTTAACAAAATTCGCTTAATTTTATTCTTCATACATTCACTTGTTTTATATTCATTCAACCAGAGCATGTACTCGCTTGGGGAATTGCAGGATAGACATTAGAGCAGGGATATCAGGGAAGATTTTAGTGATACAGGAGCAGACAGCACAGTGTGATTCCTACATTCAGTCGTTAAAGCCCCGCATTACTTGTCTATTACGATTAAGCTATGGTAGAAAACAGATTTTATAGAGTGGCTGTACATATTGAAACCCCCGAGGAGGCACAGACTGGGTTTCCTGCGTCCATATTGTATGCTTTGACACACGATAGTTATGGCTTAGCTGTAAGCATCGGCATGCATGACCTCTGACCTTTTCTGTCGACATATCATACTTTATTTGTACATATCAATCAACTAATCAAATTTTATGTTTCGATTATGAAATTCAAAATTAAGAAACTGGTTTTGGTGTATTTGACACGAAGTACTTTGATATCAAATAATTATGTTAGTAGCCTAGACCACTGCTTAATACAAATGT
This sequence comes from Ylistrum balloti, assembly GCF_031769215.1. Lineage (NCBI taxonomy): Eukaryota > Metazoa > Mollusca > Bivalvia > Pectinida > Pectinidae > Ylistrum > Ylistrum balloti. The sequence continues at coordinate 122,652 of NW_026782569.1, forward strand.
GTCTTTGCCTGCTGTAAACATCACATGTTTGAGCACGCTTCATACAACACCTAATGTTTTAGTAGAACGTAAAATAATCTTGTTTACGTTCTACAAATAAAGTCACATAAAAAGGTATTTACTTTGTGCAATAAAAATTCCATGCTATATATTTTTGTTTTACTGGATTGTGTGTACAACAGAATCCTATTGCATGACACATTTGAAAGTTCAGTCCCAACGAGAATAATATGGAAAATTTACTTACAAACGGTTACTTCAGTTATCAGTTTTTATCTTTACTGCAGAATTTTTAAGCAGGGAATGAACTCAGGAGTTGTCTCTACTATGTGCAAAAATTAAATGTTAAGTACACGCAAACTCATTCTAAATGCTGTATTCCTACATCGTGCTTCCTTGACACCGGATATTCGCCGTCACGTGTGACAGTGGTACTCTCTAGCGTTTTCACCAATCGATAGGTGAGAATGACTGTACTGATTGGCGTGTCTGATTCGATGGTTATGTACATGTAAGTTTGTGAAGACACGACGTAGAGTAAGAACCAATTACAACTCTTTCGCGACCCTGATAGCCATGTAAAACGTTTTAAATCTTAATGACTTCAAGAGTTGCCAAGTGAGCATTCACTATTATTCTCGGCAGTGTGTATTCGAAAACAATTTTTATGCAATATTGAAATATTTTCTAATTATGTTTTCTAAATTAGTTGAGAGGAATCTTATCGATCGGGGAGACCAACTGAGCGTTATTTACTCAACAAAAGAGCTAAATTACACCCAAAGCTTCAGGTTGATTAAAAAGCCATTTTTGTACGATATTTTGAAATCAGGGTTGATTATCAAGCATAATGTTATATATGAAAAAACCCAAATTTCCAGTCCGCAATTAGCCAAACTATCCCGCTTTATATCTAGTAATCAAACAGAATGGGGACGAGACCGGTATGTTGAATAGGATTGAATAGCAAAAAGGGGATGCCAAATCCAAAACATCTATTTTAAAGCATGTTATTCATGCCTTTTACGACTCATTCATAAATTCGCAGCACCGATAAGACTCTCTCATGTCTCCATGTTTTCAAATCAGATTCTTTGTTATCATGGTTGTTCCAAAGTTAAAATGCTGAATTTTCGTAAGTTTGATTAAAGCTTTCTAAAAAATGAAAGAAACAAACAGTTTTGTGTATTTGTTAACACATTCAATGAAATCATCAGTTAATGATCATGACTGTTAGACTGTTTGAAAATCATCACACGATCCTGGTTGCCAATGATACTTTTACCCAACACCGTTATAGTTGATAGGGATCGCTCTACGGCAGGAATATGGTATATATCTTTATCATTTGGCAGATCTATCTACTAACCAAAATGAGATGCCGAGTTCAGGCTCTGTGCATCAATCTCGATTGTACCATAAAGGTACAATTGCACTGTGTCTCCATTTCCGTCTAAGATGTTAATCATTTTTGTTTCAACTTAAACTCGTTAGAAAGTAATATAAGTACTGAAATTAAATTATTCCGTAAAGATCGATATTTGCAGTAAACAGGTCATGAAGAGTTTGAAGAAATATCACAGGGCCTGACAAATAACTTTAACATATAACGATTTTATTTTCACTAATGAATGTCACACTTTGACACTCAAAAACATCAAGAAAAATACCAACATGACAACATAATCCTAATTCCTAATTCAAATTTTAAAAAAAATAGAATAAAATATTAACGAAAAAAGATTTACACGGAGATCGCTGTAAAGCGTACAAGTAGAATAAGACCAGGTGTTCTGGAAGAATCTTTTGCTTCATCGACGAAAATGTTGTCAACCATAACCCGACCATTTTTATGTCTCTTCTGTTATTTGGACGTATTTTTAATGAAATACGTTTTAGTATAGTTCACAACCATATATGTATACCGCTGTTCACCTTTCGTGGAGAAGAAAGCTCTCATACCCATGGGAAAGGAGACGTTCCTTCAGTTTAGAATGGGGTATGGTGATGTGCAGGGTGGACAAAATTCAATGTTCTTATCGAAGAAATGTTTTAGGAGAGGGCGTTGAAGATTGATGAAAAGCTGTTTTGAGTTTTTCAAAATCGATATACTGTTAATTCCACTCCTTGACTTAAACAACCCAGATTTGATAGTACTTACAAAGGTGGCCAATTTCATAGAGTGTGTCCTAGAGTATTATACATGGTATGTAAGGAAATGGATTTTCATGTTTTTTTGGTTTATATCTAAATGTCCAGATAGTATAGTTAGTGACCAAAATAATGGACTGGAAATTAGATAATTTGATGTCACATGAATACATACCTCTAATTCGTCAAATACTCTTTTTTTACATTCCTATCACATACATTAAGAGACATATAAACACCATGTGCATCCTGGTACATTCGGCAACCCAACTTTATTTATCTTTCAATTGTTTTGGACTTAAAAATTCAGCTGTCTTTGATTTGACTGACAGGTGTTAGAACAGTAGCCAGTATGTCTTATTTAGGATTTGCCACTTTTCGGCACCTTTTGATATTCTACGAAAACAAATCCGTTTGTAATATCAGACATTGTGTGTAAATATATAGAAACTGTGATAAAATAAGAAACAAATATTTACATTCATGTCATCATACAGGAAAACTTTTTTCGAAAAGTTTAATTTACTATTTTGAAAACACGAGAATTTGCTTAAGATGGGGAGATGTAAAATGAAAGACGAAAATTATGACTCAAGCAGTTGTCGTTCTTTTCAAATTTCCAGATATGTAATATTTATTAAGTCGTGAGGTTAATGAACCTTCTTGGCTAGTTTTTTTTTTTTTTTTTTTTTTGACGTTCTTTAGATCACTTCGGATATTTTTTCGTTATTGGAATCCTACCTTTAGGCTTCAAATTGAGGTATTTAGTATCACCGACGAGTCCTTGTAGGACGAAACAGCCTTGACAACGTTTATCGTTATGTGCTAACGCCCAGGTTCAACCTGGTGTACTTTTGTCTGGACAGACAAATTAATTGTTTCAGTTGTTTCCGCGATCGATGAATCCTCTTCAGTGATTCTTAAGTTGTCTGGCAGTCATTCAATTATACTTAAGAAAATGAATGGATAAGGTTTTTGGAAACTTATGCTGTATTTCGTTTTTAGATGAGTCAATTTTTTATGGTTTTACAAAAACTTGTAAAAAAAATGTGTGTTGTTTGACGAAATTCATGAAAAAGGTTATGTGTCAAATTCAGTAGATATTACGGTATCGAATTAATCATTTCTTCTTTGAATATATGATGTAAACAATTTTGACAGTGACAAACTATACATGCTGAATTACGTTTTTGCTTCCTATGCACGGTATACCTGTGGATGGAAGACGATATCGGAATGATAAAAAAAAATACAAAACTTTAATAAAATGCAGATTTACAAGTCGATTCGTCCTGTAAAACCACGTGGTCCTGAGTTATTTTCAGCGTATATTAACAAGTTCATGCAATACAATTTTGTTGATAAAACCGGTGTCAGTCGGGAAGTTTGTCTTCTTGGAAGCATAAGAATAAAAGTACATTTTAGTAAATGCAAAATGAAAATACGAATTTTGTAAGGAATATATTACATCACTGAATAAAGGGACTCGAAACAAAACCAAATTAAAATTGCGATATTATGATGTCATAACAACGTTATCTATGACGTCAGAGTGGAACGCAATACATGTGCTGTGATGATACAAGTATATAACATCAGATTTACTGAGAAATAAAACAAGATAAAATGTTAATGCATTAAACGTTCATTGGTACTTCTTATCAGAATACCTCATTAACGCCTGTTGTAAGAGAAAGGCGTTAGCTCGTACGGAAATAACGACTACAAACCGTTGAATTCATGTACAACTGTATACTACATGTTCGTCCATGTTAGATCACGTTTTCATGATGACAGAGATAAAAAAAACAGTTGTATTGATGCTACATTGGGTTACCTAACAGTTCATTATCGGCCATTGCGCAAGGTCGAAATTGTAGATATAAGAATACAAGTCATATTGATTTTGTCTGCGTGCATGTTACAATTGTTTACAAATCACGGTGGTTTGGTTACGTTTAAGTAAATTAATAGGCAACACGTGTTGTATTGATCATAAAATATGTAAGATTCATTAATCGAGACAATCTAATACTGAGTCAAAAAAGTGTTTTGTTTGAATGTGTAACACATTTAGATCAGTGTCACTTCAATGCTTACATCTATATATAGTTGCTGATAAGACACAACGGACACTCGAGTTTCACGGTATTCCGATACGTTTCTGGTTTGCCAGGATCGTAATTAGTGAGATATTGTAGCTCCTGGGTAGAGGGAGGAATCACCACCACAGAAAGAGATTCTGTATTATATTAGGTAGTTGAGGATCTCATTTGTAGATCGGCCTTTTCTCTGTTTTATCTCCAAGTAAAGAAAATAGCATAAATTGTATTTAACGAGGTCATGGTTGGAATGGCTGTTTAATCACACAAATCTGCCAGATCACATTTTGACGGATGAGATTGATGTCAATGACATTCTTTTAATCGTGTATATATTTGAAACGTAGAAACATTTCAAATGTATAATTAAGAAGAGATGATGTAGCATGTCTTTGAAATCGTTTGTCCGAGATTAAGGACGGTTTGGTTTTACCAATGAAGACAGTGACAGCGGGGACTCTCTCTCTCGAGGACTAATTTTACATGTTTTCATGTCGTAATCATAATAGGGATATAACGCGGCCTAATATAGAGCGAATTAACAATCGCCTATAACTTAGTTCATTTTAAAGTGAAAGCAAGGCAGAAGGCACCAAGTAGCGGGTATCGCAAGAAGACGCTTACAATTCCGGAACACCTGGTCTTAAAATAGAAGAAAGAAGGAGTACATGATAAAAGAAAATCAACGATAAAATTATTTATATGGTTCGGTTTATATTACTTAACGTCCTCTCAACAGCTGGTGATTTTAATACGGCCACCCAATGTACATTCGCACATGATACGCACGTGCTTGTGTTGAAAGTTTTCATGTAAGGATATTGCTAATACATATTGCTAATATAGAATTGAACATGTTCTGCGTTGATCTATTGATAAAATAGTTTGGTCTTTGTTATTTCAATTTTTTGTATGTAAGTCTTTTTTTCATTGAATTTACCTGAACTCAAAAATCAATGCCTCCTTGTGATAGTGCGGAACTGAAGTCAACTTTATAGTGCTACCGAGTTGAAATATACGGTCGAACACTCCGCCTAGTCAGATTATTCCGACAATGGGCAAACTTCTTAACAAAATGGTGAAAGTTAAGTAAGGAGTAGTCGCTAGACCTTTTCAATAACTCTAGTTTGTCTTACAAGGGGTTCAACTGAAGACCAAAACCGAGGCAGTGGCAAGGGAGATAATCGGAAAAAGATAGACCATTAGAGGCGAGAGAAAATATCAAGCTCTTTAGAGTCGCCTTTTATGATTATGCTATGAGGCAGCAGGTAAAATTTTTAAGCTCTACCCCCAAGGAATGGTAAAATGATAGAGAATTCAAACTAAAAATGAATTTGGCAGACACATGAACAAAAAAAAGGTCTTCATTAGATCTTTCGATGTAAATTGTGTACACGATAAAGGCGTTCCGGATGGTTTGATAAACGTCTTAAGAGAAACGCAGATGTTACGAGTATCGTAATTGACGGCAAAAACTGCTTCCCCGAGCGGGTTATTACTAACATGGGATACATTGAAAACCTATTAATCTAGAAGTCTTCAATACGTAGCATGAATTATGTAAAGTGTAAGATTTCAGTTTGTTTATTCATTATAACCGTGAAAATATAAACCATCCAAAACAACACATACTGCATTGTTTTCTGTTGTATTTTTAGCGTCTGGTGGATACATTATTCCCGCGGTTGTGGTTTTAATCTCGTTCTCTTATGTGTTTCTGGTTTACTCAATGCATAAACATTTTTATTTGAAAAAAAATCTAGCTAAGAGGTCATACCACCGTAAAGTTTATATCAGTTCATCTTTGTAATTACTATACACTTTGTAATATATCTGCTGTCACCGTTTGGAACATAATTTTTATATAATCAACCAGAAAATTACCACAGGTTGTATAGTAAATAAATAAAATGTATTATTAAAAACTAGGTCAACATGAGAAATAGTCGTTAGGATTAAAAAAGAAATTAAAGAAAAAAAGTTCATACCTATCTCATATATAGATATTACCGTACTTGAAAACCTACAGACAATTTAGGTATAATTGAAGGGTAGGAACTTTAATTGATCGTAATGGAAAAACAGCATATCTATTTACACGGTTTAACTCCATTTACTAAATTGCAGATGACGACCGATTGTTTCGATCAAAGGGTAAACTGTTAAAGCCTATAATACACTCTAACAATCCTTAATGTGATTCGTGATCAATTGTGAAGGTTTACAATAAGAATAGGTTTAATTCTTCATATAATATAGTTTTAAAAAAATCAATCGGCGTCTGATTGGGCGTTAGAGCACACTTAAGTTAATTATTTGCTTGAATAGAACATCTTTCATTTAAATGTGATTAAATTTCAAATATCCCTTGGAACTAATTGTAATCTGACGTATGTAAAGGAATTTGAAACCCCCATTTTTTAGCACTCGTCCTCAATGTTATACAGTATAATGTATTTACGGGGTTTTACAACAGTATAGCGTCTATGGAGTTATATTGTATTGTTTACATAAGTTGTATTGATTTTTTATTGTAAAGTCGTCATACAGGCTCGTATTTTAACACAAAAGAGAGCATATGTGCTTACGTAAATTGTGAAAATAACATTCACAAATACATATAGTGTTAACGTGATTTTCAAAGTTATTTGAAACACGAAAATAACCAGAATAAACAAACATTACTTTATTCTGGTATTGTAGATTAAGGAGGGCGTAACTTTGGTGATTTAAATCATTCAAGATTTACTTAAGCTGTAGATATTGAATAGTTACAATATCAAATGTTTAATATTTTATATGTCAATATGCTAAGCTAACTTACCTCCAACAAGGAAGAAGCATAAATACATTGATTGTTTATGTGTTAGAATGACACGTAAAAGAAACTTATTGTTGGTTTTTAGGTTAGAAAGTACAAGATTTAATGTGTATTTTACAATAAAAATTTATTTCATTAAAAGTAGGATATCGTGTTCATTGTGTACACAATATGAAATACACTTATATTACGATTTTTTATATTTGAATAATAAAATCAAACACTGAGGCTTTTTAAACATTTGAAAGACGGCTTTCATGCTCATGTACATACTAATTCTCGATGACGTCAATATCTCTTTAACAATCTTTATTAACGTAATTAACTCTTGTTGTATGCGGTAGTAGGAGTGTTAGTGAAATGAGCGGAAAATTTACATGACTCTTGCGTGATTCCTGATATCAAATGAAACTGTACATGTAAAGTTGTGTTACAAGTCAAATGCTACCAATATCCGCTGTCCATCCCATTTGCGTTATAGGCATTTGTCAATTTACATTTAATAAATGATGTTTTTTTTCTGTTCTTATTCATCATTTCGTGATTTTTTTTCTCCGTGACATTTGCCTTCCGTGTACCGTTTAAGATATTCATCTAAGTGTGTATTTAAACGCCCGAATTCCATTAACTCATGCTCCAAAATATCGGCACAAGTAATTTCTGAGTTGGTTACAATGCCGAAATAGTTGGTTACAATGCCGAAATAGTCAGTATCAACTGGTATTATCTAATTATGTCGTTACCTTATCAAAAATGTCCGACAACGATCAAGAAAATCTATTCAAATTTCATTGCTATTAGAGATCGCCTGATACTTAATCTCCCGAGGCACGCCAACATTGGTAACTGGTACTGAAGCTGTTTTTGGATAGTATTGTCAAGTCAGGTTCAAAAGTTATTTGCAATATACATCAATCATATGACTTTGTAATTTACAGTTACTTTTCAGGCGATTATAATCTTTCTCTACCAGGAAATACAATAATTGGTCCGGAATGTGGTTGTCGAAGGTGGAGGAGAGCCATGGGGGTTATTAGGATAGTAGTTTCAACGAGATGTCTCTTGGAAATGTTTAGAAAATAATAAAAAATAAAACCTTAAAATACAGTTTGATTTCCTTTATTTTCAACAATTGGACATAATTTGCTATGTGCCATTTTCTTTCATTTTTTTTTTTTTTTTCATTTTTTCCTTTTTTTTTTCCTTCACATTATCAGAAATCAAATCCGTGGTAGTCATTACAGACGGTTTACTAAGGTATTAATGATGTGTATCAAGCTGCTCTCTATATATATGTTTCCGTTTAAGATTATCTTCACAAAATTTCTGTGAGGAAGTCACTTTCTGAATATTCCGGAAGGGTCCTTAGTTTTATATTGTTGCATAATGAGATGCGTTTATACATAACGTTGTTGATGTGTGGCTTTGAGTCAGTAGGTTTGATTACATAAACTGTGTGAGAAGTTATGTAAACATTCGACCACAAGCTGTTGATTTATCAATTTGATGAATGGAACTGATTTCAAGAAAATCGAAGATGTGTGTTATTTCTCATTTTGATACAGCAATGTCAACCAGGTCATAATTTAGTCGCGACACCAACAGAACAAATGTTACCGATGTAAGCCGGTGCAGAGTAATACATCATATTTTTTTCAAATACCAAAAAAATGTGATCACAGCATGTTGATAAATTGACAGCTATTCTGTGAGTATTAGATGTCTAAATTGTTAACGCTGCAAAAGCAAAAAGAAAAAACCAACGTGTTAACATATTCATAATCCAAATCTAAATTCAATAAAACCGGGGCAAAATATGAACGAAAGAAATATTTACACGGAGTCTTCTTTAAACAAAAAGGACAAGGAGAAAAGCACCATATGTTCCGAAAAGGTAAGCGTATTCTGCTTTCATCGATGTTTCTCACTATGCAAGTCATAGTAAATCTAAGTAAGCAGTGTCACGTCCTCAAAATGAGAACAATGTATACAACAACAGAACCAAAAGGCAAACTAATGAGTATCAAATAAGATAATATATCTTTAATACTATATATATATATATTGTATAGCGGATATTACATAATGGAGTGGTCTCCCTTCATGTTAATAGTACTGTCTTTATTCGAAACCACCTGTTTACGTCTGCATTTTAGACTCTCACGCAGACGTCCTGTATATACATACTATCACCACTACTTACTTGATTTGGTTACTGTGTTACATATGTTGATTACTGTGTTATACATGTTCTGTAAATTTTGTAGTAAGATTATTATGTAATTGTGAAGCGCATTAGAGTATTTTGTCAAAATAGATAGTGCGTTATATTAATGTTGTATATTATTATTATTATTAATAATAGTTATGATCAACGAGCTGACTTAAAGACTAAAAACACCTACGATAAATGTAAAGTGTCTATATCAACATTATGTACAGACAGTGAAACTTAATGGCGGTGTCCGAGAGAAAAATAACTCCAGTATCTACCGTAACATTTAAGATAGAAACTACATTAACACTAGCTTAGAAACCTGACATTCATGTAGTGTTACAACCATCGTAATGCAAGCTACTGTCTTTATGGCCTCACACAGCACTACAGACATTAGGATCTCAAGTTGATGTGTTAGTCACCTTACATAGCACTATATATACTGGAATATCGCGTCGATGTGTTAGTCACCTAACACAGCACTATATATACTGGGATATCATGTGGATGTGTTAGTCACCTAACATAACACTATATATACTGGGGCCTCACGTTGATGTGTTAGTCACATCACATAACACTATATATGCTGGGATCTCACGTGGGTGTGTAAGTAGCCTAACATAGCACTATATATACTGGGATATCACGTGGATATGTTAGTCACCTAACATAGCACTATATATACTGGGATATCACGTGGATATGTTAGTCACCTAACATAGCACTATATATACTGGGATGTCACGTGGATGTGTTAGTCACCTCACATAGCACTATATACACACGGATCTCAAGTGGATGTGTTAGTCACCTCTTATAGCACTATAAATACTGGGATATCTCAAGTGGATGTGTTAGTCACCTAACATAGCACTATATATACTGGGATATCACGTGGATGTGTTAGTCACCTAACATAGCACTATATATACTGGGATATCACGTGGATGTGTTAGTCACCTAACATAGCACTATATATACTGGGATATCACGTGGATGTGTTAGTCACCTAACATAGCACTATATATACTGATATCTCACGTGGATGTGTTAGTCACCTAACATAGCACTATATATACTGGGATATCACGTGGATGTGTTAGTCACCTAACATAGCACTATATATACTGAGATCTCACGTGGATGTGTTAGTCACCTAACATAGCACTATATATACTGGGATCTCACGTTGATGTGTTAGTCACCTCACATCACTATATACACAGTGGATGTGTTAGTCACCTAACATATATATACACACGGATCTCAAGTGGATGTGTTAGTCACCTAACATAGCATATATACTGGGATCTCACGTTGATGTGTTAGTCACCTCACATGTGTTAGTCACCTAACATAGCACTATATATACTGGGATCTCACGTGGATGTGTTAGTCACCTCACATAGCACTATATATACTGGGATCTCACGTTGATGTGTTAGTCACCTCACATAGCACTATATACACACGGATCTCAAGTGGATGTGTTAGTCACCTAACATAGCACTATATATACTGGGATCTCACGTGGATGTGTTAGTCACCTCACATAGCACTATATATACACGGATCTCAAGTGGATGTGTTAGTCACCTAACATAGCACTATATATACTGAGATCTCACGTGGATGTGTTAGTCACCTAACATAGCACTATATATACTGATATCTCACGTGGATATGTTAGTCACCTAACATAGCACTATATATACTGGGATCTCACGTTGATGTGTTGGTCACCTCACATGTGTTAGTCACCTAACATAGCACTATATATACTGGGATCTCACGTGGATGGGTCAGTCACCTCACATAGCACTGTATATATTGGGATCTCACGTGGATGTGTTAGTCACCTCACATAGCACTATATATACTGGGATCTCACGTTGATGTGTTAGTCACCTCACATAGCACTATATATACTGGGATCTCACGTTGATGTGTTAGTCACCTCACATAGCACTATATATACTGGGATCTCACGTGGGTGTGTTAGTCACCTCACATAGCACTATATACACACTGGGATATCACGTGGATGTGATCTAACACGTGGATGTGTTAGTCATGTTAGTCACCTAACATAGCACTATATATACTGGGATCTCACGTTGATGTGTTGGTCACCTCACATAGCACTGTATATATTGGGATCTCACGTTGATGTGTTAGTCACCTCACATAGCACTATATATACACGGATCTCAAGTGGATGTGTTAGTCACCTCTTATAGCACTATAAATACTGGGATATCTCCTGGATGTGTTAGTCACCTAGCATAACACTATATATACTGGGGTCTCACATTGATGGGTCAGTCACCTCATATAACACTATATATACTGGGATATCTCCTGGATGTGTTAGTCACCTAGCATAACACTATATATACTGGGGTCTCACATTGATGGGTCAGTCACCTCATATAACACTATATATACTGGGATATCAAGTTGTTAGTCACCTAACATAGCACTGTATGTACTGAGATCTCAAGTGGATGTGATAGTCACCTAACATAGCACTTTATATACTGAGATCTCACTTGGATGGGTCAGTCACCTCATATAGCACTACATGGGTTGAAATCACAGATACTTGTCATAGTCAACTCAAAAAGCATCATAATTTTTAACATCACAGATAACTGTACCAGTCAACTTAAATAACCCTACAGATGTTAACATCACATATTACTATATAATATCGCTACAAATTTGCCGTTACAAGTCACGAAATACCATCAAGCCATATCTAACAACTCACCGCTCTATTAACCCGCAGTTGTATTATCAACTAATGTGACACATTAATTTATCACAGTTACACAACTTGAAAGACAGTTTGTTCTGTATCCAACAATCAACTTCATACGATGACCACAATGACATAATGACATTTGTGTTTGAGATCCATGTTTGATTAATCACTAATGACTTCACTGGGTCAGTTAGTTAAACGCCATTTTGTTTACGAAGTACTTTCGAGAACGAGGCTGATTGCTGATGCTCTGCTTTTATTGATTAGAACAGACATATCATGTAGATCAGATGTTGATATAGACAAATAATTAACAGCATTTAACAGATTTAAACCACAACAGAGGTAATATCAGCTGGAATTATAAAACATTACAAGGATATTTAGTTTTATTTATCCATCTCTAATAGTTCAACTTTTATTCTACGAAAAATACATAAATGCATTTAATCCGTACAAACAATTTAATTTGATTCACCAGGGTGCAACATAAACGATATATTTTCCCTTGCGTTTAACATCAACCTTTCAATGATAGATTTACCGATATCAAGACTTGTTTGGTAATTTCGCGTTATTTCTGGGGTTAAGTACATTTAAAAGCCAAAGATAGTAGCATTGTACATGAAAAAGTTTCGGGATTGCTTGCATGTATTCTCATGTGGTTACCACTGGATTAAATTTAATCATCATGTTATCTATTGTCATTTGATATTGGCGAATTACTCACTTTATAAATGAGTTTATAGACAACCATCTCCTGTTTATGGTTCTATAACGACTTCAGGGTAATTTAGATGATAATGTTGTCATTTTCCTATCCGTACTTACCACTAACGATTGGCTGTACTCTAAACAAAACTAGGAGGCGACGTTACCGCATGAAATTCGTTTCTTTGTATTTAAAAACCTATTTGGTAACATTTCCAAAAACAAAGAAAACAAATAAAAACAAAAAAAACGATAAAATGAAAAAATAAACAAAACAAAAAAAATATGTACAAAATACGATAGCGTTATACAGTACCTAACGGCAAATAAAAAACTAGTACAAATATATTGTAGCTGATAGACACTGCTGGTTGATTTTTAACCCCTGCTACATGCCGCACTGTCTTGATTATTTCGGTTATTGACACGGTTTAACACATTTACACATGTACTTGAGATTCTCGTGAAATATTGAAGTATTGAAAATCATCAAACAAGTTGAATTTTGAGTTCGTTTCGACCCGTCTCGATCTTCCTCGGTCGCCTTCAAAGTATAGGTCAAACCAATTAAGCATTACTGACGAGTTATATAAAGGCAACCTGTTGTTTGATGCAGTTTCATTAATTTCCTGGCTGTTTCGTAATCATATATTTGTATTTTAAGGCTCTACCTGCCTGTTTGACTTTTGTACAATCTTTCAAACTCTAATAAATTTCACCATTGAAAAGAATCTTTTAGATCAACAAATATTTCATTTGGTTAATTTATTATATCAAATTAACTTTAATTTGTTATTCTATGATATGTCTGAACGGTTCTTAAACCTTTGTAGTAAATAGATAAGTACTTACTTCTGTCTCACTTTTTCTTCTTCAGGGTAAAATTTGAAACTGTAGTATAAAGACATTAGACTATGAAGGTCGAATATTTAGATAAAGCTGCCTATCATGTTTATCGCCTGGTTTCTTTAGAGTTGTATTATTTCTGCTCCAAAAGTGACTATTCAAATTATAGATCGTAGACAGCTAAATATGACAAAAATCTTTGTCTATTCTAAACCAAGAATGGAATCCGGTGGTGTACAGACAGGTAAACGAGTTTTAAATGTACTTGACCCAGTCATTGACATATGTCATTTACATTAGGCAAAACCTGTTAACATATCATTTTAAAGAATTTAATAGGCTACTTTTATCAATATGTTAACGTCTGGAGTGGATGATCGCATTCTTTTCTCAGTTTTGTAATATATTAATGTCTAAGTCATCATTATAAATATACTCGGTTAAATATCTGTGTCTTACGTATGTTTGCATTATAATAATTTGAGTGAAGAAGAATAAAAGAAGAAGTGTTTAGAATCTGTATTGAATTGCGCTAAACAGGATCTGGAAGTAGAAAGCGATTGTATATGTAATAATTACCATCTAAACCCGTGTGACAAAAACAAGAATGTTTTGTACAGCATGGTTAGCTTTCATGGTCGTCAATAATCACCAGTATTCAGATAGAGAGAAAAAATATTTTTTTAAACTATAAACGAGAAGACGATACTAATATCCCCCCCCCCCGACCTCGAGATCGTGAGGCTTGACTCTACCCTATTTACTCATTATGACATATTTTGACCATTATCCTTATATTCAGCTAATGCAAGTACACTCTTTTCTTCCGTTATCAAAACTTGATATTAGCCACAAGTATTGTCTATAATTGCATAGAATTTCGTGTAGCTAGCTGCTGGTGTAATTGTATGCTTGTTTATCAAGCCGTCATTACAAGAAACACGAACCTGTTTAGTTTCGCCCAGACATATTCCTGACATATGTTTGATATAAATTGTGGTAAGAGAGAACACCTAGGAGAAGTAAACACATCTGTGCGTGTCAGATGATAGTGCTGAAAATAAAGGTTTTGTGATATGTCTAAGAACTACTGGTTTAATCATGTTTGAAGTCCAAAGCACGTGTTTTTATGACCTGTGGTAGATCGGAAGAGCTTTCAAATTGATAGTGATGAAAATAACTAATGAAATTTCTTTCACTTTATTTCCAGTCGGTGTTCTGAAAGGGAACACTTTTGTCAAATACATTAAAAAATCGATTAGTTTAAGTCATGTTATTTTGTTAAGTAACAAAATGTCAACGATGATATAACAAATATCACATTTGCTGTTATGTTGATGAAAATAATTTTGATATTTCTAACAACCGTTGATGTCATCAATATCATTATTTGGTTTTCTGAAAATGGTTAACGGTGTCTGATGCTATCATCTTCAAGACATAAATTGTATTTTATCATCTGAAAGCATGTTACAGCTCAAGTAAGGAAAATATGTTCAAGCGTACTTGATCAAGGAGATTCCGCAGTTTTGTTATTGACAAAGTAGATTCTGTGTGTTTCTTCCAATACGTGTATACTGTTCGTTGAATATCACGCTCCCTTTAAAACAAGTATCAATAACACAGCAGTTATACTAATACCCGTACACGATGAATCGACTATGGCGGTAATCATGCATGTGCAGTTGTAATCTTTTGTTTAATAATCAGCGAAATATCCCCCTTTGTGTTTTTAATGAAGAAAGATGATGACGGAACTGAACAGAAATAGCTTTACCAGTGAAAATGGGTACAGCTGGCATACATTTGTCAATATTAACCAGTTTTGATCTTTCATACGTCATTCTAAATTTGATCAAATGTCTATTGGTTTTCACAACCAACCCGCGCTATATCATAACGGACACAGCTCACTTTATATACGAGATTGGTCAGCATGCTTCATATCTTGCCATCAATACCGGCGCATACATAAAAGACACTTAAATCGAAGTAGATTCTGTTTGTTATAGATAGAAGGAGGGTTTTGTTGTCGTAAAGTGTTAAGAGATTGGTGATAAGAATATGACACTAAAATCTGTATGTTGATATTCTAATTCTGATATTCTTACCCGCTTTTTGAGATGAAATTATCGCGCTTAACCGTGATAGAACAAATAATGCATTCTCTATCTATTTACATAGCAATCAGTATGTCAAGAGTCAAACATTGATAATACGCCAAGATTTAAGTAAAGTACACTGTTGGTATGTATTGCGTTCCTTTGATACAATTATGTTGCGTTCGTATGTCTTTAGACACAATATTGGGTCTTTGGAATCGTTACTCACTCGTTTTTATTCATGGAAATTTTGTTTTTGTTTTCGTGATTGGAAATATGGAATATTTTACGCCTTTGAATTTCATTTTCGAAGGAGATACGAGGCTGTCCAAAACAGCAAATTAAAGCTGGAAATATCGGAATCTGAATTCAAATTCAACATCAATAAAACTCTGGGAAATTATGAAAAAGGACAAAGAGACTAAAACTGGTGATCAGGAAGGGCATCAAGTCAGCAGAGAGCTGTTATATCTCCGTCCGATAGAATTCGCAATGATAAAGGATCGACGATTCCATGTTCTAGAAATCTGGAATAGCGATACTGAAGAAAGAAGTACAATATATTGCTTTCTCCAGGGACATTATTCGAAGAGTCCGATGATGAAGCTACGGGAATTCATTGAAACATGACTTGATATCCAACTTAACATGTGGTATGATTTAAATTTTGTTACCTTACCCAACCCGATTCCACAGTGGTATCCTCACTGATAAAAGTTCAGGAGGACCATCATCTGATATCCGTGCAAATTTGGGTAACGTGTCTTTCTCAGAGACACAATTACATAATCGCAGGCCGATTCATGATCCCGTGAAAACACAAACCGCCCGGGGTGAGTATCGAACCTTACACCTCAGATGTCAATGTTTCAAGGCTCCATTTAAATGTAACACCAATATTAGAAATACGGTCATGATACCACCCCGTTGAATTACCTTAATACCATAGATTAAACAATACCATAGTCACGTGTTTGTAAGCGGATGCTGTAATGCAGCATATGAATAGCCGTCTTACTGGAATCATTCTCCTGTAACAAAAAGAACATGTCTAGTTCATTGTTATCACATGTCTATCATGAAAATTCGTATGTATTAAAGAATCTAATCATTGACTTTATCTCCGAGTGAAATTCGAAAAAAAGAGTTTGATATCAGTGTTGGATTCTCCAAACCTATATAAATAGGAAAGGTTAAACAAAACCTAAAGTACCAATTATAAAGAATTCATTCATGATTTCGGTCGAGTTGCATATTTTTTGTAATCGTTATTGCTAGTTATGGAAATCAAATACGATGTCGACTTAATTATCGCATACAACAACACATGGTAAATTACAAGAGTACATTGTACATCAAAACAGGCACCTGGAAATTCGTGGCGAGAGACGTGGTGATTAGAAACTGGGTGATGACGCAAGTTAGTTTTACTCGCGAAAACACCACTGTGATAACATGCATGTTAATGTCTAGTCAAGCAGGCTGAAACATGTTTCAAGCATGATATACAACTTAAAAATCTAAAGTAATGTACTTCTTCACAAAGAATAATGATACCAAGGTTATAGATGTATTTAGATGAAAAAAACAATCTTGGTAACTTCAAACCATCAAAGTTGATGGTGTGATTAGCCTGAAAGTACAGTTAACTTTATTTGAATGAAACTTTCATTTATTAAAGCCAACTGCACTTTTTGTCGGATTACATATTAAATAATCTAAATATTTAACTCATTCGAATTAAACTTTTATCTCGATAAAGTAAATACAATTTTGTTGGATTTCAAATCGACAATTTTAAACAAATATCATTAAAAAACTATCAAAAAAGTATTTCTTTTATATTTTATTCGGGGTAACCATGTCCTTAAAATCTACGAATCTAACATAGTTTTAAGACCTTTTCACTGTCACGTGTTGCAGAATGCTAACAGAGCGCAAGCTGAACTTGATTCTCGTAAAACAATAAAGGAAAGCAAGCATACGATCGCATTGTGATATATCATTTAAACCTTAAACTTGAAAATTTCCCGAATTCATATACGGTCCACTTTCTATAAATAAATCAACTTGGCTTTCGTTTTATCGTATGACTTTGGCAAAATACGTGTTTGAACTAAAATGATATGATAAACCATAATTGACAGTTAGAAACGCCTGACGCGTAAATACGGATCATTATACAAACTAGCTTCCATAGTAAAGTACAAACAATCTAGACACCTATGTATCAGAATAATGGTCTAGAATTTGTCTAGTGAGTAAATTCTTTATCTTCTAACAAACTCCTTTTTCATTGGGAAACCTGCCTATTACCCGCAGTTTTCGGCTTCATTGAGAAATGTATATGGATCAGGTTCTGTAATCGGGTTTTAAGTATTAGTTCCCACTGGAAACATTCGTATGAACTAATGAGAGTGTCTCAGGCCCAGACGAAAGGTCGATAATAGGAAGAATGTATGAGTGATATCTAAAATTGATTTTGTTACGTAACCGTCGTTTATTTCACATGAAACAAACAGTCTGTATCACCATCACCTGTACAAACAAGTGACACGATCACAATGGGAATCGGAAGAGAGTATCGAAGGCTTACGAAATCCTAATCCCCAACTCAAAATCGATAAAAAGGATAGATACGTACACAAATGAAACACGGACATCTACGACATGTCATGAAAATATATATAAATATAAGTAAGTAACACCTTGTTCTTTACCGAGAACTTGGCCAAACAGCAAAGCCACCAGGTATACTAATGAACATTAAACATTAACGACACACCAGATTCTTCTACGTCAGCTATATATCCCGATCTTTCCCTACAACGAAACCAACATGGACAGCTTTCCATTAAGCTATATCACTAATGTGATATTTCAATTTTCATATTGTGAATTTTCCATTTCTTGATAGCAACATCAGTGGGGAAGTTCAACGGTCGAAAGAGTGATCTCGTGAAGAAATATTCTAATTTTTCATGAATCCTGAAGTGTTTCAAGCTTGTTAGTTGTTTGTTGTAAATCTTTTAAGAACTTGGCATTACTTATTTAGAATGACGTCGATCAACATGGCTGGTGTCGCCAATGATGCAGAAGACACACTATTGTTCCGGAGCAACTATCATTGTACTTTTTTAAACCTATGATGTGAGGAGGCGAGGGAGGTATATCTAATGCGAGCGAAAGAAAGGTCAAAATTTAGATCGGAATGTGCACTAACCCAATAACTTATTAAATTTTGATGACTACTCTTGTCTGATAATTCAAGAAGATAACCTCAAAGACACGCCAATTAACGACACTTTGAAAAACAAATTTAAAGTTAAAAACTGCATCATACATTACGTTCGTCCTTCTATAATTCTTCAGTGATCCTAAATGACTACTTCTCAAGAAAAAGAGGCGATTGAGAAAAAATCATTGAAGGAAAATCAAGTACACGTATATATCCTGAACAGTGATATTTACTCAAACGTTGCACACAGGTTACCTAAAATCCACCAACAATGCCTATCACCTGAATGTCGAAGTCACACAAGTAAATTGCACCTTTCAATACAAATTTAGAATGAGATACAATAGAGTCAAATATGGAATTAAACTGCCAGGAAAGATTATGAAGCACACTCATATCTTTACGAAGCATAATTTGTCATTAAATTTGGAATTCGACGAACGTTGTTCTGGGGAAGGAAACAGTAATACAAAAAACAGATTTTAAAAAATCAATTTTAGTAGACCATATACCAAAATAAAATATTTATGAATTCTAGCTGATGTAAAATCATAGCTACATCTGTCAAAAAGTTTCCAAACTTCATCTGCGATCTAGCAAACAGTGCGCAGTGATGGCTCATTTGTCATCTCCACTTAATGATGATATATATGTACACTATACAGTGTACACTATATTTTAATATTATGTATCAGATGAAAATGTATATCGTGCACAGATATATAAATTTAAATTAGTATATCTTTGAAATATAGGGTTGTCAAAGAGTTCTATACAGATAATAGCAAAGACGATTTCTTAAAAACTTCTTCTCATCTGTCTTCCGATTACTTTGTATTCTGAATCACAGTAAGGGGATGACAAATATCCTTATTCATCAATATTATGCAATCACCAAGCGATTGTTTTTTTCTAGTTAGCAACACGATACCGTAATGTTGTAAAATAGAGCTGTTTAGATCTTTAATTATTGAGTTAATTATTGAGTTATGGCGCTGTATCCGTATGACAAACTTTGTCGCTAATAACTAATAAAAACTGATGCTTAAAACACGGATAATGGAGAGGTATGGCACCTTTCGATGGAATCCATAAAATTGCAAATAAACCCAAATGTTCTTTCACAATAAACTTGTGATATCCTTTTTATGTTCCAAGCATGTGAGCCTACAAATCAGTGCATCGTTATTATTTTCATGCATTTTTTGCAGGTAGCGTAAGCGATATCCGCTGTGATTTGAGAGAAGCGTGACGTCACCATTCGTTTTGATATTTCGGAGATGCTGTTATACGTAACCTTGGCTCTGATTGGTGTATTTCTATTGTGTGTTCCGCTCAAGGTGACTTCCGGTAAGGCATATTGTTATCTTACAAAAACAAACACTCTTTATCTTCAACTTCTTTAAAAGGATATATATTTAAAATGACAGAATACAAGTTTGTAAATAGTAAATACAAAGGGGACAAATTACACAATATCGATAGATCTAGTGATATTATAACTTGATATTAGATTTTTTTATCTGTTTTCATAGATAAGACAGTTATACAGTTCTATTTATATCATTTACATTATAAATACATTACTTGACATGGTGTTACCTTCAATTTTATTGGTAATGATGATGATACTCTATGCATCATAGTGAAAGATATGTCCTCGTTTATACACTACACTGTATATAGGTACATATAACTGAAATCATTGCTTTTCAAGAGTCGTTTTTTCATTGCTGATTCAGAAATTCAAAAATCTGCGAAAATATCTTTTTGTATTCTTGAATGTTATTCTTGATTTCGGATGGATTTACAAAAAAAAAAATGCTACTGTAATGAGCAGGGCAATATACACATGAAAATATGGAAATCGATAGCATTAGACTCGGCAAATAGAAAATAATGCTTTTTTTAGGTTAATTACTGTCCGATGTTTGTCATGAATATGAATGTTGATATGGGGGACTATTGATATCAACGAATGTTTATACAATGGAGCCAATTTAACATTAATGTCTATGTAAAGGGATTTCTTAAAGTTAACACAAAATCGTGCTTGGATGTTATTGAATAATTATCTAAACTTTTGTTTTTCATTAGTGTCTAAAACGTTATAAGAATTTGGTGAAGGAAAGTTAACATGAAAAGGATTTAGCTGTATAACTATTGTCATGAATGCCACAAATCCTGACTGTATCATTAATAAAAGGCATGAAATGAATATATAGAAAAGCAAAACTGCAATATCGAAATTATAAGATACTTATGATGATTCTAAGTAGAAACACCATAGAAAGTCAATGTATGTTGTTCATTGCGGTACATAGAACATAGAAGTATATATTTAGCGAATAGCGTTTCGAGCAAATCAGATGGTGAGTACATCTGTTTTTTCACTACTGAAAACGTTCACTATGACAATATACATCAATAATGTAAATGCTGTAAGTTGAGACTCCTATGTTAAGATTTCTATGTTAATTTTGGGCTATTACGTAAGAAAATAGGAATATACTTTTACATGATCTCATAATGGTGTATGCTTGACTGCATACCATCCAAATCATTACTTAATTCTCGTAAAATCATGTGTTTATCCATCCAAAAAAGTAAAATAGCAGAATTATGGCATATGACGTGACTGTTCAATAGTACCTAGTTAGATCCAGTATGGTTAGCTTTAAAACGAATGATAGCAATTATTTTCTTAACAAATATTGTTTTAAATGACAAAGTAAACTTTCACATACATTTACTTAATAGCAGTTTGAATTTACGTTCAATTAGAAACAAAGAAATTTTGATTTAAAAAAAAGATTACAGAAAGTCTTAGTCAAGCTGGCAATTCTCTGACGCCGGTTTCGCATATGCGTAGTAGCGTCCGGTGTGACGTATGGAATATTACAGACAAGTATCACAAGAGAATGAGAACCGAAAACATCATTTTAGAGGGGAAATCAATCTAAACCAGCACTTAAAGTATCCAATGTTGCACTAGGCGTGTAGAGCTTGACAGGTCGGTACTGATACGTCCATCATACTGGACCTCATCGACAACCAAATCGCCAAACAAGACACATGATATAAAAGAAAGAAATTGCCATTATCTTGAT
Organism: Ylistrum balloti; assembly: GCF_031769215.1. Lineage (NCBI taxonomy): Eukaryota > Metazoa > Mollusca > Bivalvia > Pectinida > Pectinidae > Ylistrum > Ylistrum balloti. The sequence continues at coordinate 144,721 of NW_026782569.1, forward strand.
GAAACACGAGTACGTCCAAGCGTGCATAAAAAAAAAAAAAAAAAAACGGTCGATGTAATCCCGACTCTCCTATTGAACTATTCTAGAACTCACTTCAGTATGAGAAATGTTTAATCGCCATGGTGACCTGTTTGATAATGCCTGCTTCGGGCAGCTGGTTTCGTATCGTTGTCTCTTCGGTGTAATGACGTAGTTGGTGCAAAATAGACGAAATGACGAATCTGATATTATAGTAAAACGATCAAAAAGGGTCACGGAGTTCCCTTCAGGTATAAACAGGTCAATAAACACAAACAGGACTTTAAACTTTCGATAGTAAAGTATTCTCTTATTTGTAGTTTACAAAATTTATATGATATTGGTAATGGAACGTTGTTGCTGAAATATATATTATTGTTGCCCTGTGTTTTAAGGTGACAAGGTCCGTAACGCCACTCTACCGAAATTACATTTTTTTATATTGCAATGCATGAATAGTATAGCTATGAGACTGTATGGTATATAGTGATATTTCACTGGGTATGTTCATTTTTAAACTTGTATAATTTATAGACGGTACTTCAAGATAATTGCATTAAATTATAGTACCGGCTCCAAAACTAAAATGTCCATTTACGTGTTCCACATAATGTGGCCGGATAAAGCCGGTTTTGACTTATTTGAACAATATTCGATTATCGACTGTGATACACGTCAAGAGAACCTGCCATTTTGGCGGTTAATCGTTGCCTTTTCTATACTCACAAAATCGACGTCATAATAGTCACGTATTGGATTGTCATTTATGATGCTTTAAATGACATTTCTGTCCTGTTTTATAGAGGTTTTCCGATGCAGATCTAAACATAGATAGTATATCTGATGGTTCCTTTGTTAGTTACTTGGATTGACTAAGATTTTTGTGGCGGAGGTTGCTGATTGAGGAAGCAAAAACGCTGACCCATCCGAAACTCCTGTTTTCATGAGGTCTTGTATGAATCATTCTGATGTTTATATTTTACGCTATTTTTATCGGATTTGATATAAAATTGAAATTCCAATATATTCGTACCTTATTTGTACCTTACTGTTATTATTATTCCATTCAAGTTCTTTTAAACACTAATGGTATTTTGTCTGATTATCCATATTTTGCGTAAACTTAGGTTATCAAATAATAAAAAAACACGAGGAAATGTCAAGATACTTCCTTGCCAAATTATGTAGGAAATAACCTGTCTGTCACTAATTCACAATGCTTCCGTTAATAAAGATACCCCTAGTGATATATGTCCTTCAAACTTCCTTTATCATTCATCGTATCCCTGTTTAAACAAATACATAATATATTACCAAACACGGTGTCTTAGATATTTTTTCCATGTTGATAGGTTTGGCTTTATGATAATTGGTGAACATGATGTACCTTTTCCTATGTTTTAAACTAAAGACAGAAGTCCTAGAAGAAGAATAAACTGATGAATTCTAGTTGTATCGCCATGACAGGAATGTCTCCTCCATCAAACAAGGAAATGTTTGGAATTTTGTAGGAGACTTTTTAAAGCGGTGTACACATAACCTGTGAAGTAAAATTGAAGTCCGGCTTACATAATCTATGGTAACGAATCGGAGAGCCAAAGAATTCAGCATTGGTTTATCTCCCCCTTCCCCCCGCCATGTCTTTTTTTTTTTTTTTTTTTTTGTTTGTTTTTTGTTTTTGTTTTTGTTTTGTTTTTTGTTTTTTTTTAAATAAAAGTGCTTTCTCCTGAACCAATAGAAGAATACCGAACGTCGCTGTTGTCTAATGCATGTACATTTTGTATAAGGAGGCCTACGTGTGGTGGCGATACAGCTTCTACTTAAAGGAATTTATCAGTTCATTTTCTGCTAGCTTTTCTGTCTTCAGTTTAAGACGCAGCATAAGATATATCATGTATATTAAAACTTAAGTCCCACTTGCTTATAAACTTCGGAGACCAGTACAAGTACATAGACAAGTGTTTTGGATACGTTAGGCCTAGTAAAATTATATCTCATTAAAATGTTTACATTTCAACTTAATTTAGATCTATGAATCACTGTACAAATTCATATGAAAAATACAACATTTCCTGATATTTCAAATCAAAAGCATGGTTCGTTCTCTGATATAATATAAAATTGACATGTCTCTATCCTACATATCTTTGTAGGATAACATGCAGGTATCATTCTGTAAGATATCAAGAAATAAATGTCAGATGTTTTTACTGCCAGTCATCACGATGGGAAAATGTACATTTAGACGAAATCTTTTTAGGTGTGTGAAGTCGATCTGCATCTAAAATTAATCTTTGAATCACTTCTATATCTAATTCACCAGTAAATATAATTATAGTCTTCCAGGATGGGTTCGGTAGGTACCGTAAAAAGCAACTTATAATATGTATCTACTGAGGATAAACTTAGATGTTGTTCGGATTGGTGAGCAGACTCTTACATTTCAAGAATAGTACAAGTTTATGTTTCGATTTTAAAGTTCATATGTAAAACGCATGCACATGTTTATTGCACCTTTAAGCATGCACGGAGTGATTAACACAATTTTTCACGAGTAGTATACTGCAGCACACAGCTGTTTTGTCTTTTGATAATTCGTCCCTTTGCTAAAGTATGTTTTGATAAAAAACAGTCTATGGGAATGAAAGAAATATAATGACTCAGAAATAATATTCTTTCATCAACTTGAAAGCAGTGTGTACAGATGGGTGGGAAACGTTGACTCCCTGGAATCAGAAACAAACATGGGAATTGGTTCAAAACAGATGAAGGCATGTGTGTCTGAATACCTCGCCTATTACTGCGACCGTCTATCGTCCCTCTTTACATCAATCGAGTCTTAGCCAATCAAGCGCCGACAAAATCCGATCTTTTGTGTTCGAGACAAACTAGCCGAGGAATAAAACTATTATTTCTCTGTCTACTTATCTGGATAAAACAGGGAATATATTTGGCACGGAATATTAGACTGTCGCCGAAATTCCTACTTCCGGTTTCGTTTCCACACAACTGACGCCAATTTCCGGTATATTGATTCTGGTGGCCGTGATCGCGGGTTAGATGTCATGTTGTTGGATGCTATTATTGAGCACGGTTATTAACGCAGATAGAAGCGACTATTGGTCAGTATAACTCTCAAGTAAATGGCTTCCATGACACAACAATCGCCATTAGCTTACGCCTGGAGGAGACAAGTTGAGCTTGGGAGCTTTTCAGCATGACTCCGAGAACACATAAAGGGTCATTATAACTTTGTTTGTCTACAAATGGAGGATGAACGTGTTACTATGGAATGCGAACCTTCTGACATTATATAATCTAGATCCCTGAGATGCTTGATTACATTGTAAAATGTTTAATGGCCTGTACATACTCCTAAGAGTACATAATCACATCGGGTGCATCGTGCCACAAGTGTAGGAATGTGTTAAAGTTCCCTAGTACACACTTCTTTAATAATCACACTGTACTTTTGGTAAAGACTGCAAAATAGATAACTGATAACATTGTGAGAAACGACTTGATGCGTCACAATCGATAATGTCAATAACGGTTTTACCTAATGATATTATCATTTGATACAAATCTTAATTTCTTTTCAAAACCATAAATCGCATAAAGATATGATATGATAGCCATAAGATCCCCAACAACATCAATTGTTTCAAAGTTAAAAATCAAAAGATCCTATTTTTGTGAATGCAACAGAATTATGTATAATATAACGATTATTTCCTTTGTTGCTTTCAGTGGTCTTTTAAATTTAGAGTAAGGAGTAAACTCGAAATTTCAACCTCGTATCCATTTTGTAAATCCGAAAGTCCAGATATCATCTCAGGTCTAGAACGGAAAATTTTTGTTGGAGGGCATTTCATAAATCATTTGACAATGAATTCAAATCCGATAAACAAAACGTACTCCAGTCAGTTATCTGTGTTATTGTACAAAGCAACGGGCCGAAAACGATCTACATGAGTGACCCAGTAGAGGTTTAGATCAAACGAAAGACGACTTTATACCACAGGGACATTCTCCATCCATTAAATGGTTTTATAGGTCAGTGGTTTCAGGAACAAAATTATAATCTTTCTTTATGAGTGTTAAATTGACTAATGATAGGATCGAACGATGAAAGTTATTACATTATTGTATTTTAACCAGACAATAGCTCATAATATGAAGACAATAGCTGTGATCCGTCCCGAGATAACCTTTACTACTTGTAGAACAAACAATGTTTTGTTGCAGAGAATGGACATCGATTTTGGGAAGGACAAATACACATTCTGTGTACTATGAAAATTTGGCAAATTTGCTTGATAAATTTCGTGATCATTTGACATATTACAGAATATGTAGTCGTTTGCTCAATTGTTTACGACATGTTAAATTTTCAAGTGATGTTAAAGCCGTAAAATATTAAATCTGACATTAGCATCATTAGTGAGAAACCAAGATGGCCAGCTGTAACTTATATACCTTCCCGAAATGAAAAGCATATTCCTAATTAAACATTTGTTGAATTGAAATTTGTCTCTCCTTTAATCGGTGTACATTTGAATGCATGTTGGTATATACAAGGCACAGCACTTTTGGGCTAGTGATGCTTAACGTCCCATGACTATGTAAACAAAATATGCGTTGTCACTTTTATCTAATATGTTGACAGCATTGATGTCGTACTTGTTGATAACACATTAAAGATTAAATCGTTTCATTCTCAGCATGTTACGAAAGACGGGGCTAATGTTTTGCGGTGGTCCTATCTTACTCAAGTATTGATTTTCGTGCTTTGTTTATTAAACTTTGGCCTTTATAACATAACTAACTCTGTTATCAGTATAATGACACATACTGTATAGCAGTTTGATTTGGGATGTGGGGGGGGGGGGGGGCTAATATTTCTATGTAAAGAGACATGACAAATGGTTTACAGCGAAATTATACCCACCACAAATATTACAAATTATACAGTATTTGCTTCTTCGTAAGGTTAAACCGCGTTATATAACGCTGCATGTTAGGCACCAGTCTGTAGCCAAGTATCGATATTTAAAAAAGACATTGCTGACGGATGTATGTACTTTTCATAGTCTCTGGAGGTTCGCTGGGTGATCGTGTACATAAACGTCGTTAACGGCTACAATAAAGCATAGTGCAGTTTAGGATGAAAGGTTAAAAGCGGTCGATTCAGTTTCACAACAAGAAATTTAGTATACCTTTAATGAATGTCTCATTAATAATCCCCTCTTTCATTACTGTTCTGGAACCAACTTTTTTTTAAAAATGTGAATCAGTCACAAACCTACGTTAATAGTTTATCGCTATTGACCCAGGTTGTCATGGAAATAAAGGCGTAATGTGGTTAAATGGAATAGAACGAATTCATATAGCTCAAACACAAAATTAATACTACAAGATATATAACCATTTTGATTAACCCTTTATTCAGTAATGAAGTTGTCTTATAGGATCAATCTAATTTAAGTCAGATATGTGCATCTCATTTCGATTCGTTTCCTGTAATTCACATAGCGCATTTCATAACGAGACATCGAAATCTAATTAGACACACATATCGTAAAATTGTGTGGGTTTTCCTGATAATTATATCAAAGGATGTCTTTTATTTATTTTCTATCGTAAATATTTTTTGTTTACGTAATACCGAGATATAGTTTAGGCTTTTTTCTCCTTTCATCCAATTTTTCACTGGTTGAATATCCTGATGTTGTGACTTGTGACTAATTTAGACACCACGTGAATCTTTTTGCTTAAATGGTTACCTATCTTTTGTTGCAGTAGGTTTTCATAGATATTACTTCACATTAATTTCACGCTTAAGATAAATACCAGTTATCAATCGTTTTTGAATCTCTTTGTTGATGCTAGAACTAATTTCGTTATAATTATATCTGTTTAAAAAGTAATTTCCATGTGCACGTAAACTACCCCTGACTGACAGCGTTGAATATTAATTTTATGGTTTGCTGACATCAAATGTCCATAATTCCTCCAGAAAGACATTTTAACGCCAACTATAACGGATCTGCAGTCTCGTGGAAATTATACATCAATTTTAACCACAGACTGTGAGAAGATGGATGTCTTAAATATTGTACTATCGAAACGCTATACGTTTTCCAAGTGTTTACGAGACTCGTTTAATGCAATAATAATTTACGTAACCTGCATTACACAAACAACATTTCCCTTTCATAACGTCATACGGAAAGCCTTTTTGTCAGCGATTTGTGAGCGGCTTTTGAAAACTTTGTTAACGGTACCATGTAAATTCGCCTAAATTTCAGTGGAATTTTATCCCCCCTCCCCTTCTCTTTGCTTTCAATTGTAATATCGGGACATATACCAGGTGAAAGACTTTGTCAAAAGGAAGTAAAGATTGCTAAAAATCTTAATAATTCTATCTGTACACAGGCCTATACATTTGTGTCAAGGGAAAACACAAGCGATTTTGGAAACTTTGGTGATATTTAAGCTGTATCACAAATAATTTTTTTCCACTGTCGATCTGCCCTAGTATACTGCTTCCGTCTATTTTTATCTGAGACATCATCTATTTCTCTGGTTTATTGACATTATATTAAGAAGTAGGAAGGTTTAATTTTTCACGTAAATGACGTAATGTTTTATTTTTTTTCTGAAGAGAAAGCTAGCAATTCAATCTAACATTGAATATTAACACAACTTAAGATAAATGATCCAGCTGACACCTTGATGACCTTAATGCTCCTATAAGAAAACTTCTGTCGGGCAAATGACGTGTGCACGATCTGATTATCTGCTATGCACATCGTGCATGTTCTATTAAAAGGTTAGTGCGCATCACGAATACCAAAGGTTAGGGTGCTTTATTGACGCTTTCCGTTATCTCGCAGAAATAATGTTTTATGACAAAAGTTGACACGAAACTATTCAAGATTCATTGTGTCAGCGGATCTCATTGGCGATCAAAGCGAGCTTCATAAATGAACGTGCTTAACATTTCTGTATTTTATTGCCTTTACTCAAGACTTCTAGCCTCTTGGATGCTATGTCATAATTTGTTATAGGGAAAAAATCATTGTTAAATCTAATGTGCAGAAAGAGGATTAAATGGCCAATGTTAACTTGAGGATGAATAATTTCTTTGTGATGCAATTGTTATGATGTATGATGACTGCACACTTCGTTTTTTATGTGTGCATCATTTATCGATGACTTTAAGTAATCCAATATCATTCTTAAATAACAGCAGCAACCTTGCATCACCATGCTTGATGTGCTTTTGAAATAATTCAATGTTGCAAATTTCTGCAATTATCAAATTTTAGGATTAATGCACATTCCGATCTAGTTTCTGACATTTCTGAGCTTTTAGAGTGGTTTCCGAGTCCTAGGAAAGCGATACAGCTCCATGACGGGGTTTAATCTATCACTTTATACTAATTAATCCATTCTTTGTTGTGTTGAAAGGTGCCCTTCACCTCTTGGTTTGAATTTGATTTAATCTATGAGGTACGACAACATATGTGGGACTCTACAGAACAAGATATTTCCTTTTTGCCTGCTACCTTTAAATAATTAAATCGTTTACAGCTGATCTATCACCATGTAGCAAAAAATGAAGACTTCCATATTTCCCTGCCTCCTTTGTTTTTTGTTAGCATTTTATCACATTGTACGTTCCAAGGACGGATGGAAATGTTTAAATTAATAAAAGTTGCAGGCATTTTGCAGTCCAACAATCATCAGGACAGCAGTAGTCTTTTGATGAAAATTTCTATCTAGGATTGTGATAATAGTTTCTATTCCTGAAGCACGACATGCGCGTCTCCATTGAGATGCAATGAGTGATTCTTGTTATTATTGACGTGACAGAGATTGATACATTCTAAACATATAGTTACATTCGTTTGGATCTCAAGTCAGACAGTTTGTAACATCCATTGATATTATTTTGGGTCTTTCCAAATCGTAAACAGAAATTATTTTGGATCTACAGAATACATTTTGACTGGTTTCGAAGACATCGCACATTTGAAACATTTTTATCATTCACTATGAATTATTTATCCTTGGGATTTTTTATTTTAAATTTGGAACATTTCATTTCAGAATACCAGATCTGTATAAACAAGAGCACGCCTGTGATGACAGATGAACAACGTTTATACACTGTTCTGATGAAAGATTACGATCGGAACACCCGTCCTGTTTTCAATGCCTCTCATCCAGTCAATGTCTCCGTCGGTATTACTCTGACGCAAATATTTGACGTAGTGAGTATAATTTATCATTGTGATGAAATAAGAATAGTTTTATGTATCCAATACAAGCTTTCCCGGAACGCATTGCGGTACCTTACAAAACACCTATATAATTGTCCATTATACAAGTGTAGTGTTAAGGAACGAAAATTGGTACATCATAATAACGGATAAATGAATTTAAACTCGTCTTAACGAATTGAAGAATTGGCTATTTCCAAATAGGAAAAAAAATCGCGATTGTTGGCGTTCATTTGTCCAGGTTTTGTCTTTTCTTTTCATTTCAATCTATTTTGATTGTGTTCGTACGTGTTTGTGTAAAGATAAGCTTTAAAGTCAAAAGGTACATGTGAATTTTTAATTCAACCCCATGTGATCAGTTTACAATATCAGACTTTAACGTCATGGTGTTGGAGATATCTTCGAACACATAAAAAGTTTGTGGGAAATGAATTTCATGTTCTGAGGTATGCAAGCTTTAATTTGTTGTATAACCTAAACTTCTATCCCTTTCTTATTCAGGACGAGAAAAATCAGGTGATTACAACAAATATTTGGCTTGACCAGGTAAGTCATGTCCTGTAAATATGGACGTGAACGTCGAAAGCTATTTGATTGTTTTATCATAAACCATAAACATTTACATTCTAATAGTTCTCTCATTTGTTACATATCTTCATTCTTCTGATATTTAAAATAGTTAAGAAATAAATTCCTATCCACTTGTAAAGAAAACACTATCGATAATATCGTCTGTTGTAGGAATGGAAAGACGAGAAATTGACGTGGGACCCCGCTCATTACAATGGTCTGTCCGTTCTTAGAGTTCCATGCAAAAGTTTATGGCTTCCTGACATCGTCCTCTATAACAGGTTCGTATGTCCATCTATCTGTCCTTAAAAGTCGTGTGACTTTGCCATCCACTGGTCCATTGATACCGTTCGTTCTCTGCAGGGTGTAATCGTATTCGTCCATATACGCATGTGACATAAATATGTCTAGGCTTCTTACCTTTCTATAGCACGAGTATTTTTATTCGTTCATATGGTCCTTGTTTTGATTTGTGTACCGCACAGGCTTACACGTCATGGCTGTCGCCCGCTCCATCACCAATTGCTTTAAACTGAAAGGCTGCATTATCAGCCCGTTTCTCTTGGGACGACTATGATATTAGGAAATATGAGTGTAAAAACTCACCGTCGAGACCAGAAACGCTTTATTATTTTCAAGGCCAATACTATGTCATGAATGACATATTATGCTATGTTTAATAATTCATACCTTATTCAATATAAGGAACGAGTACGTTTTCTAACACAGTGAAAGACGAACAGTGAATACGTTTCGGAACTTCTCTGGAACAAATTTTGTGCATAAACACATGCCAAGATTCCATACACAAAAGGAGGAATTAGAATGTAGTTTGTTTTATCATTTTGTACACAAGTCAGTAAAGTTGTTTTATTATTTTATAAATTTATGTTGAGCTTTCTTTCAATGATAATAAGCAATATTTGTAAATCACAACGTGTCTTGGATCTACATTTCTGTATTTATTAAGAATTACATCTCATCGAGTATTGTATGTGAAAAAGTCCAGAAATGTCCACTCTAATAGTTACCGTGTAATCACTTTAAACCCAGTAGTGAATATAAGGTGCATTTCTTATATTCTCATGTCGGTACTTATTACGTTAGCATTGCTCCATAACGTTACAAAGCATATAACGCATTTGTCTTTTAATTCCCAAACGAATATAAGTCAAGGGGGTCGGCAGCGTGTCAGGATGCGTGTAAATAAGGCAAGTCAATAGCTTGGCGTTACTTTGTCGGTTGGAGATATTATTCACTTATAAACATTCCAAAATCAATTTTCCGTGATCCGAGGGAACTTAGATAATCTCCAATATCGGACACTATGCATAGGAATAAATGTCGTTGTTGTAGACCCAATCATTCATCATTTAGATTCGAATCTGAGTCACGTGGGCGCTTGACTAAAGAGCGATACTGATCAGGATGACCCCTATGGCGGCGCTTGTCAGTTGTTTAATGACGAATTATGGGTAACTTGGCACTCTGGACACGGGGCAATTGGTTTGAACGTGTGCAAGTGTCAACTTTGCTCACAAAAATACCTATCACAGTGATCAACTTGGTTAGAGCGACGGTGTGACTGAGACACAGACGTTATGGGTCACAAAATCTGTCCGTCTGACTGTTACAACTTATCAAAATTTTCTTACCGTGACAACATAAAACACTGAATAGACTCTTTATCCTGACTTATTGCCTGCAACTGAAGTTAGTTTCTTTACTGTGGTTCCTTTTTGGACATAATTGATTGTGTATTTGTAATACCATTTAAATTATATTCTTTATGAGCCACACCGTTCGCTGGCACCGTTTTACTGAAAAAGTTGTATTTATTTTTGTTGGATAAGAAGCTTATAGATAAGGAAACTAACTGTTTCACGAACTATTTTTTTTTTTTTTTTTTTTTTTGGGGGGGGGGGGGGGGGGGGGGGGGGGGGGGGGGATGCGTCCTCTTTGCCTTAAGTATTTCTAACACTTTCACCTTGACCACATGTATTTGTTTAACATGCAACCGACTGAAATCCAAATATATTCCCATTCTCATCATTAAACTGTGCAGGGTACCTTCTAAGTGATGTACATGATATCAAGATATTACTACGAAGGATAAACAAGTTTCTGTCAAATTAGTATATACTTATGTTTTTATTGCAATACTACTACATTGCTCCCATCAGTTCCTGTACCTCTATCGCAGTTTACATATGTTACCTCACCCCTTCTCTCTCAAACATATTCTGCAGGATGTCTCTTTCTGGTCTGCAAAATACAATACTGTTCAGCTTCAGAAAATCAATTAGCTTATGGAAGTATTATAATATTTTGGAGAAAGAATTTGTATTGTAATTGTATTGTATTTGTAAGCTAAACCGAATTTACGAAATATTTTCTCTTCCTCTTAGAAAATTTATTTAGATATTTTTTGTAATAATATAAACAACAGTTGGATGATCAATTGGATTCTGTTTTCAGTGCTGAGGATTATACACAAGGTTTCATGGAAGCTCTAGCCATGGTTTCGAGTAATGGTAATGTTTTCTGGCCACCCATCGTCAAACTTCGAAGCACATGCGCAATAGACATAACCTACTTCCCTTTCGATGATCAAATATGCCGAATGAAAGTTGGATCATGGGCATACGATGGTTTTCAAGTGGATGTGTTCAACAGATCTAATAGTATAGATTTGTCCAATTTTGTCAGCAATGGGGAGTGGGAACTCATCGGAGTTAAGGCCGTTCGGAACGTTGTCAAGTACCAGTGCTGCCCAGAATCTTTTCCGGATGTGACGTTTACATTACACATCAGCAGGAGGACATTATATTATACTTACAACGTCATCATTCCTTGTGTAATGTTATCTGTGCTGACGTTGCTGGGGTTCTGGATGAGGCCCGACAGTGGGGAGAAGGTGACTTTAGGATTAACGGTGTTACTGGCTTTTTCTGTGTTTATGCTATTGATTGCTGAGAACATGCCGGCCACATCCAGTTTTGTTCCACTCATCGGTAAGTAAACGCGTTACAGTGCATAACTATAACTAGTGTAAGGAAATGCTTTATTTTGTACAATCTTTAAGATAGCAGGTGGTGGACATTGCTGTTAGTCGTTCAGTCCCCGTGGTTTGCCTTAACTTTATTTCACGTTTTAATTCATTCGAATTATGTTACGATTCTGAATATAAATATGTACTTGACACTGTTCTTAAATTATCTGATAAATATAAAAACAATATATCTAATTATCAGACTGCTGTATTTCCTAGTTTAGATTTTTGCTTTACTTTCGTCCACTTTGAAGTTTCCTCAGTTGCCTCCCAGACTTCGAATTTTTAGGCCCTCAGCATCACTGACGAGTCCTAGAAGGACGAAACAATGGTACAAATGTATGATGTAATCACACTGAACAAATGAAGCGTGATATACAATGTATATCTTCAAAACTCTGACCTAAATCTGCAACATTCCTGCATATCAATAAAAGATACTGGGTTTAGGTAATTACAGTCTTGTTACGCCTGAAATTAATAATGCAGTCTGTGTTTGTTCCACGTAAAGTGACTTTTTGAAATATCCTTTAGAACATTCTTTTGAAGATAGCTTACAAACTGGAATGCCTGTTATGTACATGACAATCTAACTAAAATGGGTTAAAGAAAACCTAAGAGAGTATAAGTATGAAAAATAATAAATCATATTCATGTCTTATTAATGGAATTACTGTTCGATCGGATATAAGAGGTTAAGAATTCGTTTCATGTTTTGTCAAAATTTTCTTTGTGTTTGCGATTTTTTTTTTTTTTATTTTATTTTTAGAAAAGAAAATGATCATTATAGTTTTTGACTTTTTGTACACTCAATAAATTACTATATTAACGATACCGTTTCGTCACTGCAATAATAAAATCTGCAAGGATACCTGGTATCGATAGATTAAAATTTCTAGTTTACTGAATAAACAAAACGAAATCAATAACATGTCAACATAATAATAATCCTGACTCAAATGCAATTACAAACTAGTGCAAGATATGAACAAATGAAAGATTTAGTACACGGATAATATTACCAGATGTGCAAAAAGATTAAGCGTCTTCTGGTTCATCAACGACACCAGTCTTGGTCGATCCGAGGAAGTAATGTCACGTTCTCCCATGAAAACAATGTATACAACAACAGAACCCACCGGCAAACTAACGAATATCACAACCGTACAGCTTCTTGTTGAACAAAAAGCAGATCAGTTTGCAGTGAGATCTGAATGATGACCGTGAAACTTCCCCATAATTTCCATCAACCCTATGTTATGAGTTTTTCCGTCTGTTGACAACTTCTTGCGCGAACATCTAATAATGGGAACAGGCCCTTGATTATCAGAAATCTTAATAGCGGCAATCATGTAAAATCGGTGAGGACAGTTTATTTGATATTTATTGTTTTAATGATAATTTAATTAATAATTAGAAAATCTTTTCAATGAAGTTATTGTCGTTCAGGTTATATTTAAGTGATGGTTTTTATCCATTATGTCTTAAACATGTTTAAACATATCAAAATCAAGCACCAGAAACATGATGCAGAGGTTTTCTCCTTAATTTCTTATACTCTTAACCAATTATGAGAATACCTCATGGCCTCGTGTTAATGATATGTATATTTTGAAGACTACACATTAACAGTTGATTAACAGTATGTCTGCTTACATGTTAGGGTGGAAACCCAAAAGGGTTCCTTCCATTGGTCTTATAATCAATAAGACGCGGGCGAAATATGTTTGTAAAAGGAATGTTAGAATGAGGAAAGAAAACAAGAGAATTAGAGAAGAATTTCGTATTAATCGTCAGCAATACTGACAACTCGCCGTGAAAATCTAGTTCAAAATAAAATAATCATACCTGTTATGCAATGTATATCTTTAGTTTGTCATAAGACATAAAATATCAATATGTTAATTAGTCCATGGATTTGAACACTTTGACTAAAACACGAGTATAAATCAGGGAAGGTCTTATATCGCCCATTTCCTCACTAGTCATCACTAGTTCAAACTGTACCTGCTAAGGGTTTAGACACGCCATAATTAATGAATGCTAGGAAGATTCGAACTGAAGTGGCCCTGAACGGAAACCATCAACGACTACTTATTTTTGCCTTGGTATTCTTAATTCCTTTAGATATTCGTTACTTCTGTCGCCATCAAGATCTCATGCATTGTAATTGGTTTGACAGCGTGAATGAAGTTTTAGGACTTTTCAAGTCGACTTTGCTGCTCAACAGTCGTTATGCCTTTGTCTGGTGGAAGAGAGTCACATGGCTACAGGACATTTCAATCAGTAGATTTTGTAGGAAAATTACAAAGCCCTCAGGAATACTAGAAGAGAAAAAAATATATGAATACATTTGACGACGGTAGCAATACTGAGACTTAAAACTTAATAAGCACGGCTATCAGAATAGATTGCGATGCACCTTTTGTAGAATGCACTGGAGACAGTTGATGGTCTGAGAAAAGTCGAGATTCTATTTTGGTGACGCTCTGAGGGAAACATCAAATGGAAAGGAGTCTATTGAGAAAATACGGGAAAGATCATGACATTTTTTAATACTTAGATAATTAGATACGTACCATCCAAGCAATGAAGTAAATAGCATATTCCGTCCATCAAGGATTCAGCAGTGATGCTAAGAGTCTAAACCTTCAAGCATATGAAGTATTGACATTTGAATAAGGAACCTTATATTTCATTTGGTAATTTCCGTATATATGATAATTCTTATATAACACCAAGTACATATGTAGACGCCGGGAACTAAATTTATGGGCTAGGTTAGGTTAAAAGACAAAACGGAATATGAAACATGCAGATATAGGAAAAACAAACAAAATGAATTATTTTTTGTTTATTTATTTTTTTCGTTTTTATTCCATGAATATATTTGATTATGACATTAGTGTGTTTGTTTTTGTAGACATATGTATAAGTATGGTATGAAAAATTAAGCACTTTAAATGTAGAAAATGTACCAACGTCTTTATTAAAGCAAATTATTTCGTTCAGTAGTCCGCCCTTTCGTGCTAACAGATACATTGTTTATCCTCTTGGCCCGATTTCTACAATAACTATCGCTTTATCGCTCTTTTCTGATAACATAATGTATCATAATGGTTCAACACATTTCCCCCTGTTGGTAAATATCATTCGTCAAAGATTTCGCTCACTAGTGATAGTTGTTGTGGATCACGTGGATGAAATATGTTTACTGATTGGCAGAAAAGTTTTGCCCTCTTCTTTAGTTCTATTGAATGACTTTACGATCCTTATTTGGCGCTATATAGGTGGCATATTGGTTACATAATTCCATTTCATTTCTTCAATAGTTCGTTTGAACTCGGGTTGTGAAGGGATTTCCTTCTTTTATCTGGTCGTTTTTTTTTGTGAATATTTTTAGATTTATGATTAATGCAAGTCTATGTTATTTCTTTCAGGAATTTACTTAACTACAGTAATGGCACTGACCTCGATGTCTGTCATTCTGGCCGTTGTGACGTCAAACATCAACCAACGCGGTTTCAAAGAAACAGATCTACCATCATTCTTAAAAGGATTTATCATATTCCTCAGCAAAACAATGTGCATGAAACTCGCACATATAAATTACGAAAACCTGGACGAAGTCAAGTTAGAACAGATTCGAAATGGCATGAGGGATAACTATGCACGACATATGAAAACTACTTTTTCGAACGATTCTGGCTGTAACTTGATTGAATATGAAAATGGCGAGCCTCGAGCATCAGGAAATGCTAATGCAAGACTTAATCCGGGAGATCGAAATTGGGAACTCCAGGAGATTTTAAATCGTCTTCAAATTCTTATTCAAAAAGAGGAAGAGAAAGAAAAATCAGACACATTGGCAAAACGTTGGATGGAAGCGTCGGAAGTGATAGATCGGTTTTTGTTTTGGGTTTTTGTCTTTGGAACTGTGATTTCTTCCGTATTTCTGTTGATTATATATCCGACTATCAAGGAAGTGTCAGTTGACAGCTGAGACAAACCATAGCTGTAACAGATCAAAATCCTGCGTCTTCCTTGCGTTTGATTCACGCATGTTTGAATTTTGTCACGCGTCAGTGATTTCCGATACGGATCAAGATGACTCGATATATTTTCGAAAAAAAAAAAATGGATTTATCAATGGTTTGTGGCGAGTCGGAATTTTCTAATGTGGATATGTGTTACCCATTAGAAGTCGCAAATTTCCGACGGAAGGGGGCTTTATGTGACTCCTTAGATGTAAGCAGACTCTGGTTTAGATTTACGTGACGTGAAAGTGTCAGCATGTTTCTACGTGGATAGATATCTGACTTGTCATAATTTGACAATATCGGTTTGGATTAAGGTGACATTTCAGCACTTAGGAGTTTCCGGAAATTACAGGTTAGCACTTCGAATTACGTGCATTGTCAAATACTGCAGCATTAATTCACGAAGATGCTTTATGAACCCGGCTGAATTTGATTTCCTATCGCTGTTCTGTGACATGAATTTATATCAATAGTAACCTGTGTTGTTCGAAATAGATATGCATGTTTATATTTATATTAAACTACGCACGAATATAACAATACCGAAATTATCACTATCACTACAGTATCTTATTAGAGTTAATATCATTCATTTTAGGTCGCCTGAGACGGGGTTCCAAATGACCTTTTGCAATCATCTTTTGTTTATCGTCGATACACTCACTATCTGTTTTTTATAAATACTGATACAAATTAAACTGAATTTCTTGAAAAGTGACATCGCGAAAAGTAAGTAAAAATATGCGATACTTTCCTCAAGGCCTAATTGGCATACATTTCAAAACCTCTTTTCTAAAGACCAAGATAAGATAGAGTCATGAAGTACATATCATATATGGAAGTGTGTTGAAGTGCTTTGCCATAATTGCGACTTTCAGTACCCTGCTCTTTCATTTGCTCATATGGATGGGGTAAAATCTATTGCACCTTGTACATTGTTCACAAAACACAGGATAATGTTTATGAGAAAAAAATGATTCAGAAGTTTTGTAAGGTATTTCGACAGTATGCACATATTGATCTCAGTTGACATCCAAGGGTTCATAGCCCGGACCAAACCAGAACAGAATACTAAATAATACTTACATTAGGGAGCGTAATTTGTACTTATCCGACAGCAGTTTGATTGTTTGCTTCTACATGTATTGACCCTGGATGTCCACCAGAGACCCAAAGAGGTGTGGTGAATAGATGACAAATTGAAGGAAATTCAAACACCTTCTGAAAAAGAAGTATCAAACAGATATAAGGGGTTTGGGGAGCTGTAACAAAGAATTTCATTACCCAAACATTTCACATTTCCCTTGGCTTACTAAAATTCTTTTATGATTTGTTTTTCTTGAATATTAGACACGTTTCAAACTTGGTGCATATAATCAAAATATGATTATTGTAATATAATACTTAGGTGATTCGCTTAAGTCCTTTGATGTCTTCTCTAAAGTTTTGACAAAGAGGACGTCCACTTCTTATATTTGAGAAAAGAGCAGCACACTGCTTGATTGTAAAGAATCGGTATTTTAGTTAGATTATGACTGCAGATTTCGCGTTTCCAAGATAACTTTGTGATTCCAGTATCAATACCAATGGCAATTTATTTTAATTTCATTCATTCAGGCAGTTAGATTACAGTATACAGAAGTGATGATTTCTATAAAATCTGGGCAAAATTTTGAGTGGTGTTAGAAAGTACTCGGAATATCATGTGCGGGTAAACTTTGTACTTATTTATCTTTGTTGAACAATTTAGAAGCTGGATCACAAATATGGATACCGGAAGTTGAAATCCCACCAGCAATAATGATAACAAAACCCTGATAATTCTCTCCGTTCTTATCATTGGCATTTTAATCTTAACGACAATTTGTAAGTTCCGTCAAAGACCCCAAAGGTATTGGTTAAAAAGACTTAAAGAATCAATAGCTAAAGCCATTGTTGTGGGGTTTGCTTTGAACTATTTACCTTGAAGCAATTTCCGTTCTTGCTTATCATGTATTCATTACATCGAATATACAATGCATTGTAATCAATATCAATTGCGTCTGTTTTAAGGACAACGTCAAATCGAGGTATACAAAATGCTTTGAAATCAACTTTGTAAATTAGCATATGAAAAACTTATATTTGTCATAGCAAAACGTCCGTTTGCATTCTATTTTAGAGCGTTATTTTTGTTGAATGACGTATCACGTTTATTTAGGAGTGAAACACAGTGTTAATGAATCGGTTCTAATCAAAACGAAACAGAAAAAAAATATATTATTGTCGTTTGGTTTTTTTTCTGTACATCGAGAATTTCGATAGGAAACGACACTGTTTCCTTTAATTAAAAACCCGGAAATTACCTCAAGATGAAAGTATTGTAAATCAAACAAAAGCGAAACATTGTAATTAGAGAATTGCGATTAGATTTGCATCCTACAGTTGGTTTCAATTTCCAGAACCTCTGATGTGTCCCAGAAATCCGTCTTTGCACTGAATTTTATTATCCTCCCTTGGAGCAGATCAATTAAAAAATCTAAGTTCTGCATTGAAACAGGCAGAAGTACACACAGAAAATTTTTTTTAAAATATGATTAACCAATGAAGAAGTGTTACGTTTGATTAGAAGCCTGTCTGGGAGTCCGAGGGTACAAAATACAACTTCAGGTTTATAAATAGTATTCGATTTGGTAGCTCATGATTGTATATCAGAATCGTATAAATCTCCGTTTTTTATATCATAGTAGCATTTTGACACGTATAAATGTGATTATTGAGAAATATAAATGTTTCGGGAGATATGTCAAATTACTGTGAAGCTGATTCAGTCCTGTGGGATAGTGTTAGAGTTGAAATGGTCCGTTGGGTTTATGACCTACCGATTTGACCCTTGGGATATATTATCAAGCTGATCAAGTCTTCGGGAAATGATTCTCAAGCTGCTACACCCTCAGGACATAATGCACAGTAGACTTGGCCATTGGGTCAATTTGAATTTTAATTTGAACATGGGGGATATGGTACAAAACACTGAATATGACAAAGTCGGCATAGCTCTGGGTGCATGACAGAGTTAATAATCGCGTGAAAATGTGCGAATGTTAAATTGACTTGTCACCAAGGAAACAAAGTGACGGACATCGGCTTTGAAGATTATCACAAAACCGAGTTGGACCTCGGAAAGTATGACAAATTGACTCATAGGACTTGATACTCGGGTAATATGATAGTGTTGATTGTTAATGAATTTATGCTTATGACTTGATGCCCCTAGAGTAATAGTTTTTTTTTTTCCAAATAGTAAACACAAACTTATTTTATAGTCGACTTTATTGCGAAAAGGTATGCACTTTTAGTTCCATCATATATCAACAACCGAAGAATTTCTCTCAGATTTAGACAGATAACCGTCTGTCATTGCCGTTGATTCAATTGCTCATAGTCAATAATTTTGTCAACCGGATTAGATAAAAGTCATTATAATACAATGGTATAAAGATCTTACAGTGGCCGGTAAAGGACTACCATCAGAAAACTTCAACCAACCAATCAAAATGCAAAATCGTGTCTGATCACGTTTTTCTTCAGCTTTTATCATAGCTGACCATCATTAGATAAATGATATCAATGTGTTTCGATTCGCAATCAAACCAATATGGCAACACCCTTTGCAAGCCGCATCCCAACAAACAAGTATATATATTGGAAATTTGCATGCGTCACGCGTGGGTTATCTTTATCTTTTATTGTAACTACGTATATTACTGATAGAAATTAAGTGACACTTTAAATCTTAAAATACATCGCTTCTTTATTTTCTCCAGTAAGCACATGCTGCCGAACACGCATATGAGCGACGCATTTCGATTGGCTGAACAAATCCCGTTGTATTTGTAAGCATTGAGGTTATCTAAACATAGCCCCTTACTGGCCACTGTCAGATCTTCATAACGTAGTGTATAATATTGATCTGTATTTAAATCAGACTGTGATTATATCTCCATACTTTTAGCAGAACGTTTCCCTAGAGAACATATATTTTCGGGAGTCGCTTATTTTGGGTTTTTAATCGAAGCAATAAAGGTTGTTAGTGTTCTTTCTGATGAAAATACTTTTTCCCGTTTCCGTTACCATGTCTTCTCATTCTGAAAAAGTACCATATTTGTATATTATTTTATCGTTTAGGTACATCATTCTACTATCAGTATCGATTTCCACCAATAAGTTTAGATAGAGGATCTTAAATTGTTAGTCTTGTATAAAAGAAGATGACATTGAATTTTGCTTTAATCTATGTTTTCTCATTTCCTGTTTGATGATACCAACACAAAGTGAATTATACATGTACAGTATATGAATCTCTCTTACAGACTCATCATGTTGAACAGAAGAAACATTTGATACGAAATCTTGTTTTCATATTATATGACATAGTGTATATATGAACGAAGCGGACGACAATTTCATTTGCAATTCTTAGCTGCAGGGTATTTATCACGTGTTGCCAAACAGATTGTGTCAATCAGTAAACACTATATAAATCATTAAATTGTCTCTGTTTTCGTTTAATCATCCATCAAAAGTGGACATGTAGTCAAATTATGCATGCATCTGTGACTTTCTACAACAGAAAACAGAAAACTATCATTTGGGTAAGTAAAACTCATTGTGTGAGGCTTGACATCTTCTGCGACCAATTTCCATTTTCCGCAGTTGCCTCCTGGGTTCCAAGATTAAGACCCCCATCATTACGAAGAGTTAATTAATCGGTACATAGCGTTGTGTTACCAATAGGTTAAACATAAAGGAATTTACGTCTAAAAATTACTGACATTTGACAAAAACCCAAGACAATAACAACATTTCAACAAAATCATACTCAAAAGAAAAAATCCAACAAATCTAGGACACTCCCGATAATATACAAGGAGAATAAGACGAGGTGATGCGGATGAGTAAGCGTCTTCCGCTTCATCGACGATAACAACAACAAACAAGAAGCCATCAGGTGTGTCTAAGCTCTTGGTATGTACATCCAAACAAACATATATATAGGCCTTTTAGCAAACGTAAATATTTTCATGTAGATTATACGTGTTTTCCTTTATTGAATTCGGACTATTTGTTTACATGGGAACAGAGAAAATATATATTGTAAAAGTTTGCCTATACGGCAGATACCTGCTATATATATCAAGCTTTGTCAATTTTGATAGTATTCTACAGTAGCACAAATATATCAAAATGTACGCCGAGGGTACAAACCTGATATGTATACAAAAATTTGTCGAGATTAGTTGAACAGCTTCTACATTGTTGTTAGAAAAATATCCATAAAAGGATAGATGAATGGAGCCTACTTTAGTATTCACACGAATCGCGTTTACGAGGGATTCAAAGTATACAACAAGTGGCAATCCGACGAAACAGTCGTACCTTCTATCGTCAAGACAGTGACATATTTCGGAACTCATATTGCCTAGTCAAAGAAATGAATAGAACATAAACATTAACCCAAGGTCATATTTCGAATGGCAATTAATGGCAAATAAAGAAGTAAGAAAAATCTGCTGTATTTTATTCGAATTTAAGAAAAAAAACCCATCAAAACACAGCAGGATTTGATGCCCGAAGAGAACTGAGATTGGTGTGTTGGGTTCGTTGTAAGAAGTTGAAATTCCCTGTACAATTATGTCTACAGACGGTATCATTAAAATTTCATCACACTGAAACACTACAATTATTATGGTATAAAAAGAACGACACAGTGTCTAGCCATATAATGTCCAGATTGTGAAATTGCTGAGATAGAAGAGTAAATTTAAAAGAAATGTACAAAGACGACGGTAAACCGACTATGACTCTCGCAATATCGCTGGTGCAGACGACATTGATGAAACCTATCGATCAACAAGGTGTATAATATTGAAATTTTTTACACTTGTTGACTCGTGTGGAAGCGCGGGAAGGTTTTTCTGTGTGAAGAAGCTGGAATATCCGAAGCAAATACGCGTGGCCGGGTAGGTAGGAATCCAACCTCGGATGTCTACGTGAATGTCGTGTCATTCAACAACTCAATATCAGTATGACATTTAAATGAACGGAAACTGTTTTCCTTCCCTGAACATGAACAGAAAAAAACTATGTAAGATTAGTATGATGCACATAGTTTGCAGGTTAACAACGGATGTTATGTAATGTTTGTGACCTTTCGGTTCCGACCTTGTTTACTTTCAATGAGATTCAAATATCGGTCTGATGTTGCCTTTGAAAACCGTACCTATTCAATGATGATGCAGATAGAACATTCAAAAATGGTTAGGACTTGATTGATATATCTTTTTTTACAAAACCTTACCTAGGTATAATATCAGTGTGTCTTATCTACAAACTAAATAGAAAATAAAGCACTATAAGAAATTAACAAATATGTAATTCCGTCTACCTTTATCTTCGTCATTCACTAGTACACAGTAATCAGAACATCAACCCTGATTTTTTTCTCAGAATTCTTTTCTTTTGAAAATGTGTTTGAGGGACTGTTGGAATTTTGAAAATTTAGAATACATTTTAGTAAATCAATCTAACTTTTAAAAATGAATAACATGTTTAAAATATCAATAATTTGTTAAAATAAGTTTACGGTTTGGTGTCTCATTGCTCTGAGCTATAATTACAGATTTGTATTGTTGTTACAAAAAAAGATACACTGTGCTGTTGTTTTTAACTTTTTTCGCGGCCGAATAAAATAAATTTGTTTCAATCGCATTAGTGCAAAATTGTTATCGAATCTCCATTGGTTTTGGCTTCTAACCATTGTTTGATTAGTTCTGAAACACACTGAAACACATTATCAGAGTTAATGTATTTAAGTTTATATTTATTAGTTAATTTGTTCGCAATTCTATGTCCAAAGAAACGCTGTCTCATTCTCATAAAGTTCTATGAAAATTAAAGCGCGGACGAATGTTTGGTGAAAAATGTGGCTGTAACAGACGAAATATTTCGTATTTAACGGTGTCTTCGTGTTATAGAAGTTCGAGATAACGAGGCTCGACTGTATAGTACATGCAACTACTTGCAATTGACTATGTGTATAGCTCATGTTGCCAGTAATTCTCAATTAAACCGAATCAACATTACCGATAGGAAAAAGCATATGTTGATTGATTTACGTCATGTTTAAACAATGGGTCCTTATTAAAAACTTCGAATATAGAATAAGTGAAATGTGAGGCTAGTTCATCTTCCCATCTAGATTTTTTTCCTGGGTCAATTTTGGTTTTCTTAAGTCGCCTACTTGGTTTAATCTAGGGCCATCAACATTATTGGAAAGACCTAGTAGGATGAAGAAGATGTATGATGCAGTTTAGTTTGTCAGTTATAATCATGTACGTGGAGTTTCATTTTTTTTTTTTTGTTTCAACTTTGTTAAAATTCACAAACTTCACGCAAGTGTTAATCAAGTATAAATATGATTCATCTCACATGTAGGTTTCTATTTGGTTCTGTCTACAAGCTCGCGATACAGAAAGAGGCGATTTGTGTGTGTAGGAACCTGTAGATTGTCCAGTTCTGACGTCAGCAATACAAAACACATTTAGCCTCCCCGTGGTTAACACACGGTGACGAAGTACTTCTAATAGAAAGTCGATTATACAGGAAAGAAATAAAGCAAGTCGGCCGAAGAAGTCAAACATTAACCATTCTGGTAATAAGATTTCTAGGAAATCCACTATCGTCACCCAGACAGGGGACCAGCCTAACGTCGTGGTTATTTAATAACGGTCGGACAAAGCAAATGGCTGATAGATTTTCCAGGAATACCCCCGGAGAGGGAGATAAACTCTATGAAATCCAATGGGAATTTAAGAACAACAGTCATGTGTACTTTTTAACTGCATCACATAATATTTCAGCAATTTTATGCATTTTCTGGGGTGAGAGAAAAGGATGAATCAGAAACGTCCATTACTGATGCTATAGACTGTAGATTCACATTCCCATCCCGGCATGTGACAGTCTATTAATAGATATATTTACTTAATAGGTACTAGTCATACGGCGGTACCTCTTTCTGAATAAGTCAAACAAGTGGAGTCAGTTGAGCTAACTTAACAGCCTTCTGACATCCTTCTCTAAACGTATCCACATAATACCCAGGTGTTGCTGCAGCGACAACGCACATGCCTTTCTTTCAGATGGTCATTGCTCGATTCCACGAACATAAATGAAATGATATGGGATCACCTACGCAACCATGGTAGTATTTCAGATTACGAAAAACTCATTCTAGATTGATTCTGTCTAACCAGAATGATGAATATACAACTTCGCAATCGATGTAAAATATTTAAAAATCTATACCATATATCTAAAAATAATCAGTTAGTCTTAAAATGAACTTAGTTTGCAACTAAGATCTCAATAGCAAATGAAGAAACGGAAGTTTTGTCTCATTAGAATGTTGTAAAGAATATGATTGTGTCCATGGAATTATAAAGATTTTATGCTACCTAGGAGACCAGAAAATAATACGTGTTGAGTTTTGGATTATTCCATGACCAATGCGTTCAGTGGATTTAAAGTAATGTAATTGTTATTGTTGTTGACAATCAATGCAATGAGGAAAAAAAACAACCAAAAAAAATACGGATATGTCAACAGATTCTTGGCGTTGAAACCAGGGCAAAATCTGAACAAAACAAAAATTTACCTATTGTGAATTTTCCATTTCTGGATATCAAAATTCCTGTATTCCCGAAATTCAAGGGCCTGTTCCTATTATCATGATTTTCTTGCAAGAAGTCAACTTAAGGACAATTTTGTAACACAGGGTTTCAAAAGATGCAGGTTGATGTAAATCATTGGGAGGTTTTACCGTCGCCATGGAGATCTCGTAGCAAAATATGATTATTCGTTGTGCGACACGAAGCTGGACGTGTTTGATGCTTGTTAGTTTGCCGGTTGGTTCTGTAATTGGATACATTGTTCTCATTTGGGAACGTGATATTACTTAGTTGGATTGACAACAATTTGCATGGCGGGTGTTGTCGATAAAGCAGCTGATGTGTACACTTCACGGAGCATGTGATCGTATGCTTTTACATGTCCAGGTGTCTGCACAAAAGGAAAACAATACACGTATACAACGTAACAATTAAAAGGAAAGTAAGCATTTCCTTCTTCACCAACATCAGCTCAGGAAGAGATCAATAACAGCGAAACCATCACGTTCGAGACCATAAAACGCCTCGGTAGTTCTTCGTCAATTTGCATTTCATGAAAGCCTCTGTTCAGAGTTATTTATGAGCTGTCGACATCTCTTACGAAAATTGTGAAATTCGAGTCAAGATATTAAATATGGGAGAGGGTATTGTACACCGGGAACTGTTTTGCCGCGTCACTGTGATGCATACAATTTATATACGCGTATAGTGTTATCATCAGTATCGTACGAACATTAACGTGTCAATACCACAGAGTCAACAATGGTCAGTTGTTTCACTTAATATAGCATATCTGAATTGTCTCTCGGTGATTTCATAACATCTCGAAACATTGTTATTCTAGCAATAACAAATTTTGGTTAAGGCTCGATGATGACCAGATACAAATTTAGCCAATATCAAGATGTTCTGATATCGTACACATTTCCTAGCCATTGTGGGCGTAGTGGCAGACTGGTTGTCCAGTTCATGAACAAAAGATATTGCCACCATCAGTGATGTCTATGCATATAGTGTTACATGCCACCTTCATCTATATGTAAATGGAACTGTTTCCAGAGGGAAATAAGTAACCCACACCAGGGTCGCCGTTCAACCGATAATTGTGGTAAACAAATTCGTCATTCTCAGGTGCATGCTGCAGACAAATCGGAGAATAAATGATGAAAACTCCAGTTCTCTTGAAAATCTGTTTCCGAAAGATATAGCCCTCGTCTCTTTCGAATTCATCTTTTACTTGTGAACGGAAGCATTATCATTACCCTAAAAACGTAACATTCACAGTACCAAGAAAGACAACTCCTATATTTAATGCTATCACCATCGAATTCAAGGTTTGTATTGAAAGTACTACTCACCTGTACATCAATTTATACAAATCTTTTAGATTCTAAATTTACGTTGAATAGCAATTTTACTATCTTTTTTCTTATTGTTCCGTTTAATGACAAAGGAGTTGTTTTTGAGAGGTAATCTCAATTAGTATATATTTTTGAATTACTGTTAAATTTTATTTGGTGTGCAATTAATACCCGTAGACAGTAACGACTTGTTAAGCATAAAAACTGATAGACTCTCAGGTTCGCTTTTTATGTTCATAGCTTCATGAAAAACACAAACTATTTTTCTTCGTACATTCCACTTGTCCGTTTTGCAGGACATGTTACAAACATATGTACATGTACAAATTGTATGTCCCAATATTTCAAAGAACTTTGAAATAATTAAGTAAATCTCAAATCTTTTCAACATCTCGTATCAGATGCTTTTTGTGTTATTATTTTAGAATATTCATATATGTTGCTAACTGAAATAGCAACATACGAGATAGTTATTCAGCGAAATGTATTCGAAAATGAACACTATGATAAAGAGTTACCAAATCTGATTGAAAAGCAATGGATTCATGAGCACTGTTTTCCGTCGATATTATCCTTCTTTACCATAAAGTGTATTTGACTATTCATGTGTGAACAAATCTTATAGAAAACGCCTACAGCATCAAATTGCCTGATAGCTAACAGTGTATTTAAAAGTGTAAAGGGAGATGATTCTGCACTTGTTAATTGAAACATATAATAGACTTGCTTTCATATCTATTTCATTACAAAGATTTATAATAATAATAACAATTCTGCATCATTTCAATAAGTTGATAGTTTTTCTTATTATAAGCTTTAAGTGCGTGAATTTGGAATATTGGAACTACGGGTTAGAAATTAGTTATTCAGAATAGACTTTAAAACTCGGAAGAAAGGGATGAATATCTGTTAAAGTTTTTTCCACAAACATTGTTACGGTAAGCTAAAACATATTATGTACTTTCCAATGGCATTTGAATTTCTTGTATTATACAGTACTAAGTGTCAAGTTACATCTACGGTAGATGTGGCCACATTATCGTTAGATCTGTACACTTGATTTTCCCCATAGTCAATATGTTCATGTTGTCAAGAATACTGTCCACCATCGTTAACAGAAAAAGCTAAATGTTTTCATTTGAAATACTTTATTTCAGCTTTGGAAACATTATCAGATCAACAACCAAACAATGCTGCACTGTTAACAGATCTTAAGATTGTCCGAATATATATCTAAAATGAGATTTCTTTTCCAAGATAATTGAAATAAGTAAATATATCTAATTCAGGTTTTTCCTTTGCAACATTATCAAAAATATAGATAAAACAACTTTCAGAAATACCATTCACTTTTTCTTAATAAATATATATATATTACATTATAATGTTGTAGAATTTAATACTCGATGTCATGACATCATCCTGATAATTGTATAAACGAAATGACATCACGGACAGTTGTTGATTTCGTTTGGTAATTCTTCAGTTAGGATATAATCTCACACTGTTTTCCATTTTATACAAATTTATCTTACTTATCGTTATTAAATGAAAGCCTCGTCATATGAATTGCTTTCCCAACACGAACGAATTTTCCTCTCACAAAAAAATCATCTTGTGTACATGGATCGTTGATGATAGATAAACGACTGTTATCATGCAGACAGGACCGTTTTCGTGCCAGAGATTCCAGGTTCTCAGATCTATAATCTTTTACAAAAAATTCCTACCAAGAATTGGTTTCGTATTCAACTGTGAAACTTGGATGTACGTATCAACTTGCAATGACTTGTTTTAGGGATGAGATAAGTATTTTTGAAGACTATTAAATATATTATACGGGTCACACCGATCAGCAACATGTTGTACCACTAAAACGTGCATACAGATCAGTGACAACATGCAATACGTATCACATAAGTCCAGAATCAAGACCTGACAACATATGAAACATATCAAGACCTGAAGGTTTTAGAAATCCGTATATCACAGTGTGCACACGTGATAAATGTCATACAAATTCCAAGGCAAGGTTATCACCAGCGAAAATGCAGTAAAGGACAACACAAACATGATGATCCTAACAACAGCAGGACCACCACATTACTCATTTAGTTTTAGAGATATCGTGAAATTTTGATTATAAAATCATGTTCTTTAACATGTAAAAGGGGCGGAACATTTAGGTCAACATGAAATGCGATTAAATTAATGTTATATCCCAGTAAGAAATGCGCTCCGGAATATTTGCTGTCTTTTTATCTATTTCTTACCCTTTTATCCACAGTATTCAGAAAACTTCGAGATCAGGTACATGAGCAAACTCAATATATATGCTCCAGAAATATCACACTAAATATCACAGATAGATTATGCTAAAGGCAAAAACTGTCATTTATAATTCACATAAAACATATACCAATTGGTTACTACTAGTAATCCTGTTTCTCTCGTAGCCGCAATCTTAAGCGATTTTGGAATTACAGAAAGTTCCTGATGATGAAATATCAAGAACCAGACATTTCTGTGCGTACACTTAACATGAACGTTATTACTTCACTTCTGTGAATTTATTTCGATCTCAAAATTCGCGAAAGTAAATCGCACGCGAAGAAAACTAAGTTTACAGTAATATTATTTTTGGAGACCAAGATATTAAAACGTTAACAACAATTGACGCGACCTATTTTATTCTTAGTCTATTCTATAAATATCTTGGAGTGACAAATGACAGCGTTTGCCATACTAAGAACGTTATGCAAGTGGAAAACATGTTTATTCATGTAACCTCATACTTGGTAGGTAAAAAGGACGGAATAAGTGATAAATTTTGTCAGTCTTATGTTTGACAATCACGTGATCAATATTTCAACCGAAGTTAGGAAGCGCTTTAAATCCCGTGCAAAACACGTTCATATGATAATTAGTACAACCTACTTAGAATTTCCCTTGAAGTTATTAAGACTAATATAGAATAAAATTTGAATATCATTTCAAAAATAGGTCACTATTCTGACAAAAAGTTACACTGTATACAATTTGGTAATGTAAATAAGACGTTCTATTTTTTATTTAAATAATGGTAACTATAGTGTGATCATGAGACATGTTCATCGATGCATTTGTACAATGACGCCATACTACGTGGTATATCTATCCGGCATGTCCCGAGTGATCCAGGCTCCAAGCATTGCACAATGCGTCAGGGACTACAAAACGATAAAAAATGGATATTTAATTATTTGAATTACGGTTTCGTCAGAAATATTAAACGTGTTCAAATTTACAATGACTATAAAGGACGAGCTTTGTATGTATTACGATTTTTTGGTGTCAGATGTTTTAAGTGATTGCTTAATTTTGTTTCCCGAAATGTATCCCCTCTCATGTAATTAGGTTATTAATAGGAGGTAAACATACATGGGCGTCAAACTATAGTTATCCAAGTAAAGTTGATACACATATTGTATAAAAGGAAAATTGATATGGATTAGAACTACTTCTAGAAATGAAAATCTGTTTAAAGAAAGGTATGTATAACAACAATATTCAAGTTAAGTTACATCGAGTGGTATGGCAACTTTATTATCCAAACTATATATACCTTACAAACCATACAAAAAAAAAAAAAAAAAAACCACACGTTACGCTATGCATCGTAGACAGTTCTATCAGTCATAATGCATACACATTTAACTTAAAAGTAGAGCATATTGGAAACTTTGACTTAAAAAATGACACGCTACACTATGTAGACTTTGAACTACAAACACTCCACAAATATTTAAAATATCGAAAGCGTACCATCCAAGACAAGACATGACAGTTTTTTTCAAGTGAGATGTGATATGGCATGTAACCTTTCCAATAAACGGATTTCTTATCATTAAAGCATGCTATCCACTTAACGATCATGACAACTTTACAAAGAAAAGTCAAAATATCTCACAAAATATTGGGACCTAACGGACCTAGTATTTTTAAATTGTTGTTCTCAACAAAATAACGATCACAATATCTCACAACATTAACACTCTAAATATAAATCCATATAAATCCCACATTTAAATATTGATGTAGTTTATCCCACATGAGACTTCCTAATAATATCTTAATCAATTCAGAAAGTAATATCTTTGACTAACAATGCAGCTGCGTGCACCAAACACTCAACGATCGTGAGTAGAAGACACCTGAAAAACCTAGGTGCAAACCATACATGATGGCTATTAAAACAAAGCCAAACAAAGCAAGATGTTACAGCTTATAGTGCAATCAAAGCTTGTTTACGTTGTGCAAGCCATACCGTACAGTGACACGCGACCACCCAATGTACTCACGATGTCACCCTGTTTAAGCATGTCATTGTCCAGACATTTGGTCTGTTACCACTGGGGCGGAATCCACAGAGCTATCATCTGTTTCACCTTTATTAACCTGATGCAATAATCAATTTTGATTATCTGATTGGATTTTATTGATCAGGTGACCAGAAAATATTTTTTCATCTCGTACTCAAATGTTCCGTGTTAAATTTTCCTCAGTCGAGATAGCTGCAGACAACAGTGCAGTCATTAACAAAGCTTAAAAATCTTTGGATGTATTATGAAAAGTATACAATGTGGATCCAATTGCAGCTTAAGCATACAGACACTCTATCAAGGTATATGAAGATGTTTAATGGTGTTTAGATTCGGAACAGTTTTATAATTAAAAAAGACAAAATATATGACATGTAAATATAAGGTGAAATATACACGACTTTTAGTACAGTTTCATAAGACACCTAAAGCAGTAACATCTAAATGCGATATTAGATTTCGTCTTTACCAAAAACTAAAATGGTTAGGTAAATCGTTTGACTGAAAGTACATCTGTTTTGCACTACTTTTATATCTCAATATAGCATTTTTTAAACTCCATACGTGTGCTCAATTTGGTTCTTGTTAACGTGTCGAATGTGAAAATTTAACAGTATGTGTAAATGGAAAGTATACAAGAGCGATTGGTGAAACACTATTGATCATGCTTTATATATAACATACATAAATGTCTTTCAGACAAGTAATTCAATTTTACACAGAGTTTGAACATTTCTGATATTCATACTTATATCTTCGGGCTTCTAAAACAGGTCAGTAAAATTTATGTTCCGTGTCCAAGTTCAACTCTAGATCAGCGTGGAAGTTTAAACTCCCCAGCAGTATGATATCTATTAGAAATTTATCATCGTTTCCATAGTTTCCACTACAGTAATCGAAGGCTCTTTTAGTCAGATTAGGATGGAAACCAAATATCTTTTTTAATGTCTAGTCTTGGCTTCCTCAGTTTGCCTTCAAATTTATGACACCTTACATTACAGATATACGAGTCTGTTCAAGACAATTATGTTGAATGTTTGATTACATTGTAACAGTTATTTTGTAAAGCATTTACCGTACCCATGGTAAGACACTATATTGCGTGTGTTTGATAATACGTTAGATAAAGAAAGCACCTAATACCTTAACATGAATTTTTTTCTTGAATTACGTCAAATAATAAAGATCTGGATTCCAGATTAAACAACACCCTGTACAGATGAGAACATACCTTAAATTTCCGTCTAGCATTAAAGTCTTTTATGCTTTCCTGTGTCTGCAGAAGACATGTGTTTTTTGCAGCTACTCCTCGTACCCAGGGATGGCGTAAGGCGGTAGTCGCTGTCAATCGTTTCTTCGGGTCCTTCTGAAGCATCTTGCGTATGAAGTCCTGCCACGAATAAAACATCAAAGTCGATGTAATACATTAAAAACTTAAACCGTTATATATATTTGATGTATATATATATCAATAACAACAACGACCGGATCCCGATATCACAGAGTCGTCAGTTCACTTATTTAATCGTTGTATTTATACAGTTTACGATATTATCATAGTATTTCATTTCCTTTTATATTAACACAAAAATACAAGTGATAATAACAAAGTATGTTTAAGTTCCAAGAACTCCAATCACTGGCAATTTTTTAATGTATAAAAAAGTCGGTTTTTCATCAAACAATTTAATGTGAGGCACGCAAATGTAGACGTGATACGAATTTGCAAATGGACAGCTTACCTTTGCGTTTTCACTGATTTCTGAGCAGATGTTGTCATCAAAGGAGTATTCTACCTTTATTACACGCTTATACGTGTCTCCATTCACCTCTAGGAAAGGTTCGTAGCCAGTAAGTCTAGTAACACATGTGTAGTCATTACTATTTTGTTCACACCCATTATATCAAACGAGTTATAAAAAAGAGTTTTTGATATGTTTCTGCAACTTAATAGAGGTATGATTCACAATATTTCTCCGTATTCCCAACTATTGTAAAGCTAGACAGTCCAAATGACATTTTTATGACATATAACTGTTTAGGTTTGGTAATGCAATCAAAGGGTTAATTGTTTAGTTTATAATTGCTTTACGTCCTACCAATAGCCAGTGTCACTTAAAGACGTGCCAGGTTTAGGTAGTGGAGGAAAGCCTCCAAATTGCGGTCACTACCTGACAACTGTCATGAAGGCCCAGAGGTTGAGGGTTTGTGATTAAAATAGTCAGACGCCTTAAGCACTCGGCCATCGCGGCCCTTTAGAGAAGGGAAGGAAGCAACATCTTCTGACGAGAATTACAAACCTCAACATGTTTCTCATGCGAAACAGAAAATCGAATAGGGTAATCATTGCTTCAAATTTGACATATTTCTATGGAACACATTCATCTGGGTATTACATATATATTCTTTACTGTATTTTCAATTCTTGTTCGAATCCTGATCCTATATGTAAAGGAAATGGGAAACACATTTGAACATATTTCGCATACTTACAATACAAAAGCTATGACCCCACAGCTCCACATGTCTACAGCTTTAGAACACGATATCCCTCGTAGCATTTCTGGAGCTGTAAATACAAATGAAAAACAAAGCACAGTTAGGAGCTACGATCCCTTTGAATCCCTGGCAAAACTGAAGGATCCATGTTTGATTTAAATAAGACGAGAAGATCAGTTTGACCTTTTGATGTACATCAAAAGAACCTCAATGTCGCATAACGGTATGTTGTACTGGCATTGAAGTTAGGTGTCGCACCTTTGTACATTTCTAAGGAGTGTATTATTTTTTTTTCTTAAACTCCTTTAAGCCAATCAAATTACTTAGCTTGTGTCGTCAATTTTGCCATGAATGGTCACGAATGAGTTAATCTGACCTATCTACTTGTCAGTTGAAGAATGTTTGGCTTGATCTTGTAGTAATCAGTATGTATTCACTTACCACTGTAATCTGGAGAGGAACACACCATGTTCATTTGTACATCTTTTTCTTGAATCATCGTCAAGCCAAAATCAGCTAAAAGCAGAGAAATCATAATAGAATTCTTAGTCAGGAAACGTTTAAATAATGGAACTGACGCACATAATCATTAATTAAAACAACCATATCCAGTTTTTAGAATACAACATTACATAGAATTACTGTATCACGCGAATCTGTTTTGTCTTGGAATACTGTATGAAATATAGAAATGATACATTAGTTAAAGAATGGCTTAAAAAACATTTAGGCCACTATTATGATTTGTCCGATTCAACAAGTATACAGAACGGTCATGTAAATCAGAGTTAATGAAGAAATGTCAGAATAATTCTGGACAAAGTCAAGATTTCCCACAAAGAAATTATATTAAGTACGATGAGAATAAATAAAGGGCCGCGTCTTGTGTATATCACACTATTTAAACCTATCTAAATCAGAGAAATATCAGGATCTTTAAATAGGAAACGAGTCAGCGACAACTAAACCGAGTGCAGACCGAGAACCATAAATAAGGTGGACTAGTCTTATTCAACCTGAATCTCAAGCAACCCCTTAAAAGGTGATTGTATATGTTAATTAAACAATGGTAATAAACTCACCAAGTTTTATTCTTGGAATATCTTTTAAATCCTCTAGTAAAAGATTTTCGGGCTGTAATTAAAAATAAAACACTGTGTTGTTTCCGTTATCAACCATTCAAACTAAAACAAATGTCATAATTAATCGACGAAAAGTTTACCTCTTTGTGGATGTTGATGGTAAAACAGTTACAAAGTCACACAAACAAAGCAAAAATTCCTAAATCCACAACATATCGTTTGCTGTGCAGTATAACACTTGATAGTGCAATTCAGAAGATGACAACAGTAAGTTAGATGCATTGTTTTGTTTTGTTCAAAATGCAAAATGTTTTTTTATGGATTATCATAATGGGTTATTCTGAGAAGGCGCATACACCCACTGATCAATGTTGGTTCCAACCATGGTGTGGTAGAGTTTGAACATGTCGGCGCCAGCGGAATGGAAAATATATAAAGTAATATATAAATGTAGTTAACACTCCAAACGCAAAAATGAGTTCCAAAGAATTTGGAAGACCATGTTTTTTTTCTTTTTTCTAAGAGCGGTAGGGGGACTGGACTGTGAAATTTGAAGTGAACGGGTACAGACCTTATCATCGGATATAACTTTTTACTTTACTGGTCAACAAGAAAATAAATTCAGCAACCGCAAATTGTCATCTCCTAATAGAATATAGAGAGGCAGGGATTTGTATATTACCTTAATATTTCTGTGTATAATGCCTTTCTCGTGCATGTACTGAAACATAAACAATCCCAAATTACACAGTGTAATCCATATCCTAGCATTCTTGTCATTTAAATGTCCACTGCCAATTCAAAATGAAGACATTCATCAACAAAGCTCTTACATCATTTAAGATTGACTGAATCGACAAATAAATTCTATTTAGTTAACATACTGTTTGTTGGGATAGTCATCTCTTGAATCTTTGAGTCAAGTTAACAGATTAAATATTGTTAAAAAAATTGGATCCAAATAATTAATAAAACTGCATCATACAGCTGGTGCGTCCTTTTAGGACTCGTCAGTGATTTTAAGGACCTATAAGGCAACTATGAGAAAAACTCAATGATCGAAAACAAATATGTCACGCGAAGTGAGATCGAATTTATAAATGACGTAATTACCCGCACAGCTTCCAGAATGTCTCTCATGACATGTGCCGCTTCTTTCTCAGTGTATGTACCACGAGTCTCAATGCTTTAGAAAAAACCAAATACCAAAATTAGTTAAGACAGGATGACAGGTTTTCTTAGAAAATTGTACGTAGAGTCAAATAATGAAGAATACTGTATCATGTTTTTTCACCTTTCTTGGACTCGGCAGTGAAAATAAATCAAATATCGGAGGGACAAACGAAATAGGTCGAAATCAATGTCAAAATATTTGTCAATATTGAACTACTTCAAAGAACTGAAAGAACATGTATAAGTTTACATTTTAAACCGTACCATTATTCTAATGAATCAAAACCTAGAATGCAGGTTATGGCAAACATCTGGGTATAAAATCTACCAGTCGTAGCTACCACCTGCAAGCTCTAATAATGCATCAAACATATGGACAATTTCTGCATAGAAATATATGTGACACCGTGTTCAGAGTATTCGTGTTCCATTAACTTCACTGTTTTACATGTAACATGATTGCATGCTCTCATTTTTGTTTGGTTTGCCCAAGACACAAGATATTCAGCATTAGCAGTATTGCTGGAACGGTGTTAATTTGTTAAAATATTAAGAAAAAGTTAATCTGAATGAGCACAATAACTGTTTTCTTTATTCTTTTAAAATATTACTGAAAGATTGCAATTGTGAGCACATCCTCAGACCGTTTCATCCATAGGTTGGGATGCATGTATTTTTCACTTATTTGAAAGATATAAATGTTATCGTTCACCCACAGTTTACAATGCCTTTGTGTGTGATCATCAGATCGTTCCATCTATATTCTGTAAGGAAAGTTGCGATCAATATATCTCAGAACAATAGAAGTGTTATTTTGTCATATAAATATGTAATGCAATGTAACAATAGTGTATCATGAATATACAATCCTCGAGTATCAATCAGCTGTACTTCTGCTGTGATAGGAACCCTGGGTATGTTTCTATTGTAAATATTTGTAATGATACAGATATAAACTTTCTTTCAGTTATCTATAGAAGACTTGTTCAAAAGAAAAGTATTGATTTCATAGATGGGAATTGCCAAGTAAACTCTGTGAATACAGATCTATAGATAACTGAGTCCAATGCAGTACGCAGTAAAAATAGCTTCAAAATCTCTTAATGTTAAACTTATACGAGTTTCGAGGTTTCGCAATTGTATTTATTTATTATTCTTATTTAGATATTTATTCGACGACTTTTGTCAGATTAGTTCTTTTCAACTTTTTGACTTTTTGTGGAATTAGCTAAAATCAGAGCGACACGATTAATCTCCCTATTTAGTTGATTTTGTTAAGATAATCAGTCCTTACCTGTCGAAGAGTTCTCCCCCTTTAGCAAGTTCCAACACCAGCTGCAGTTGTGTTGGTGTCTCGTAAATTTCTTTCAGACGTATCTAAAGAAGGAAGAGGAACACTTGATCTATCGTTGGCTCGGCATTCGTAACATAACTAGTTTCCTCAAAAACAACATACGATGCTTTCTAATGATCAATCTTTAAATATGGAAAACATTTTAAGACAATGATATTTGGTCAACGGGATAATTTTATATATCTATTCCTATCTTTTCTTAGTTCAAAATATTTGAAAATATCGCTTTATATATATATTTTTTTCTAGATAGATAAAAATCTGTTCATACTTCCATAAAACACTAGATGTCAAACAGAATCTCCTTGTAGAACACCTTATCTACGAAACTGTGTTATCACTAGCACAATGTAACTACAGCGTAGTCGAAGTTAACTTAGATTATTAGCAATACATGTAAATGTTTCAGTACCAGACACGGGTAGATAAGAAATTTGCCAATTCTTATCAATAAACATTTCTAAGCAGCCACTTTAAAATAAATTGCCATGGTAAACTTTAGGGAAATAAAAAATTATCCTGAATAAACAATAAGAATATCGAGAGAATCTGTGGGAAAACCTGACAGGAACTAATGTTTGATAGTTAAAAAATCCTGTAATGTGAACTTGGTACTGTATATTGTAAGATGTTAATCACCAACTACAGTGTATAATTTACAAACCATTGAAAACGTGACATGAGGCGTTATGTTTCTCAAGCACTAATTGCTAAAATTAGAAGGTTTAAGTTCATAATCGAGAAATATCTATTCCGCATATGCGAAAATGTAGATAATCTAGTTATCAAACTACAATGTATATTATTCTGTTACACCGAATAATTTTTATACATATATCTCTATTTCAATGCATGTTAAATTCCTGTTCGGGTCAAGGTTGAAATGGTAAAATTGTTTTCTAAAATTTTCTTTCATGCTAACTTGTCTGTAAAACTATTAAGGGAACGTTGTAATAAAATTGGGTCGACGGTATGAGTAAGAAAATGACTTATCGTTAATCCATATTGGATAAGTGTATGTTAGCCGCCATGGTCCTGAGTAAGTAAACGATTTTTTACACTTATTACAGGATATAAGTAGATTTTCATATTGAGATTAACATATTTAATTTTGACCTTACAAGTTACAAACGCTACCGAATATTAATATCAAAAGTATAAAACGAGCTTTAAATACCATTTGTTAAATCCGGTTTCAACTCAAAGAAAAATTTTCAAAGAAATCGGAGCTTTGCGAGTAATATTTCAAAAAGACAGCTTTGATACCTATATTCAATATTCATTTTCATTATCAATTTTCTTTTTTCCATCAAAGTCTGGTACTTTGTTAAAAGTC
This sequence comes from Ylistrum balloti, assembly GCF_031769215.1. Taxonomy (NCBI): domain Eukaryota; kingdom Metazoa; phylum Mollusca; class Bivalvia; order Pectinida; family Pectinidae; genus Ylistrum; species Ylistrum balloti. The sequence continues at coordinate 182,569 of NW_026782569.1, forward strand.
TGGAAAAGGCGACATGCATAATTACATCAACACCTACAATATTGAGATATTTCTATATAAATGAATATTAGCACCTCTATGTGTTTATACCATGACATCACCCAGTGTGAAATCCTCCACATTGTATGTGTGTAATGGGGCGTTCATAAATACGTCGAATATTATTTCCTCTCATTTTATGATTGGATCTTTAAAGTTTTAAGTTTCTTCCTCCTATAAATTGAGATGGCCGTGTGGCAAGATTGTGGCGATCTACCCACATCAATGTTATGTAAAATACAAACAAATTCAAGGCTGTTCTTCCCCAAAATGAAAATAAAATAAAAATGAAAATTGAAATAATTCTGGTGTCTAAATTTTGTGGGAATTTCTAAAGTTAAAATTATATCACAACTACACACCATGTAAGTAATATGCAATATATCATTAGAAAGGTATTTTGTATACTTAATAGAAGTGATTATCTTTGCAATATCCTAAAGACAAAACAGTGAAATGTTCTTTTACTCACTAAATTCGGATGACTTAGCATCAGCAGCAGGCCGACTTCCTTCTCTACTTCGCCTCGGCTACATCTATGTGTCTACAACAAACATCAAATAAGTGTTAACTTACACACATTATCCTAAATTTTCTTTCAAAACCTTGACCTCTGATACTGTCAAAGTCCTAATCCTGTTTCTCATAAATCCTGTGTTGATGGCCTTCACTCCTGAATTTGCGACATTCTTTAGGAGATGACCAACATCTCTGTGTCAACTCAGGCCATAGTAACGATAAACACAAATGTACGTACCCTTTTGTTGATGGTCTTGACCGCCCAAGCTTCATCGGTCAGCCGACTAGTACACTTGTTGACAACTGAATTTGTGCCTCTGCAGATGAAAAGAAAAAGAAAAGATTACCATACAATAATAGAGGATCGTTAAATATTTTTAGAGATAATGAATGGGGTCGTGTTTAACGTGGTTGTTTAATTAAGCTAGTAAGTCTCCCTAAACAGAAGAACCGTAAACATATGGAAAAATGAATAATTGAGTGCAACCTCGTAAAAGCGTGGGCTTTATTTTACTTTCGGAACACCAATTTGTATATACAGGCTTCGTTTTCCCAATCCGAACAAAACTGCTAGGTTAAAAAATAAATGTATGCATTTATATCCTTTTTAAATAGTCGGGTGAATTTACATATATATTTTATTTCTTGTAACACTATACAAAATTTCAGAAAGTATTACGTATATGACTTGAAATTACCAAAAATGAAAGCGGTTCTGTTATGGTCAACGGAGGATTTTGTGGCAACATATCCTAAGAATACTGAAGGGAAAGGAGGAATTTGTGGCAACTTATCCTTAGAATATTGAAGGGAAAGGAGGAATTTGTGGCAACTTATCCTAAGAATACTGAAGGAAAAGGAGGGTTTTGTGGCAACCTATCCTTGGAATACTGAAGGAAAAGGAGGATTTTGTGGCAAACTATCCTCAGAATACTGAAGGAAAAGAAGGATTTTGTGGCAACCTATCTCTAGAATGTTGAAGGAAAGGGTGCGTTTTCTACCAAAATTAGTGGCATGGGTGTATTTAAACCCCGGGTGTGTGTGTGGGGGGGGGGGGGGGATGGGAGGGGGGAGGGGGGGCGCTTATATATAGCTCCATGGTCTAATCTGCCTTTGGACTAAGTATAAAACCCTGAACTAACTTATGTTTCCAGGAAAACTATTAAGTTCACTACTATAGACCTCCAGTTGGGTCCACACAAAATCAATTCTGCCATATTCCTAACTTAATATTCCGTCGCAGATAAATCGCATCAAGATTAAATCATTTCACGTGCACATGGTGACAAAAAATCGATTTTGTCTGAAAATATCATGACACAATAAATAATTTACGAGTGCTTGACGTGGTAACCCTACATGTGTATGGTATGTATGGATATTTTTTTCGAATCGAAGGTTGCCGATCATACACAGATTACTGATAACTGAAATCAACGAATGTGGACTTTATTTCCGTTTAATGTAAACGAGCGCACTAGATTCGTAAATATTCTGCACTCAAAAATCATAATTATATTAAACGAGTTTTTTTCTCTGAACTTCATAGCTACCTTTAATTCACCGTGTCTTGTTAGGTAAATGTTTTTTACTCAATCATTCGAGCGAAAATGATTTTTTGGCGTACTAGTATTTGTTTTGTATTATTTTGCTCGAAACTCGTCTACGTGCATTTTGTTTTAATTATTAAACAAAATTGTAAAAAAGAGAAAATTTATCAAACTCCTCTGAAACTAACAATGTTTTGCTCATTGGTACACTATGGTGTCTATGTATGGCATTAAGTGGGCTTAGTGTGACCCCAGATACCAATGTAGGTATGTAAGTAGAAAGTATTAGACGCTAGGTTTAATTCCATCGGGAGTTTCACCTTACTACGTACTTAATTTGATTGGGAACATTGTGACGTCATTGTCACTCTAAAATTCTAACATGGGATATTTAAACCTTTTATCCTACCTGTCCATAAATACAAGCCTTCAAGTTTGACAAGAGAATATTTATAAACTCCTATTTAAGTTACAAGAAAACTGTATTTATCTGCGTTTACAAATTAGATAAACAACTCCTCACGAGGACTCTATTATTACACATAGGTAGATGGTTACAAGTTTAAAATTCAATTTAAGCCTTTGTAATCTTGTATTGATCAACATGCAACCGTGAAATCTGTCTAAATGAAGTAAGTTCAAACTTACCATATCCATATATAAAGTACGACGTAGTGAACAGTTAGGGGTAGAATCGGTCTATGCCGTATCCTTATTTATTTATCTATTTATTTATCATTTATCCATATATAAAGTACAACGTAGTGAACAGTTAGGGGTAGAATCGGTCTATGCCGTATCCTTATTTATTTATCTATCTATTTATCATTTATCCATATATAAAGTACGACGTAGTGAACAGTTAGGGGTAGAATCGGTCTATGCCGTATCCTTATTTATTTATCTATTTATTTATCATTTATTCATTTATTTATTCATTTATCTTTTTTTTCATTTTCGAAGTTAAGCAATGATTGTATATTTAGTGGTCAACCATGTAATTATAGGGTAGATATAATGTATGTGTTAGCTGGTTTGTGATGTTATATATCCAATATGTATAAGTATAGGGTAGATATAATGTATGTCCAATATGTATATAGATATTCGCTACATACATTCTCCTTGTATAGCTGTACACGTACATGCATGCTCATTTGCGTTTACATTTTAATTTTGATACATTGATTTGTAATCTGACACCATCTCCCTCCTCATCACCCCCTCCTCTCCCACCTATCATACACTTACATCATTGTACATACTCTCGGTACAAATGATAATACGAAATGTATTTAGTGCAGAATATTTTACAGGGATATATAGGTATTTTGATAACCTTCAATAAAAGTCCCCCACCCCCTCCCCGCCACCACCAACACTACACACACGTGTGTACACACTTGTACACGTGACAGATGTAAGCAGTGTAAGATTATTTACCTTTCTCTAACTTGTTTACGGTTGAGCCTATCTTCCCTGTGCTATTGCTTGTCGTAATAAACAATTTAAGATCAAGATTGAATCAATAATACAAACAACAATTAATAGAACTGAAAATCAAATCTACCGTGAACTGGATTGAGATTTGATAGCAAATTAACTAAGATACGTCATATTTGGGAACCCTATGTATATTATTTTGTTGCCATAGAAATGATTCGGTGACCGAACAGATTTTTTTTCAATGAATAAAGGAATTATCATCAACATGTGGGTTACTGACTTGCTGTGTAGAGAAAATCTCAAACGCTTTTATGCCTATCGTGCACCGTTTCGAATATGTAAGGGCTGGAGGTATATACTGTACATTGTATATACACCAGGGGAAACGGTTTTTAACATCCGGGTAAACACTGTCAAATACAGTCTCACAGCTTACCTCCCCAGCTCAGGACCAATTGTGTACCGATCCTCAAAAAGTTCATCTTTGATGCTTTCGTTTATCCAATATCCTCCGCCAGAACTGTTCGACATTTTCACAGGTGGGTTGTATATACCTGTAGTTCAGGTGTTGTAACCGAATGTACTACAGGTAAAAGTCGAGTCGCTACGGGATTCAAAACAGTATACACACCAGGTAAAATCCCAGGTGAAACCGAATATTTAATCACGTGGTTTATTGTTCAAAATAAATATTTATCGGCTGGTGCTGTGAAGTAGGCTTTACAGTGTATGTCATCTGGTGATTGAATTTAAAAGAACTTGCTGAAGGCAATCGACCAAGTGTATCGTAAATCGGTTGTTGGCTGTAAGTCTGCTGATACTGGCGAGAAGCTGCAATGTGGTGGAAAAAAAATCGATTTAGACCACAGGGACTTGGCTAGAATTCCCAACTCACGTTCCATACACGTCAGAATAAAATTCCTATTGTACCACGCTGAGATAATCTTCCTCGATGTATTCAAATCATTAAAATAAATAAGTATGTTTATATTATGTTCTTTCGTGTAAAAAAAAAAAAAAACAAGATGATAGTTTTATCTGCATGAAATACACCGACTTTATTGAAAATACAAATAGGTATTTAGTTCATTGGTCATTTAACGAAACTGACATTCAGAGCATTACTAATTTCAGTATAGTCAATATCTAATAGTATATCTAATTTAATACCTTTGATTAAGGGAAACTTTAATGGTCAAAATCATAACATCCGCTTTCTTTTTGCTCTAAGATCTTCTATGTTTTTTACAATTAGTGTCTCTCGTAGCTTAGCTGACACTACCTATACCTCGGTTCTGATTCCGACAACCTGACATTGATCGGATTGTTGAACGAACATGTATGGTACAGTTTAAAGTTTGGCCTTTTTTTGTCTACAGGTATCAGTCAATCAGTTTTTCCTGTTGGTTAGACTGAACGTAATATATCAATCAAATTATGTTCCCATCAAATAGCAACTCATGTACATGCATGCATTTATATTTGCTCAAAAGAAATTTGCATTTCACAGACAAAAAAATCAATATTTGCTTGTTTTGCGGACCACATTCTATTACTTGTACATGCCGCAGTTTATTTTTCTGGAGGAGTTAAGCGCCTATGATGTAGACATAAAGGCCATAAAGGGACGGGCATGCTAAAACCAGTGCTTATAGAAAGGAAATATCTCAATAAAATCAGAAGGTCCGACTGGTCAAACTATACATCGATTGGCCGCCGACAATGGATACTGTCGACGATTTTTTCCCCCCGCCAATTTTTCGAATCACGTGAAACTCTGCCGGACGAGGAAGTTCATATAGTCCACACAGACTTGAAAAAATTTGCGTAACAAAATGGCAGCTGTCTATCCATCTCTATCAATATACACTTTTATACCTGTGCCACGGTATGACAGGGACGTCAGAAAGTGGGCAGGGGGTATTTTTTATTGGCACGACGAACTTGGAAGTTAGTATATGACTTGCATTGGTTTAAATTATTATTCCGATTTCCATTTTACAACAATGACCTCGCATTATAATGAGGAATGTATTTGGGCCAATTTGAAGAAATTATTCATTAATATAATGCGTAAGCCTGTTCGGATGGTCATTGATAGTCTGTGATATATATACGTCCCTGTACATACTTATTCATAATTTTTTTTTGCAATCTTTCTTCGTTTAAGCGTCTGCGTGACCATGAAAATATGATCACATGATCGCAAGATGGAGGCCGTACCGCCGGTGTCTGATATTCCACAACAAAAACAGAAACGGTATGCTGTGATAGTATGCTTTGATATTAATGCATTAATCATGTACATGTACTTAGAACTGCACATCCCTATTGCATTTGCATAAGGTTACCCACTTGTTTTGTATCAGATCGTGAACTGACGTTAAAACGTGTACAAAGCTACATGTACATGTATACTATCAGCTATATCATATATATAGCACTCTCTCCACATTGCAACTTTATACTAGTTTTATGTAGCTATGAACACCTACAGTTTATTGTAGACTAATATTCACACTCAGGGCTCTAGTAGTACACAAGTGAGGTACGCATAATGCCGCTTTATAGCGTCAACTCCTCCGTATATGGGCAGTCCCCCTGGTTACATGTGCCTGTGCGTATTGGTACTTAATGATGGGGCGTTTTCAACCTTTGTACTAGGCCTAACGGTACATGTACAACATTAATCGACATATGACTTAATTATTGAGTAATATCCAGTTTATTGCTGAAAATAATGGCTCTCACAATGTGAAATCTTAAATATTTCCAGAAATTCTTACAGTGTCATTAAAGTTGCCTGAGTGCAGGACTTGGAATTTAGATGTAGATTGATCATTGGTAAAATATCTTGCAGTATATAGTGTTAATGATCTTGTTAATTGTTAAATATAGTCTTTTCACTACATGTACATATATGTAGCTTTGTAAGTATCTAAAAAGTTAAAATAGTTTAATGATTTTAATAATTTTACAATTATGAACTATTTGGGTTTTTAAAATGATGAGCTATGTCTTCTGCATAGATAAATGTTAACACTCAAATCAGGGATGCTTGACTTTGTTGTTAGTACATTTCAATAGTATTTCATTCAACAAATATATTCAATCAGTTCCCATAAAGTGATTAATAATCTGTTTGATATAGTAATAAGACAAACTCTGCATTTTATTATCTTGATGTTGTGATACAGTAATTACCAATACCACTTTTGTCTTACAGATATGATGATATCAAAAATAATTTTCTCAAGAAGTTTGGAAATCCCCCAGAATTTTTTGCCAGAGCCTCTGGCAGAGTGAATATCATAGGTATGTCATCCATGTATTTTGTGGTGCATCAAATGTAATTTATGTCTTACTTTACTAACCTGTTTTAATTTTCTTTGAAATTTTTATCAATGTGGTAATTAAATTACTCCTATTATTTTGTGGTACATTTCCACAAAGTTTGCATGCACATCAAGCAATATAACATTGTGTAATCACACGTAGATCAGAGGTTAACAACAATAATTGATGATTGAAGAAAATATTTAAATTATCATGAACAATGCCCCTGAAATTTCTCTGCCATCTTAAACCATTTTTTTTTTACAGGAGAACATGTAGACTACTGTGGTTATTCAGTGTTGCCAATGGCTATAGAACAGGACATCATTATAGCAGTGTCGCACAGTAGCACATCAGACAAGATCATACTCTCAAACATGAATCCTTCTTATCAGTAAGTAATTTTGAATGTGGAACCTCGCCTTCACATAATGGTTTAATTCATCTCCTGTATTTGTTTATTGGAATTCAATCTACAATCTAGATGATTATAAATTGTATGAATAAATTCAAGGCAGTGATCATGAGGTTATTGCAAAGTAAACTTACAAAAAATAAACACAAAAATAAGTGCATACAGGATCAAAAAAAATTGTACATATTTCTGTTGCCATGGTAAAGTAGAAAGTTTTCTGTTAGGAGTACTGGTGCAGTAGAAATTATGAATCATTTTTATTATGAAAATTTAGAATGATTATGAAATCAGTTTTCAAGTTTTTGAAGGTGTTTTGTCTGTAATTCTGATTTCAGAGATTTTGAGTGCAGTATAAAAGATTTTACAATTAGTAAGTCAGACCCAAAATGGTTCAATTACTTCCTGTGTGGAGTGAAAGGCATTTTAGAGTATGCCAAGCCCAATGCACTCAGAGGAATGTATTGTATGGTCAGTGGAAATATTCCAGCCAGTTCAGGACTGTCCAGTTCTAGTGCTCTAGTCTGCTGCTCTGCCCTGGTCACAATGTATGCCCATGGTTATTCCATATCTAAGGTAAATCGGTCACATATCAATAAAATTGTGTTTTCCACCTCAAAATTTATTTGAAAATTAATTTTGAATCATCTTGTGGTATGGAAATCATTTTCTATCCATCATTTGTCTATCTGCATAGAGTTAACTTTTGCTTAAAACAATTTCTTTTCAATAAATTACAGGCCTAAAATCAATTTTCTGGTGAATCAAAAATAAGTGCAGTAAAATTGGTAAAGAAATTAACATTATCATTTCACCCATAAAACATAAATTCTATAATCAATTTAATACTGCAAAAGACCATCACAATGTCAATGTACTATCTTTGAGCAAATATTTAAAAAAAAATTCAATTATCTATTTTCAATATTTTGATTTTCCAAAGCCTGTCACTGTCTTCTCTATCTGTCCTTATCCCTGTGTTAATTGAGTTTTTTGCATGTCTGTGTGTCAGTCGATATATATGCGTTTGTCTGTGTGTCTGTCTATTGATTTTGTTTGTCTTTGTTTACCTAAAATTATCTCTATTTCTTCTTCTCTAAAAGAAAAAAACACAACAATTGACAGGTATTTTTAATTTATAAATGTTTTAAAATGAAATCTTGGTCAAAATGAAAACATGTTCATTATCTAATACATACAAATTTGCTTATCTATACAGAATGATGATGTGAAAGCTACAAAATATAGACGTAGACATCCATATCTTTGTATATATATACATCAGGTATTATCATCAATACTATATACAGAGCTGGTGTTTATAAGTATGTTCCACACGGATGTAGGGTGTGAATGAGTATATAATATGACTATCATATATATTACTTCCCTCCTAATTATTTTATTTTGTCAACAGAAAGAGTTGTCAGAGATCTGTGCTCAGTGCGAGTGTCATATTGGAACTGAAGGTGGTGGAATGGATCAGGCAATATCTTTCATGGCTCAAGAAGGAACTGTAAATATTCCAATAGAAATAAGACATCAATGATTCAATTAATAATAAATGCACATATCATTATTTGACAAGTTATATTTTTGCATTATTTATGCAGTGAATCAGCTTAGGCATTCACAGAAACAGGGATACTTCATTGGAAGAAAATGCATAATGTAAGGTAGGCTTCATCAATATCTGTGGCCTTTTCACGTCTATTAGGACATCAGTACCTAGATTTCCAGCTGACTTTATCCAATAGCTAGGCAAGTATATCAGTTTTGTTTTTGGCTCACCTGACCCAAAGGGCTTATAAGGATGACACCTGACAACATTTAAGAAAAGAAATCATTGTGACCCATATTGAAAGTCACAGGGATCAAATTTGTTAAAACATGTATGCTGAAACAAAAGTCTGAGAAGCGGGTGGATTTTGGTGGAAAGTCATTTCTAGGTCAAACCCCAACAAGTTCTGAGAAAGAAATTGTATTTACCTATAATCCAAGTCCTAACTGTCACTGCTTAGAGTTAAGTATGATCAGCTGTTAGTTATTGAGTTTGTTAGAATTAATTTGATATGTCCACTTTGAATGCCAAAGGTGTGTATGTCAATATATTTGTTATATTATCAAAGTTTCTTTTTTTGATGACCATTGAATACCAGGTGAGCGATGCAGGCACATTGGGCCTCTAGTTTTTGTTTTTGACAATATTTGTAGTATTTTCTGTGTGTGAAATCCTTTTTTATTCATTTGTTTGCATTGTTTCCATAAATCAGGCCAAGCACATAGAGTTTTCTCCCTTGCGTACCACTGATGTACAGCTACCAGGTGATGCTGCATTTGTAATTACCAACAGCTGTGTAGAAATGAATAAAGCTGCCACCTCGTTCTTCAACATCCGTGTGGTGGAATGTCGTCTTGTAGCTCAGGTGTGTACACCCTATTTCAACAACCAATGACAGACAAAAAATTTTTACACTTCACAGGTGCATCCCCATTTATGCTACAGAAAGATCAATCTGTTTATTTCAAGGGATTTTTTTTATAAGCAACTCTTACAGCAGAGCCATATCACCTCTTTACCCACTGTATGTTACAGGTATCAATTTCAGCATGCAATTCTTCATGGGCCATTCCTAATAGGACAATGTACTGATCAAGACACATGTTTCTCGCACCTCAGACAGTGATATCCCACTTAAAACCCAATCCTACATTTTTCTATCTTGCCCGATCTGTCTAGTATTCTTAGATGTGTTTTCATGGATTTTTTTACGCATAGTAAATCCATCCTCGTGTAGGCGTAGATAGCACCTACACCTGTACATTTCAACAAAATCATATGCTGTCATTGTTAAAATTGTACTTTTTGATGTTGTTGAGATTCCTGATGTTGTAGATAAAATAAGATCTTCATTGTAAATTGTGCTATATTTTTTTGTAAGTGCTGCCTACATTGTTTATGTGACACTATCCAAACATTGTTTAAAAGTGAAAAGGCTGTGTGGGTAGTTTGATGCTCCATCAGGATAGGCCAAACTCTGATGAAATATTGAATAATTTTCAGAGTAGTAGGTGCGAGAAAAAATCTATCACCTGGGGTATCTCAGTCTCAGGCTAAGATCCTGTAACATCTTAACCTCGGCTAACGCCTCTGTTGAGATTATGTTGCAGGAACTTAGTCCGAGACTGAGATAACCCGATCTGACTCAGTTACAGGTACAATTGTAACAGATTTTATTAATCTTACTTCCAATAGTTTAGTTAAAACAATAGGAGAGTTTAGGGAAAATAATCAATCAACTCTATGTAATGGACATAATGTTGTCTCAGCCCTCACGATATAATGATTTTTATTTGAAGTTTAGCGCTTATCAGAGTTAATTATACTAAAATATTACCCTCTGATTGAGATAAGGTTCACATCACAAAGAGGTTGAAACATTATATTTTTCATTCAAATAAATATTAGTGCTTTGATAAGAGATCTTCAATATTGATATCACCCTTCAGTTTTATTAAGATGCCATGTTATAAAGCTACATCATTTATAGTAAAAATAAGGATGAAAAATATCCAGAAACTTTTCTGAAATAATTTTCAAAGCTGCCATAACCTTATATAAACATTTTTTTTTAAGTCAACTGCTGCTGAAGCAGGAGGAAGAGGGAAGAATATGATTCACTTTTCCTTCTCTGTCTGCTGTCCCTCGATCTTGGAATGTTAATACACTCCAGCAGATTATTTTCTGAGGGGTTCTTATAAAAATTCACACACTTATTAAGTGTCCAAGTCTCTTGGTCAAGTTTGAGTTTCAGGGTTATTGGGTTAAGGTCAAGGTTTCTTTCTTAAACAAAGATCATGTCAGCAGTCTAACTGCTTCATTCTTTGAGGAATTCTCATCAACATTAACATACTTGTAAAACACTTAAATGTCTTAATTTATTTCGAGCTTCAGGGTGGTAAGGTCAAGGCCTACATTACTATTTTTTGGAAATTGTGATCAGCACTCTTATGGCTTCATTCCTTGCAAGATTACGATCAAACTTCACACACTTACAGAGGCCCATTACTTCAGTAAAAGTCAGTACGTGTGATATACAAATAATTTGTTTTTATTGTAGATCATTGCCAAGTCAAAGGGGTTAACCTGGCAGGATTTCAAACGTATTGGTGATGTACAAAAAACACTTGGTCTGAGTCTGGAAGAAGCTTTAGTTATTGTAGGGGAAATTTTTCACAAGGAGCCATACACAAAAGAAGAGGTGTGTGGAATTCTGGAGGTTACACCTGAACAACTAGCGGAAACCACCCTCAGTACCAATACTCTAACAGGTAATCAAGTTTATCATTATGTTTGACTGAAAATAAATTATATATAATAAGGCAATAAGTTGATGAGGTCTGTTTATGACTTTGTGTATTACAGGCCTTATTTGTGTATGTTGGGCAAAGAGTGTTGATCAAGCATTGTTTATCAACAGAAGTTGCCATTTTGTCCTGTAAATGTATGTAATAAGCAAATGGTAAATATCACATGTAATATTACCATGTCATTGTAATTCAACAGCATTAGGTTTTCTCAGTAATGGAAAGTGAATCTTTGATTTAAATTTCCTGTGTTGTAAATAGGATATAGGCTTATCTTCTGATGGAAATCATATCCATTTATTGATTCAATTACACTTCTGTTGATATAAGGAAAAATTGGTCCATTAACTAAAACCTAGATTAATAAAAAAATACTGACCTGATTTTTAATAGATTTAATATTTCTTGTACATGGAAACCAAAATCCCTGATTTGTATAAGTGTAAAAATGGATAGGCAAAAAGATAAACTTTGATTCAAAATATGGAAACAGGATTGTCTAGAACAATGTAGCATTTGTTGGGGATTCATGTAAAACTGCAATAGATGTGGATGGATTATAAGCTACCTGTTGCCTGATTTAGACTTATCACTGAATATAAACACATTAACATGAGACTGTCAATGCATAAGTTTTTTTTGTTTTTGATGCAGTGCAATCTTTCAAACTACATGACCGAGCAACCCATGTGTTCAGTGAAGCCAACCGTGTCCTTCAATTTAAGCGCATCTGTGATGAGAATCCAAGCGACGCCCTCAAGCGTCTTGGAACTCTTATGAGTGAAAGCCACGCTAGCTGTCGAGACATGTACGAGTGCAGCTGTACTGATCTAGACAAGCTGGTCAATATTTGTTTGTAAGTATAAAACTGTTAACTGGTTAGTTAAGGCTCAGTCCATTGATTATAGCAGAACCTTATAATGCTAATTTCTGTATTGTAGATCTGACTTCTGTTTGAAGGATGCTCTTACATAAAATGAAACTTTGATTAAATTTTCCATAAATGAATATATTAACAAAATTTCAGGTTAATGAATCACTGGCTAAATTTCTGATGTTACATTGTTGTCAAGACTTTCAAAAAGCTACAAAATACGATTTATGGGGAGTGTGTTGTGAACTGGCCTGTTGCTTTTACTCATTTAGGTTCACAGTTAACTGGACCAATCATCCCAGCCTTATCTTCATATTTAACTGTCCAGTTTATGTTTCATCACGTCTAGTGTATGTTGCAGTCATTTGTTATTCAAAAGTACTGATAAACCATTTCAGTCATTTAGGAGTTAGAAAGTTTTAAAGTGCGAACCTCTCCTCCCCTACAAATCCCCAGAGAATTTCCCTTGTTCAGGCCAACATCCATCAAGTGCGAACCTCTCCTCCCCTACAAATCCCCAGAGAATTTCCCTTGTCCAGTCCAACATCCATCAAGTGCGAACCTCTCCTCCCCTACAAATCCCCAGAGAATTTCCCTTGTCCAGTCCAACATCCATCAAGCGAACCTCTCCTCCCCTACAAATGAATTTCCCTTGTTCAGGCCAACATCCATCCTCTCCTCCCCTACAAATCCCCAGAGAATTTCCCTTGTCCAGTCCAACATCCATCAAGTGCGAACCTCTCCTCCCCTACAAATCCCCAGAGAATTTCCCTTGTCCAGTCCAACATCCATCAAGTGCGAACCTCTCCTCCCCTTGTTCGGGCCAATATCCATCAAGTGGGAACCTCTCCTCCCCTACAAATCCCCAGAGAATTTCCCTTGTTCGGGCCAATATCCATCAAGTGGGAACCTCTCCTCCCCTACAAATCCCCAGAGAATTTCCCTTGTTCAGTCCAACATCCATCAAGTGCGAACCTCTCCTCCCCTACAAATCCCCAGAGAATTTCCCTTGTTCGGGCCAACATCCATCAAAAAATAGTCTTTCTCTTGCCTATAGGTCTGCATCCTCCTTATTTTGGACCAGCTTGCCAACAGGGCCAGCGACTAACTTTCACTTTAATCACCCCTGTCCCAGTACTGTATTCAGCTGTCATAGAAATAAGAGGGGAGGTAACTACATTCCAACTTTGGTTAAAATTTATCGAGGCATTAAGAAGAATAGTGTTTTGGATCAAATTAATTTTGTCTTACTTCTCCTGTAGGAGCCCCTTCCCCAAGTCTCTAGAGGTCAGATCAACTTTCTGAATTTGAAAACTAATTGTTGTTTCAGACAAAATTTGAATTAAATCCATTTACAATGAGCATTAAGGAAGAGCAGCATTTTGGAACAAAATATTGACATACTTCCCCATTTGGAGTCCTGCCCCCAAGTCACTAGGGTCAAATGGATTTTCTGAATTGAAGAAATGACTCCATTCCCTAAATGATATTTCAGGCCTTCTTTGGTTTAAATCCATTCAAACATTATGGCAGAATAGCGTTTTGAGGCAAAATTGTAGTTGACTAACTTTCTCATTTGGACCCCTTCTCCAGGTCCCCTGGTGTCAAATCAACTTCTGAATTTAAGACATGATGACCCACCTGCAACAATATTTAAGTTCAAATTTGGTGGAAATCTACCCAGACATTAAAAAGAGAGAGAACGTATTGACATAGACCTCTTCTCAAATAACTTTGTTATAAATATGCTCACAAAAGTTGTACAATTGTAAACATTGTAAACTCACAATTGGTATATATATATATAACAATTTTCAGAGAGTCAGGTGCCCTTGGGTCACGCCTGACTGGTGCAGGATGGGGAGGTTGTGCTGTTTCTATGGTACCTGTGGATCAAGTGGAACAATTTATTTCAAAAGTCAAGGACAAATACTATGCTGTTGAGCCATCTAGATCTGCCAAAGTGTCGTCTGCTGTTTTTGCCACTCAGCCTGGTGGAGGGGCAGCCATCTATAAAGTGTAGATCAGTGATTGATGAAAACTGCAAAGAAGCTCTAAATGAATTTTTGCAGTATTTTGAATTACATGTGTAAAGCTCATACAATTAATTTGCTCATCAGAAATATCAACATTTCTGCAGCATTTACTTGTGTACACGTTATTTCTAGTTTTGCTTTAGATTCCCAGAAAAATTCTAAAATCAACCAAAAAACTGAAATTGTTTATCTCTGAATATAAACTTTTGCATTTCCTGTGAATGTCTACCCAGTTGACAGGATTCTTGACGTAGCAATGTGATTTTCTTAAATATTGATATTGTTTAAGTTGAAACAGGAAACATTTCTAATTCAGACAATGGGGTTGCTAAGTAGATTTTTGATTTTCCAGTTTCATTGATGGAACTTGAAATTTTGCCTTTCATCACTATGTTAATTGTATAGAAATATTCAAGCAATGAGATTATATCAATTTTAGTATGTTAAAAGTGCCATATGGAAAAGGAGAATGACTTAATAGTGGATTTATATTTACTTGTGTAGTGTGGGAAAACTTCTATGCCTTACCTCATATACTTTCCTAATGTTTGGGACGTGGGATTTGTTTTTGTCTTATATGTGGGCATGTTATTGTAGTCTTTATCAATTGATGAACTTGCATTTATATTTTACAACAAAATGTTGAGTATCAGTATATATTTATTTTGTATTGATATTATATGATTTTTGGGGCCAAGGTGTTATCAAAGAGGGATGATTTGGTTTGTAATCGCAATAAATTGAGAAGAAAAAAAAAGTAGATTGCACTGATAAAATATATTGATTATCAAATTCTTAGTTGAATCTTTTTTTGCTCATTTCGTTTTGATACACAAAATGCAGGTACCAGTTCCTTTACATCAATATATCTGGTGATCTATTTTTAAAAGTAACACAATTCAAGCACAAAACTGATTTATGTCATAGATGTTGGTGGCGATATTTTGAGTCCTCTTTCATTCTTATAATGAAAGTTATATCTATTTCTTGAGAAGTACTGGACAAATCTCCAAGAAATTCAGATGTAGTTTCACCTAGGTCCGTTGTCATGCTCTTTAGATTTTGACTGATCTGAAAAACAAAATGGCTGGCAGGCAGCCATCTTGCAACAAGGTGTACCTACTTATACTAGCTAATGACTTATGAATTCAACTGAAGTCTTTCCTGGATAAGCAGTGTTAAAGAATTTTGAAATCTGCTTACTACTTAGTTCCTACTGGAGTTAGGTTTTCTGATATATTAGTCTTACAGTTGTTGTGAAAATTTTAATTGAAAATTAATGATCAGTGACCATAACTAGAAAAAAGAATTTCCCTCAACCAAATGCGAACTTGACTTTCACTGTATATATTATCATTACCTGGGTATACAACTACATGACAAATAACAGTTCTATATATACATTTAAAATGATATACAGCATTTATCTAAGAGTAAATAAGCAGACAAAAAATTACAATGGAATAATGACTGGGCATTTTCCCGCAAAAAAATTATTTTGAAATCAATCTTTGATAACAGAACAACTCTGATCCAAGCTTATGTTAAAAAGGTATTACTCGATGAGCTGTTACACAATCAATATTTTTTATCATGATAAACGGCTGAAACGAAGCATACAATTATGGAACTCTGCTTGGTACTTAGTCAACATTTCATCTATTTGAGTGTTAATTTAATTTATTAAGGGTTAAGCATAGTTTTCAATAACAAATCTTCCAGTTTCAAACTTAAAGTTAGTTTGCAGACAAAAAGAAAAGAAAGAAAACTTTTTTTTTTTTAGAAACTATATTCTTTTTTTTTCAATTTATGGTTTATTCTGTATATAAAACCACAAACAATGTTTTTGTTCACTAAAATATAGATATCAGTTGATAATTTAACATATTGACAAAATAGACACATTTCTAATACTAACAGTCAAATCTTTAATTTATAAAATATTCTGAAAGTAACATGATATTTAAATATTTCCAAACAACCTTCAAGTGATATCATCACAGCTGAGGAATCTATCAATAAAATATATATGTTGGAGATTTAAAACAATCCCACTCAGATACACATGTTGTAGGATAAAAATACAACCACTAATACCAGTATATTGCACATACATGTATATTCATAAAAATATAAATAAAAGCGTAGAAACTGTAGACTATATAAGTAAAAGAATGTCTACATTACAGCTACAATCTACTCAGAAATATTCATTAATACAATTTCCATATGATCGATTAAGTCATAGAGACAAGAGGCCTATTGGCCCCGAGTTGCTCGCCTGTTCGGCAGCTGAAAATGAAACTTTGTCAGTTACTTTAAAATTTACCAAAAAGTCTATTTTTCAAACTTGTTTCTACACAAATACCTCGAGCCACAGCAGATTCATGGAAGAAGTTTCATGTTCTGTAACATGTTTGATCATTGTGACCATGAGAGTGGTACAAGTTTATTCATTTGAACAAACTTGTTAGCCCTTCATCTCAAGCATGATATATACTGGCCATATATCATCACCCTGTGCTTATTATTAATTGAGGAGAAATCATTAAAAGGTTTGAACGCATTTGACCTGTGTCCTTGAAAATGGGTTAGGTTAGCCCTTTATTCAAGCACAGCATTGGCCTCATAACAGTTTCATGTGTCCCTTGAGGAGCAATTGTTTAATAATTCAACTTTTGTGATTATGAAAGTGGTTCAAGTTCATTCATACAAAATTTATAGCTTTTCATTTCAGAATGCTACTACCCTAATATTATAATGAGTATTCCTTTGTTCATTGTCCGAAATAAGCTATACTATCCATTGTCTACAGTATCTAAATCAGGACCTGTTAATACACGTGCTTAACAGTGATGAAATAAGCATTGAATTGCACAGAAAATACATTGTTACAATCATTGTCTACCTTTCAACAGCTTAACTATGGATTAATTTTCTCTAGTTCTCAGACTGTTGTCTGGCTGACACAAGCAAAAAAGTTGCTGGTGGGATTAATCTTCATGCTTCTGGTCAAAGTTTACATTTCAAAATTTGTTTTGTGATTTAAGAACTTAGGATTACATTAAAATTTTAAATGGTTCATTAGTGTAAAGTAAATAACCTTCACAATCGTAGAAAAATAAAGTTTTTTTCATTTATATTCTTGTAACTTCAAAGAGCTTTAATGGCAAAATGCTCCTTTAACAACATTTTATACTGTGACCTGTGTGACTTATTTAAACAAACCTTCATCTTACTATTGACAAAGAGTCATTTGAAGTCTTTTTAAGATATTTCACTCCTGTGACATTGAAAACGCACATTATCCCAGTATGCTTATACAACTTACCCAATATTGCTACACTGGGCCTTTTGAATATTGAGTACAAGTCATTCAAAAGGAAATGTTGATACCAAAGAGATGGATGGACAATGTTGGATGACACATGCAGCACCACAGAATAAGCTGTAAGTCATATTCTCTAAAATATGTGTATACAAATAATAATATTAAGAAAATATCAAAAAATCAAAAACCAGCAACATGTATAAAATGTATAAACAACTTTTCCAGCACCAGTAATAAAAATACGAAGAAAAACCTCGTAGATATTTGTTCACAACCAAATATATAAAGATATTTACAATATATAAAGATATTTACGAGAACAACAAATAAACAAAAACAAAACAAACAAATGCCAATTAACAGTAAATGACTAGTAAACAATACTAAATATAAACCCATCTCTTACTGTAATGTCTGGCAATACACCCTGCTTGCCTGGGGATAAGTCATCACTATATATAGCAATACTCCCTGCATGCCTGGGGATAAGTCATCACTATATATAGCAATACTCCCTGCATGCCTGGGGATAAGTCATCACTATATATAGCAATACACCCTGCTTGCCTGGGGATAAGTCATCACCATATATAGCAATACACCCTGCATGCCTGGGGATAAGTCATCACCATATATAGTCATCACCATATATAGCAATACACCCTGCATGCCTGGGGATAAGTCATCACCATATATAGCAATACACCCTGCATGCCTGGGGATAAGTCATCAATATATATAGCAATACTCCCTGCATGCCTGGGGATAAGTCATCACCATATATAGCAATACTCCCTGCATGCCTGGGGATAAGTCATCACCATATATAGCAATACTCCCTGCATGCCAGGGGATCACTATAGTCATCACCATATATAGCAATACTCCCTGCATGCCTGGGGATAAGTCATCACTATATATAGCAATACTCCCAGCATGCCTGGGGATAAGTCATCACCATATATAGCAATACTCCCTGCATGCCTGGGGATAAGTCATCACTATATATAGCAATACTCCCTGCATGCCTGGGGATAAGTCATCACCATATATAGCAATACTCCCTGCATGCCTGGGGATAAGTCATCACCATATATAGCAATACTCCCTGCATGCCAGGGGATAAGTCATCACTATATATAGCAATACTCCCTGCATGCCTGGGGATAAGTCATCACTATATATAGCAATACTCCCTGCATGCCAGGGGATAAGTCATCACCATATATAGCAATACTCCATGCATGCCTGGGGATAAGTCATCACCATATATAGCAATACTCCCTGCATGCCTGGGGATAAGTCATCACCATATATAGCAATACTCCCTGCATGCCTGGGGATAAGTCATCACCATATATAGCAATACTCCCTGCATGCCTGGGGATAAGTCATCACCATATATAGCAATACTCCCTGCATGCCTGGGGATAAGTCATCACTATATATAGCAATACTCCCTGCATGCCTGGGGATAAGTCATCACCATATATAGCAATACTCCCTGCATGCCTGGGGATAAGTCATCACTATATATAGCAATACTCCCTGCATGCCTGGGGATAAGTCATCACTATATATAGCAATACTCCCTGCATGCCTGGGGATAAGTCATCAATATATATAGCAATACTCCCTGCATGCCTGGGGATAAGTCATCCATATATATAGCAATACTCCCTGCATGCCTGGGGATAAGTCATCGATATATATAGCAATACTCCCTGCATGCCTGGGGATAAGTAATCACTATATACAAAGTGAATTGTTCTCAGTTTTAGACCATTGCTACTGTCAATTTGTTTAACTTCAAAGGGGGCATACATTTTTCGGTCATTGCAATTAGGATTAGCTCAGAGGATGAAATTTTGTGCATGTGCATACATTGGTGTCTTTGCATACAGGCATGCATGTATAATAAAGTGCATCAGATTCAATGCAAACTGTAATAAAACCATATCTATTCTGAATATATGGATCAGGTGTTGTTTCACTGTCTGATCTAACACCAGCACACTACATTAATATCAGGAATATTTGAGTGATTCTGTTTGTCTTATATGAAGACATGTTAAGGTGTGCAGAATCATCACAAGTACAGGTTCACAAATCAGCATGATAAACGGAAACGAAAAGAACAATATTTCATAAAACACTTAACTTCCCTAAAACACAGAAGTGTTCTTTGTATGGCACATTTAGCAATTGCACTTGTTTCTCTGTCAATGAAGAACTACATGCATGTCTTCTGCTTGTAATATAGGTTGAATGGAATGCACTTGAAGATGGATTTATCACATTTACATGTATTATTTACCTCAAAAAGGAAAAGTTCCACATGTTCATTATTATGAGGAGTTATGGTCCTTGTTTCCACTACAACCAAGCACTTGAACTTTTAATTCTGCTTGTAATATGGGTAGGAGGGTGTGAAGTTGGTGAATTGATCTTCTTGGTCTGTACTGTTGCTGTTTTGACGCATAATCCGGACTCTATCTGTTGTCATACATTCCTCATAGCTTGGTGGGGCTGTAAATACAAAACTGATTAAAGAAATCAAGGCAGCTTGGTTTCAAAAGAAAATACCTTGTAGGTCAGTTAGATTTGACTCACTGAAGAATTACAGAAAATGTTATGAAAATCTTATCTAAGATCTCTCCGGAATAACACACAGTACACCACCAGGCTTATCTGTTATTGAATGATAAATTGAATAATTACAACTTTTTTAATCTTTACGAACATTTTGGTAATTGGTATTAAGCACTTTCCAGTATAATGATGCTTCTGAACTGAAAGTATCTTTACTTAAAATGTCCAGAGAAAACTATTACAGAATTCCAAACTTCAATTATAGTGTCCAATCTTCTAGTCAACAAATTTTGTAAGGCGATGAATTTGTCTTAAGTTGAGAAACTTTGGTCAACAAGCTTGTGAATTGTTGCAGGTCTACATGGAATATAAAGTCAGTCCCAGCTGCAATAATCTATATTTTTTCAGAATAAAAGGCAATGCTTGTATACTGTATATCACCTGCAGGTTGATGAACTATCTGTGATGTGATTGGTTCAGCAATTGTGATGTTATCCAATGAGATGTTGCCAGCTTGTTCATTGGTTAGTGCCCAGTCACGATCTGTCGGATGTTGGCGTAGCAAGACAGGCGGTTGAGGTTGATGTTCCAGGGGACATAATGGAATGGTGCCGATTATGATTGGCAAATCAAATACAATATTTAGCAAAGACCCATCCATATCTGCAACAAGCTGTGACCAGCAGGAAGACTGGGTAAAATGTGGGTGACATGTTATACTGATCACGGAAATACACATCGTACCTACATGTACATATATGTAGTTTAATGTGAATTCAACTAATATCAATCAACATTACCAGTATAACAATGCATTGAAATATTACAAGAAAATATATTCATCCAGCAAACCCATTAGACCCATTTTAAGCACTTAGTCCACCTGTCCACTTCGAGTTCGAGTTTGTTTGTGGGTTGGTGTGTGTGATGGTGTGTTTATATGGGTGTGTGTGGTGGTGTGTTTATGTGGGTGTGTGTAGTGGTGTGTTTATGTGGGTGTGTGTAGTGGTGTGTTTACGTGGGTGTGTGTAGTGGTGTGTTTATGTGGGTGTGTGTAGTGGTGTGTTTATGTGGGTGTGTGTAGTGGTGTGTTTACGTGGGTGTGTGTAGTGGTGTGTTTATGTGGGCATGTGTAGTGGTATGTTTACATGGGTGTGTGTAGTGGTGAGTTTATGTGGGCATGTGTAGTGGTGTGTTTACGTGGGCGTGTGTAGTAATGCGTTTACGTGGGTGTGTGTAGTGGTGTGTTTACGCGGGCCTGTGTGGTGGTGTGTTTACGTGGGCGTGTGTAGTGGTGTGTTTACGTGGGCATGTGTAGTGGTATGTTTACATGGGTGTGTGTAGTGGTGAGTTTATGTGGGCATGTGTAGTGGTGTGTTTACGTGGGCGTGTGTAGTAATGCGTTTACGTGGGTGTGTGTAGTGGTGTGTTTACGCGGGCCTGTGTGGTGGTGTGTTTACGTGGGCGTGTGTAGTGGTGTGTTTACGTGGGCATGTGTAGTGGTGTGTTTACATGGGCCTGTGTGGTGGTGTGTTTACATGGGTGTGTGTAGTGGTGTGTTTACATGGGTGTGTGTAGTGGTGTGTTTATGTGGGCATGTCTAGTGGTGTATTTACATGGGTCTGTGTAGTGGTGTGTTTACGTGGGCCTGTGTAGTGGTGTGTTTACATGGGTCTGTGTAGTGGTGTGTTTACGTGGGCCTGTGTAGTGGTGTGTTTACGTGGGTGTTTGTGGTGGTGTGTAGTGGTGTTTTTACGTGGGTCTGTGTAATGGTGTGTTTACATAGGTGTGTGTAGTGGTATGTTTACGTGGGCGTGTGCAGTGGTATGTGTGTTTACGTGGGTGTGTGTACAGGGCTATGATTTGATGCATGATGAATACAGAGTAGACTTGATGTTGTAAAACAATGATTGGTTGAATTCTGTATGTTGTTGGCACTCTTACCTCAAAAATCTATACACAGATTTATTAAGCATACAAATTATTTGAAATGCAAATTAACATCAAAATCTCAATTGTTCACATTACTTGACAAAAGTATGAGGTTACAAAATGCCTAAATGTTTTGTGTTGCTAATGCATGAATAATTTGTTCTAGAACAATGACACAAATGGCATACAACATAATCTGAAAGTTCTTGTAACACAGACACTACCAGTCATAAATGATACAGAATATGTAATGTTCAATGTACACAGGTAATACCTGTCATAACTGATAGAGTATATAATATTCAATGTACACAGGTACTACCTGTCATAACTGATACAGTATATAATGTTCAATGTACACAGGTACTACCTGTCATAACTGATACAGTATATAATGTTCAATGTACACAGGCACTACCTGTCATAACTGATAGAGTATATAATGTTCAATGTACACAGGTACTACCTGTCATAACTGATAGAGTATATAATATTCAATGTACACAGGTACTACCTGTCACAACTGATAGAGTGTATATCATGTTCAATGTACACAGGCACTACCTGTCATAACTGATACAGTATATAATGTTCAATGTACACAGGTACTACCTGTCATAACTGATACAGTATATAATATTCAATGTACACAGGTACTACCTGTCACAACTGATAGAGTGTATATCATGTTCAATGTACACAGGCACTACCTGTCATAACAGATACAGTATATAATGTTCAATGTACACAGGTACTACCTGTCATAACTGATACAGTATATAATGTTCAATGTACACAGGTACTACCTGTCATAACTGATAGAGTGTATATAATGTTCAATGTACACAGGTACTACCTGTCATAACTGATAGAGTATATAATATTCAATGTACACAGGTACTACCTGTCATAACTGATACAGTATATAATGTTCAATGTACACAGGTACTACCTGTCATAACTGATACAGTATATAATGTTCAATGTACACAGGTACTACCTGTCACAACTGATAGAGTGTATATAATGTTCAATGTACACAGGTACTACCTGTCATAACTGATGCAGTGTATATCATGTTCAATGAACACAGGTACTACCTGTCATAACAGATACAGTATATAATGTTCAATGTACACAGGTAATACCTGTCATAACTGATGCAGTGTATATCATGTTCAATGTACACAGGTACTACCTGTCATAACAGATACATTATATAATGTTCAATGTACACAGGTACTACCTGTGATAACTGATAGAGTGTATATAATGTTCAATGTACACTACCTGTCATAACAGATACAGTATATAATGTTCAATGTACACAGGTAATACCTGTCATAACTGATGCAGTGTATATCATGTTCAATGTACACAGGTACTACCTGTCATAACTGATGCAGTGTATATCATGTTCAATGTACACAGGTACTACCTGTCATAACTGATAGGTGTATATATTGTTCAATGTACACAGGCACTACCTGTCATAACTGATACAGTATATAAT
This sequence comes from Ylistrum balloti, assembly GCF_031769215.1. Lineage (NCBI taxonomy): Eukaryota > Metazoa > Mollusca > Bivalvia > Pectinida > Pectinidae > Ylistrum > Ylistrum balloti. The sequence goes on from NW_026782569.1 coordinate 206,517, forward strand.
GTTCAATGTACACAGGTACTACCTGTCACAACTGATACAGTATATTATGTTCAATGTACACAGGTACTACCTGTCACAACTGATACAGTATATTATGTTCAATGTACACAGGTACTACCTGTCACAACTGATACAGTATATTATGTTCAATGTACACAGGTACTACCTGTCACAACTGATACAGTATATTATGTTCAATGTACACAGGTACTACCTGTCACAACTGATACAGTATATTATGTTCAATGTACACAGGTACTACCTGTCATAACTGATAGGTGTATATATTGTTCAATGTACACAGGTACTACCTGTCATAACTGATGCAGTGTATATCATGTTCAATGTACACAGGTACTACCTGTCATAACTGATAGGTGTATATATTATTCAATGTACACATTAGTGAACTATGACTGAAATAATAAGGAGATGCACATTAAGGAATATTGAATTTACTTAAGCAATAAAACTAGGTCACAGTGACTTTAGTTCATATGTAACATATACCTAATTTTGACCTCAGAGCAACACATCTTTCTGATATGTAAATGATATCTTTTTTAAACCTGTTATTGAACTATCAACTAATATGAAAGAAAATTATGAATATTGAGAAAGAGATATTTACAGAAGCAACAAAAATAAGTCCCTCACATACAATGTAATATTGACCTTATAACAACACAGTTTGCTAAATTTGGTTATGATCTACATGTGTGCTATTGCAACTGAAAGGCAAATATAACCAAAAATTATTTTAGTTATTAAAGTATAAAAAATGGCTGCAGTGATCTTATTTCGTGTGTATTGTATTTGGAATCTGTTGACAACACAACCTTAAACTTTAGATATTGTATCTTTGTTGCTTTAACTAATACAAACAAAAATGTCACACCAGGAGACAGCATTTCACTTCAATCAGTCACTTCAATCTGGCCTGAAATCCCTTACCTCACATGAGTATTGAATATCAATGAGTGAACATCCGTATAAATAAGATGGTGGTGTGGAAAGAACAGGAAGCACATCACCATTCCAAATGTCAGATTCTCCTGGACCAATGGTCCCATGGGAAACTGTTGATATAACTTTTCTATCGTGTGTAGAACTACCGTAGGCCTTGAATGTTGTATTCTGAAACAGACCATAGTGGACATGTATATTGAGTAATTCCAAAATTCATACTGATTGCTAATAATTACTTAATCAATTTTTTATAGAACTTTATGACAAAGGTCATATTGATTGCTGAAATTACTTAATCAATTTTCAAAGTATTTTATGACAAAGGTAGTTCTCCTCTCTCTTTAAAGAAATGATAACAAGAGGCTCAGTGGCCTTAATGGTCACCAGAGTTACAACATTGTTGTTCTTCTTTTAACATGTCATAGAAATAATCATGTTAACTTGAATGACATTGTACATGTAATGTAAATGTAAATTGTGCATAATATGAACTGCCATCCTATGCTATGCATGTCAGTACAGTCGTAAGTGTCATTTCCCTATGACTCTTCCATCCATCAACAGTATTTAATAGATTCTATCATATCTGGGTATTGAAAAGATCTTTTGAAAGTTGATTAAATTTGACCCCTTTTGGCCCCTCCGATCAGCCCATGGGGTCAGCAAGGGTCAATATACGCCTATCATAAACTGTCTTTCTATAATATCAATTCTAAATATGTTTTATTTATTTCTATGTAATTTTCCTATATGAACTATAGTAAACTTTACACTCTCCCTATGGGGAAATGTGAGACCCTAAGGTCATGAAATTTATCATTTTGGTAAAGTACCATTAGGCAACTCCATCCATGAAGAGTACTTTGATACTTGGTTATTGAGAAGAAGATTTCTTCAACGCTTCCATCAATTTGACCCTTTTTGGCCTCATCACTCCGACCTCTGGGAGGTGGAACCATGTAATCAAAAAAAAATTTGCACCTTTGGCAATGGAAGGTTTCCATAAAATTCCAATAAAATCGGTTCTGGGATTTTCCAGAAAAAGTCAAAAATTTTTAATGTTAAAGATGTATGACACTGGACAAAAGGCGAGCGCAATAGGTTACCATGAGACTTTGTCCATATGCAAAATAGGTTCTAACTGATAATTTACCATGAGCAGCTGAACTGTCGTTTTTCGTATTAATGAAGAACCATTATTAGTTATCTCAGCGCTGATGTTGATATTCTCTCCACAAACATAGCCCTGTTTGTCCAAACACATCATACAGGAGACAGGACCTGTTTTACAGCACAAACAACATCCAGTTTTAGTGTCCTGCATCTGGGTCGGCATCTAGTAAAAATAATTTAAAGTGTCGATTATGATGTCATAATATGGACAAGGATTTTACATTATAAATAGTGCAACAATATGGCTGCCTCCATTTAGTGTCGTCTTCATTATTTTCACTTTAAAACTCGTCAAAATGTATCTTTAATTTTTTCTTATTTCATATGTTCTTTTATGAAACATGTCTCAAAGTTTTAATTTTTGCTAACCCAATAAAAACTTCAAAGATTTGTTTCACATAATCTCTTATGAAATGAAGTCTCATTTAATATTCTATACTTATTCCGTAACAAGAATAAGTCCTATAATTTAGAATCAGTTTCCTATGATATCTAGGCAAACATGGTTGAAATTAATTGAAAATTTCTCAGTGAAACTTTCTAAACTAGATACTGTTAGTTAAAGTACAAGAGACCTAATGGGCCTAAATCCCTTTCCTGTTTCTGCAGTTTTCAAAGAAGACTTCCGTGTTTCTTTAAGCAAGGTTTCTGCAGTTTCTACAAACATGTTAGTCCCTTTCTCAAGCATGATACTATACAAACATGACAAAGAACCTAACTGGATATCAAAAAAAAATAAATTCTGAACTCTGTGACCTTGAACTTTGTAGACCTTCTTCCATGCATGCTAAAGATCCAATATAAGTATCCTTAGCCTTTAAGTCACTGAGAAATGTTGCTCTAAGTTTTTAACAAATTATACCCTTGTGACTTTGGAAAAGGGCTAAAGTCATTCATTGACATAACTTAGCAGTCCTTAATTGAAGCATGCTACAATATTAGAACCCTGATTCTCTTGGATATTGAGAAGATGAACAACTTTGACCCTTATGACAACAATGATAGTTCAAGGTCATTCATTTGAACTAACTTGGTAGCCCTTTTTAATAGGCTTATCATCAGCACCCTGGGTGTTGTGCTTCTTAAGATGGTGTTTGGAAATTTTAATACATGTTATCCCTTTGACCATGAAAGTGGATCTAGGTCCTACCTTCAAACAAATTCTACAAGCCGAATATCAGTACTCTGCACCATGAAGATATTAACATGGGGAAAAAATTATGTCAGATATTACATTATAGCATAATAACTTGAAACAGATGAGTTTTTAAAACCATAGTCATGTCCCTTCTCAACCCCATACCTCATCCAGTTCCTCACCACGTGCACCTTCCTTCTATATTTGGTTCTGTAATTATCATCTAACCTATGTAATTCAAACATGGTGATTCCTAATAATAATTTTTTTTCAATGTATAAGGTTTCACACTGACCCTTGCCCCTGATATTGCATTGAGGTCAAGCTTGTAGATGACCGTGAATGGATACTGGACTCTGTACACATTTCCACCCCTTGTCTTCATCTTGGCTTTGATCATGTAACGGACAGAGCCATGGCGACCCTCAAAGGAAGAGGGTAGAAGTGAAGGTAATACATAATCAACAGGGTATTTATAATCACCAGGCTGTGTGTCCACATAGTCACCATCCACAGCTGAAACAGAAGAAACTGGACCGCTGACATACCAAGCCTTAGAGGTGGATATTGTAGTCTCACATATCTTTTATAAGAGTTTCAAATTAGGAAAACCTGTAACAATTTTTTATTTTTGTATCAGCTGGTTATTCCAAAGTAAATTCATTACAAAATAAAGGTTAATTAATCCTACCTTGGCAATGACAACTGTCACTCTCAAATGTTAACTGAGATCATAAGGGAGATAACTCATACAAAATCAAGACATATGTCTAACAATAAGCCCTTATACCTGATAATATATATATATAAAAGATATCTATACACATATATATTTATCTTTCAACAGACACTCAATTTCACTGAACTATAGCACTTCCACTGAGTTTGAGTCGGATATTTTCCGGCTGTTTGGGTTTAGTTGGGGGGTAGACATGGCACTGTAAGATATATCAAACCTTGTACTAGTGGTATCTCTGTTTTGAAGTATTGTTCAGTTTCTCTGTGACTTTTTCTGGTGTCCCCAGTCCCTTCGGTCCAACTTGTGCAAGCTATTCCTTTAAATTTTGCATATATGCCTGCAAGGTATTATAGACTGTGCTATTTATAATTAAATACAACTGTCCATTTACAGGCATGATGTATATTAGAATATGGAAAACAAATCTTAATAATAGCTGACTGAAAATAAGCATTTGAAGTCCCACATATAGACATTTTCTCTTTTAATAGTGGATTCAAAGATTTGTATGACCCCTACATCATATAAATACAAGTATACAACATATACTAGGTATAGACATCAGGTTGGTAGAAAAACAAAAACAAAAAACCAAACAAAAAATGTTAAAAATTTGCCCTTATAAAAGATCCATATTTTGTACTTGCAGATTGACAAGTGAAAGGTTTTATTTTTGGAAGTGAATAAAAAATCTTATTTAGATAACAGTACAACCATAAGTAGTCTGAAAGGCTCTGACTAATAATTCATCTGCATTATTTTTAAAATGTTGTCTTGGTCAACTGCAGCAAAGACAAAATAAAATTGAAGATAGATAGTCAGAATCATACAGCACCTTTTTCATCTAATGTCATGAGATATACCACGAGAAAATATGATAACTCAAATGCAGAACCCTTGGATCTTAATGTCACATGAAGTATAACAGAAAAGAATGCAATCTCACCTTTCACATGAGTTCCTTCTGTTAGGAATAACTGAACACATGCCTGCACAGTTTGTCCGGGAAAATATACCACTCTCTCATTATTCTCTATCTTGATTAATAGATTTACCACCATGGTGTCAAGGTGTATCCACTAGTCTTAGAGGCTAATATCTAGATAGATAAAAAAACAAGACTGCACCAATATTAACATATACATGTACTTAAACTCCAAAAATCAACAAATAAATCTGAATGTTACATTTTTCAACAACAATCAAGACAAGTTATACATTTTTATAAAATATTGTGACACATTTTACTGGCTTACACCAGATTTTAACTTACCAACATATACAATTATGTAATTATATGATTATGTTTGGGGCATGTAACAATGTTTTTGTCTATATCTTGAGGCCCTTACAGATGTATATACAGCATTGTATAATCACTATCACAGTCCCTGCGCTTAATACTCAGCTGGTATGGGTCAATTCATACATGTTTATGAACCATACTATTTATTTAAAGACATGTGCTTAATCTATTAAACATGAACTAAGCATAATTAGTCAAAGTGAGCTAATTCAATATAAATTCGTAAACGACGATTCCCCCGCCCCCGAAGATTTTTTTACATTTGAAAAAATAGTAAAAAAATGAGGTTAGTACTGCCACTTTAGAAATTATTTGAATAATTGTTATTTCCGTTGAATTAACGCATTGACTCATTAGGAGACGTGTATCAAAACGAAAACAAACTTATTACAACAGTCAGACTATTGGTAGATTGAGTTACCAGATATAAGTTACTTCAACTTCTATACACGCTAATGACATCATACCAGGTACGAGCTTTAATTATCATGAGACACATTTCAGATAGGTGAATCTGTTCAAACCGGAAGTAAACAAGTTGTTATTCGAACGCGTCGAATGCATAATGTACAGATAAGCATGTTTCGTTTGTTTGTAAAAGGAAATGTCGTGTTTTGTTCTTGTTTTTTCATCTGAAAAGACACCGAAAAGATTTTATAGGCATACGCTATTGAAATCTATTACTCGTGAACTAGGAACTTTCCGTCATATCAGAATTTGTTTCGAACGAACGCACCTGTCATGTCACGGAATGGAAGCACAGTGCACAAAAAGCTTGATATGCGGCATTATAACCATAACCTGATACAACAGTCAACCTTATATATGGGTGATAGTATTGCACTGAGTGATCTTTGATGCTTTGAGTAATAAATGTGTAACACAAATGGGAAATACTTTTAAAATCACGTAGAAACACAAATTCTTTTTTAACATTTGCACCAAAAAGGCTCTCAAATTATTGACACTGAAAAACTTAAGCTTGAAGGGGTTAATTAAAATTACGTGACGGACTGAGAAACAGTCTCCATTCTTGAATGACATGCGTTGCGATGTGATCGATGATTATATCGTTTTATAACCCGGCTCAACCTTTGAGAACGTGTCATTTTTTACACATGTACACGTGACTTCGGATTGAATTATAGAATCACGTGACAGATGTCGCCAATGAAGCAGAAGACGCTTAACCTTCCTGAAAATTCTACTTGATCTTTGTTGTTGTCTCAAGTGCCGCTACGTAAATATTTTCCGTTGTCATAGTTTATCCTCATGTTATCGATTCTGAGTTTGAATATCAATCTTTATTCGCGTGCTAATGTTTTGGGGATGTTCTTGTGGTTGCAGGTTCAGAACATCAACTTACAAGGTCTGATTCACGTGACCCCATTATGTTTCACATCCGATAGGGAAACTCAGCCCTTGATGATAAACGATCTCTCTATGAAGTAGCCCATTCATGACCAAACTGCCTCTATATATTTACAATATAGGTACAGTATGTGGTATTGTTTATCATTAAGATTTTCAATACAATGTTTATGCTATGCAACAGTGAGAGGGGAAATACGTAAAAATGTCATCAGTGAAAATAAATGCATGCACGAAGTGATTGCATTATATAGAATTTTGTCCAGCATATTCAATTAATTCTTTAATTACTAATTATCAAGGTTTTAAAACCCTATGCCGAGTATCTTTCAGTGATACCAAAAACTGTTAACTTTTTATCACCAAATCGACCTCATTTTATCTACCCATTACGAGGGAAGTGAGCTGTTAATGGTATGTATAAAGTTAAGAAATTCAATGTGGTTGAATGTAGAACTCAACAGAACCTAATTAAGTGTACATGTGAGATACTTTGGACGACTGGCCCGCTGGAACTTTCTGAAAAACGTACCATGAACTTCCGACCTGTTGAAAATACTATATTTTGAATAGAAACAATCATATACACATTAATGAATTTCTGAAATGCAATGAACAAATACGTAAATATTTTAAAGTATACTTGTTGGATGTGATAATCTTGAAAGAATTGGATTGCGATGAAACTAGAGCAAAATATGAACAACAAAATATTTACGCAGAGATCATTAGCAACGCCCAAGAAGATAAACAAGGACAGTAATTGTCTTCTAATTAGATACGTTAAATGCATTGTAAATCTGAGAGATTGGTGTTATACGTAACAATAAAAAGTAAATTTGCGGCATTCAAGCACGAAAGTTTCAAAAGACGCTTCAATCGTTATGTTTGGAATTCATTCTGAAAGCTAAATAGTTTTTACAAGCGAGACTTATTTGTTTCTGTTTTGTCAATCTACATTCCTGTCATCCTGGCTTCTGTCGTCATTTATCTACTCTACATGTTGTGGCCGATATCTAGAACATGCTGATATGTATGTTAATACAGGTACATAACTATAGCGATCAACCGTTACTTAGGAAGTATTCTGTGAGTCCTATGGTATCTCTACCTTATTTGGTTTTCTATCAAAACAAGTCATTTGCTAGCTCTTGAAGCTCGTGTTATCATCCATCAGTGAGCCGTAAATCGTAACTAGACACCATTGTCATCCCAATAATGTTTCAGTTCGGAGAATAAACACGCTAATCCCTGCTTCCATTCCAAATCTTTTTAAATCTGAGTTCCTATGTATAGCTTATTTACCTTGTCTACAAGTTGAGATAGATTTTATTTCCATCAGTTTCCTTTCAGGAGGCTTTTAAAACTTTCCACAAAGTGCTACATTACATTCTAGCGGGGGCGGAAAATAGAGTTGTTTTTATATATGTATACGTTGTTTGTATATTCTTATATTATTTTTTTCTGGTAATCACATTATCTATTTTTTATCTTATTTGTATCATGTATTGTGCTATTTTATTCTTCATTGTTTTAATAAAGGCAAAACACATATTTTGGAACATAAAAACAATTAGAAATAAGAATAGGAAGATTTACATATTAAAAATTCTGATTATAAATTTTGAGTTTAAAATCAAACCCGTAAGATTTACAACACTGGCAACGTTTGATACGCTGTGTATATGGGTATGGATTTGAAACGATTTCATCTGAAATATTTTGATGGTATATTTGTTGCTTCGTGACTCGGATTATATGAGACACCTAAATATGACTCTTATCTCACGAAGGGAAATCTCCAATCCGTCCGTAGATAGACTGGACAGAGACAAGTGACTGTCGACACAGACATGCGTTCCACCCATGTTTGTTTAAGTTAGATTATGCGAATGTTAATTGTAATGTATACGATATCTCACATCACTTTCGTTTTAATCTTTTGCCTTTAAAATGAAAAAAAACACACCCATTTTTTATAAACATACCAATAATTGCTGATGGGTGAAAGACACGCCCATAACTATTTAAATTGATATACAAATATGATAAGTATTTTGCATTCGAAACAGATGTTTGGCATTGGTGTGAACTATGACTTATATTTGTATTCATTTAAACATCTTTAAATGCATAATATATGTTGTAGTCATTTATGAGTATCATCTTCACTGAAATTTGTAGTGACCGTTTTTAACATCGGTTCCATAAAGAGATAAGATGATTGTCGACGCAAACAAACGAGCACCACCACTACTTTATCAATGACCATGCGTAGGAAGTGTCATTCCGGGTCTAGACGTTTGAGCGACTACAATGCTTCGGATGGCGATCTTCTTTCTTCTGGCTACCATTATGGTAGGAAATGTGAAGACAGAAAACTGTAATTACCAATTCACAGTACCCGAATCTTCTGGCGTCAAATGCAGTGGAGAAGAGAGTTTTCAAATGAAGTCTTCCATTGATCATATCAATGGTGAACTCATTATCGCTGAACGCAGGCAGCAAGCAATGTCAGAATCATTCTCGAGAGAAATTTCAAAACTGGACATTGGAGCTGAAACCATGAGAAATGTTAGCACAATGCTCCGTATGGATCTTCAAAAAATCCAATCCATGGTGACTGGCATGGCGCCTCTTGCAGAGGAGGTGAAAAGTCTTCGAGATATGATAACGAATTCGAAAGAATCCTTGGAACCAAAATTCTCGGCGTTGCAAGAACGTATGATGGCAATTGTGGAGAAGTTTCAGAATGAATCTGCCAAAGTATCTGATCATGCTCAAGCAATGATCGTTGCTCAGACAAGCCAGCTGGCCCACCAAGCGCAAAATCTCATATTATTGAAGAAAGAATCAGAGGACTTCAAAGTGCAAAATGCTGGACAACAGGAAATACTTGACGACCTCCGTAATAGGTTACATGAACTGGAAACTAACCCACCCATCTCATCGCAATTACAAGGTCTGAAATCATCAGTGAATCTTCTCCAGTCGACCCTCACTATGGCCTACAGGCGTAACAGAGACGAAATCCAAACATTAAAAGCCCAGTTAATAGCCTCGAGGAAACCGACTGTTTGAGACTCGCCAAAAAAAATGGACAATCTCCGTAACCTCAATCATAGATCAGGTAAGTTTGAAATAATGACATGGTAATATATCTAATACATTTAAGGTTATCTTAACCTTTATCATAGAATTAACCTGTTGTCAATATCATTTTACATATCAAATTAATTGTGTTGGTAATATGTGTCACAGCACCTAGTGGATCTGTGACTGGTTGAAAATTGTGATTGTATCAATTGTGACGTCATAACTTAATGACGTCATATATAATGTGACATCAGAACAGAAACATGTTAGAAGACTCTTTCATATGTCGGGGTGTAGGATAGGGATATTCCACAAGATATGACACAAAATGTTGACAACCTGAGGCTCTGCCAAAGGTTCTTACACATTTTGTGAACTCGAGGGTGAAATATCCCATTTTTCACCCCGACATATAGAAGAGTATTTTTCTCTCACATTTCCTTCTGCCTAGATGTTGTATTCATTGTATCAGGCGATGACGTCAATTGGGAAGGGACACGTCACATTTCTACACGTTTACACGCGCGTACCTGTTCTGCATGGTGGGTGTGTGATGCGAACGCAGCGAGCATGGGTGTACTGCCATGGACAGACCAGTATTACGCGCGTAAAAATGAGTGAGAATATTGTCAATCTAAATCTTGTCATGACTGGTTGCAATAGTATATCAGATCTTGCGGCGTGATCTTGTGAAACTCGCAACAAGTTTTTTTTCGTTTTACCTCGTTCTTAATATACAAAACGTTTTATGCTCGTTAACATGAATATCACAGGAAATGGAAAACATATTAGTTTTCACTTTTTTACAATTAATGCTAATTGCTTTAAAATCTTTATATAAAAAAGAAGAAAAAAAACAAACAAGCAAAAGAACCCCTCAAAACACCAAAAATGCTCTCTTTTGTGACGTCATTTTGTCGATAATGACCTCACGGTTGACGTTGTTGAAATATCAGCCAATTACTGCTTCTTGATACTTGATAATTATCCACATTATAGAAATACAATGAACATTTCATGCACTTGTAGAAAGGAAGGAACTGTCATTAAAAATGAGAAAATGGCTTCGGAAGGATTATACAAACCACACAAAACTGAACAGCTACCGCCATATAAATGGAAAAGTAATATCAGCTTCTGAAAATAGGCCACAGAAGTATGACAACGAGTTCACTATTTCATGTTAACAACACTCGGAACATCTGACTGATATAAAGTTATATTCAGCGATGAAACTGATGTGTTCAACAACATTAACTTTTTTCCAAAAATATGCGAAAGAGTTTTCTCTAACCTACACTATAGGCACCATGTTTTGGATGAAACACGAGATTTTTAAGATCTCGGCACACAATGAATACATAGAACATAACTTGGGTATGTTTTTTGTAGTTTATTTCTTCGCTCAGTTGAAATAAATTGGTTACAAATTTCATGTACAATGCAAATAAATGTATAAATCTTCAGCCATATTTAAGGATATTCTGTAATAAGTTCGTGTTTTGTAATATTTATGCGGAGCTGGTTATTTTTTACATTTCAGAATTAATCAGCTTTATTTTTTAGCATTTATTTCGTCTTTTATTTGTAATGAAAAGTTTCTGTAAACACACATAGATTTTATTATCAGGTTATAGTGTACCCAAATCATACAGAATCATGTTTGTTTTCCTCCTCTCTTTTTCGTTTTATTTTTCTGTCTATCTTTTCTTAGAGTTATCATTATGCTAATATGATTGTTTTTCTTTCTTTCAGTGTGAGGTCAAAAAGGTACCAGACGGATCAATGGATTGTTAAGAATTTCTGTAAAGAAATGCAAGATTGTACCAATATAATTAATAAAGACATGAACTGCAAATTAGTTTTTCTTTATCATAGATAAAAACGACATTTTCTTTCAAATGTGCCGTAAAATCATCAACATTATTTGCAAATGCACATATGAAATACTAAATAGATTTTAGAAAAAAATAACATAAATTCTAAATACTGGCGGATCTCGTGAGTACGACTTGGGAGATCTACATTGACAAAAGTCCGAAAAGAAATGTCAGCCAATCGAGAGTATGTTTTGTTACAGTAGAATTACATTCTCTGTCAGGTAAAGTCATAATGTTGTACCTCTACGTGGGATTGGTGTCTCCGTATCAGGTAATAGATCGATGCTGTACCTCTACGTGGGATTGGTGTCTCCGTATCAGGTAATAGATCGATGCTGTACCTCTGCGTGAGATTGGTGTCTCCGTACCAAGTAAAGGGTTAGCAATGTACCTCTACGTGGGATTAGTGTCTCTGTATCAGGTAATAGATCGATGCTGTATCTCTACGTGAGATTGGTGTCTCTATATCAGGTAATAGATCGATGTTGTACCTCGGCGTGAGATTTGTGTCTCTATAACAGGTAATAGATCGATGTTGTACCTCGGCGTGAGATTTGTGTCTCTATGACAGGTAATAGATCGATGTTGTACCTCTACGTGAGATTGGTGTCTCTATAACAGGTAATATATCGATGTTGTACCTCGGCGTGAGATTGGTGTCTCTATAACAGGTAATAGATCGATGCTGTACCTCGGCGTGAGACTGGTGCCTCTATAACGGGTAATGGTTAATGCTGTACCTCGGCGTAAGATTGGTGTCTCTACAACAGGTAATGGTTAATGCTGTACCTTGGCGTGAGATTGGTGTCTCTATAACAGGTAATAGATCGATGCTGTACCTCGGCGTGAGATTGGTGTCTCTATAACAGGTAATGGTTAATGCTGTACCTCGGCGTGAGATTGGTGTCTCTATTGCAGATAATGGTTAATGCTGTACCTCGGCGTGAGATTGGTGTCTCTATAACAGGTAATGGTTAATGCTGTACCTCTGCGTGAGATTGGTGTCTCTATAACAGGTAATAGATCGATGCTGTACCTCTACGTGAGACTGGTGTCTCTATAACGGGTAATAGATCGATGTTGTACCTCTACGTGAGATTGGTGTCTCTATGACAATGATTATTTCACTGCGTTTACAGCCTTGTGAATGCTGTTTCTTCTAGAAGTGCACAGATGAGATGGTGTATAGGAAGTGATCCCAAACCCCTTTGATATAGAACAGAACTGGCAGCATATAATGCAGATTCTCGTTCTTAATTTGAGATAGGATAACGACTTTGCAAGCAATCTAGTGTATGTCAGCAGAAGAACTTTAGAATGCAAATAAAAAGTGACATATTTGTGACTTTCATCTGACATCTACTAATGGTAATATGAGAGCTACAGACAGATAATAGATACACCGTGTACATCGAGTGACACACTGATCCCCTAATATACACATACAAGCAAAACTAGAGAAGAGGTTCTTAAAACCACATATTTATTCAATTAAGAAATGCGATAAAACAAACATCCAAACAATATTCAGGTGACCATTGTCAGAAACCTGGCTCACGTTGGTTCAAATTGATTAAAAATTCATAATTTCATATATAGATTTATTAAATACATTGTCATCATTTCTTATGAAAAAAATGATATGTGGGTGGCTTATGTTTTTGGTTCAAGTTCACTCAACACAGACACACCAATAAATATTCAGACACATTTACAGTCACACATATCCTATGATAAATACTGATATTAAGAGATACCTTTATATCTTAAGACACATAGGCAAGTATTCAGACACACATGTATACCTTAAGACATATGTATGAATATTCCAACACACATTTATATCTTAGGATACTTATAACAATATTCACACACACACACCTACATACCTTAAGATGCATGTACAGATATTCAGACACATTAAATCTTAAGATATATGTACAGATATTCAAACACATTTATATCTTAAGATGCATTTACAGATATTCAGACACATATATGTACAGATATTCAAACACATTTATAACACATTCAGACACATATCTTAAGATGCATGTACAGATATTCAGACACATTTACATCTTAAGATGCATGTACAGATATTCAAACACATTTATATCTTAAGATGCATTTACAGATATTCAGACACATTTACATCTTAAGATGCATGTACAGATATTCAGACACATTTACATCTTAAGATGCATGTACAGATATTCAGACACATTTACATCTTAAGATGCATGTACAGATATTCAGACACATTTACATCTTAAGATACATGTACAGATATTCTGATTAAGATTGTATCAGGATGTTTCTAAGATACATGATGAACATTTTTGTGTTTAGGCATACATTTTCATCTTAATACACATTTAAGTATCAAGATGTATTACTGTACATTTACATCTTCAACATATAACTATTATAATACACATTTTTACTTTACACACAATGCAGATATTCTGACACACTTGTAAACCTTTAGGACACAAAAAAGAAAAGGGCTCCTAGAAAGTTCCTGGCACCCTCTTTTGCTTTGTCTTCAAAAGTTCCGTAAACGTTGGACCTTTCCCTTTCTTTTCTATTCTTTCGTTTGCTTTTGCTCTGAATTACATGTGATTTGATATTTCCACTTAACAAATCAGGATAACAATCTATAAATGTCAAAAAATCAATGATTGTCCATTCTATTTCTCTCATCATTCCAAAAATTCAGCATGGCAGGTATACAGACCAAGGATAACACATGAAGGAACTATTTAGAAAAAAGGATACGCAATACTTCTCAAGAAATAGTAATGATGAACATTCATAATCAAAATATAACATAACTTCCTGTCACATGGTCACAAATAGGGACTACGGAGAACCTACATATGTAATTTGAGAAAGATCCATCTTGCACAAGAATTTTTGACAGATGATGGATAGACAACGGACAGGGGATGTAGTGTCATTACACATCATAAAATCAATTATTCTTTCTAAATGTATACCATACATATAAATAGAAAAAAAAATAAACAAAACAACATATTTCTATCTAAAATGCTCTTTTTTGATATTTATATACAACACAGTAACACTTTTGATATACATATTACTTTTTCTTCACACCAACATAATCTGATTTGTGTTTCTGTGGAAGCTGAAAAATTAAATTGTCCTGTGCTGTCATGGTTGTGTTCTTTGGCACAACACTTTACTCCAATAGTGCTTGATGGCGTGTGACAGACCTCTCATATGTTGTTCAGTAAGGGAGCCATCAGCTACCACAAGGAGACCTCAATTCAAAATGACCCTGACAGTTGATGGGGAAATTAAATGTCTTTTTTTTTAAACAAACTTCATTTCAGTACATAGGTAGTACATGTATTAAAATGTTTAAACATAAACATGATTGAATTTAATCAACATAATGAACAATCTCTAGTTTTTTGGAAGATTTCAAACTGGACATCTCCAGAATTCTAATTCTGATCCCTTCAGAAGTAAACAAATTCAAAGCAATAATTAAATGAAATACAATTAAGAGCAGTTAGGAATGATATCAATTCATAATGGATTAACTCAACAACTAACAAAAGTACCCACAAAACAAGATCACGACAATACAGTCTACAATGGAGCCCTGAGCAGGGCGAGTTGCGTTGTACAAGGACTTAATATTAATTCATTGGATCTATTCTAACATTTTTCTGTAATAAAACTATATTCGATATCTAATATTGCAAATTGTTTATCCACCATTATCTTCTGCTGAATCATTTTCATCTCTTTCCTCTTTTTTTTCGTCATCATTCGGTTGTTTAAATTCTTCCTCTCCATCTTCTAAAACATTATATACGTCACTACAGGCTGAAAAAGTGGACAAGGAAAAACAATTTACAACATTAATTTAAAAATTCATTTCCCGAATAGGATATCTGTAAATATGGAACAATTCCTGAGGCCCAGGATAGCATATCATCTGACCTGAGTTCAAGGTCAGGTGAATTTTGTATGCAGCTATTGTAAGCTCTGCTATATATTATGCCTATATCACAATGACTTGGCGAGAATTCCCATCCATATTATAGTGATATCACTATAATACGTACCTGGTATATATGAATAAAGTTTGTGAATTTGTACCAAGTCCCTGTGGCCTATATATCTATCAAATCATCTGTATTTTCTTACAACATCATCAAGCATAAAAGCATTAAACAGGTTAATGACAGAAACAAGAGATTATTTCCTGACAATATAAAGCGACTTGGCAAACTCTTTCATGTTTGTTTTCAAACTTTCATCAATGGGATTGACAAATCAAAGTGAACAAACAATTAACTTTTCTTATTATTGGTTTGGTTGTTTTATGTTTATTTCTGTGGCACACTGAGATGTGTGTCAGAATTTCTGTGACACACTGAGATGTGTGTCAGAATTTCTGTGGCACACTGAGATGTGTGTCAGAATTTCTGTGACACACTGAGATGTGTGTCAGAAACAAACTATAGAAAAGCAGGTATTGGTCACTGTTGGCGAATATCAACTTTAGATGATGACACAATATGTCAAGCCAAAGCATCACTCAAACATACAAAAAGTTTGTTGCTTGTTTTGTTATAAGGCATTGAAAATTATTCTTTAATCATATACATGTAGATAAGTACAGGCATAACATTTTATGTCTATATCAAACACCTTATCTTGCCTTTTCTTGAATCATTACAAATCCTTTGAGCTAAACATTTGGAAAAAAAATTACATGATTGGATTGTTTGTTTCTAACTTTATAACAAAACTACAGCAGTATAAAGATAATGTTTCCATTTTACAATTCAAATTTCATGTATACACTCAATGTAAGAAAATCATTTTTTTTTACCTGAAAAAGCTTCAGGATACATCTTACTCAGTCTTTGTTTTAAAGATCTGAAAAAAATATGAAAAGAAGTATAAAAAAACAACAAAAGTTCAATGTTGAGTTGGCTGATAATTAATCTTAGTCATTGCTTGTCTTATTTCAAGCTCTTGAGATAAACATGAAAGGCATAATGAATCATTGAAGAAATTTAAATAGTACTAAATATCCTGTTACTGCTTCCAACTGCCCCGTTATAATATGACTTAATATGGCCGATTAATGTCACTCGGATTGCCTGACCTGGTACAATGTACTTTACATTAAATCAAGCTAATTTAATGATAATACTTCATCTTTTTGAAATTTGTGATATTGAATTTGCCTAGTAAACTAACTTTATAATTTAAAAACAACTAGTAATTGTAGACAATGAAATCACATTGCTGGTGAATATTAACACATTAAGAACATACAGGATTTCATATAAAAAATCACATTTTTAAAAAATTTGCTTAAGTTCTAAAGGAAACCGCCATTTTGAATTAAACAGATAGAGATGAAATGATAAATTTTCAATTTTTGAGGTTCTTCATGAATATGTTCCGAATATGAAATAAAGTACTGATTTGGTTTTTGTACTTCATGGCTGCATCCCTGTACAGTATACATCAGGGCTGAAAATTTAAATGTACCAACATGTTGTTCTATGTGTATGACAGACTGTCACATGTGACTTTGATCTAATTCATTAATCTAATACACATAGGGAACTTGCTTTGGTCAGTAGCACAATTAAGGTTAAAGGAAAAAAATTATGCAAGAATTACACCAATGCAACTACTCTATGCCAAGGGAGGTAATTCAACCCTATGAAAAAATAAATACTACCTGATTCGTCTGAAGACAGCATCTAGGTCTTTCTTCATATCATATAGCAACAGAGTGTGTGACCTGAATGCCTGACTAGTAGCATCAAATCGTGTGGAGGACAACATGTTAAAGTTGATAAGCATTTCGTTTGTTTTCTCATATCTGGATAGCCTGAAAAACAGTAGAATATGGTAAGAATTTCATTTCATAACTGATAAAAAGCATTATAACATTTAGATATATGTAACCCTGTAAAATACCAGCTGCAATATACCAATAAATTGGGTAAATACATAAGTGTGTATGATGTTCACTAAAATATCTGCTGGGGTTGCAAGTTGATAACTTCAGCAGGCTTATTTTCTGTTGATTTTATAATTTACCTCAATATTTCATTCTGTTCATCTAAAACAACACAAATTGTTAATGACTCAAGTAGGGTTGCTTGAATGTTTGTAAATTGACCTAGCTATAAAGAATTTCCACAAATTATATATATATATATTCAAATGAGAAATTGAGGTGTATGAATTTTCTTATGAATATAAGTAGACAATTTTGTACATCTAATAAAATCCTAATATCCCTTTAAAGAAAATCAATAAGTATTTAATAGTAACTATGGCAATTTTGAGCCAATGTCTTCTGTCTTCCTCACCATCTCTTTTTAAAATTAAAAATGAGACGATAAAAAATCTTAGGAAATGATGCCATGCAACTACACAAACATTCTATCATGTTTTAACAAAGAAAAGTATTGCTGAATTTTTTTTATAGAAAAGTGATTGTAAAAGTAATATTAAGGAGAAAGTATGTGACCTTTTATAAATGAAAGAATGAAGAAAGAAGGTATTTTATTTTTATACCCTTTCTAGTCAAATTGCAGTCATTGGTGAACATTGTATTGACATCACTTGTAACCAAAGCATGAAATGAAGACAAGATCATATATTTGGAATTATCGTTAAAAAGGCCACCTCTTATATCACTACCTACAGAACAAAGTACCTTGTGTACATATTTCAATGAATTTGTTTTTTTGTGCTGGTGTTCTCTGTTGTAATATTATTTAGTGAAACATGGAAAATCAAAATTCATGTACATGTAAAGCTATATATATAGTTATACATACACACATCACATAATTCAATCTCAAAACCATTTAGCTTTCTACTACTGTTCATTTTGAATAAGTTATATATATATATATGCACTTTTTGAGGAAATTGATATCTAAATACAGCAAGGCCAGTTAACTCAAAATAATTTGTTATTTGTCAAAGCTGTAAGTCTGGTTAACAACTAGCAATGGAGTTCAGGGGATGCATTGAATTTTCCAGTTAATCGTCATATTTCCATAGGATATTTGCGTGACCAGGGTAAGTTTGTGAAAACCACACATTTGCATATCAAATACATACTAGTCTATCATATGCCAATTTGGGTGGAGATTTGTGACCAAAAATAACAAAAATCACTTTGAACTCGAATTGTTACATGTGGGAAGGTACCGAAAATATAGGCAGTACCTCTGGCCTTTGTTACGATATTACAGCTACTACGGGGATGAATCTACATCAAGCTTCAAAGAAGGCAACACATTCAGTAACTATCTTTTCATAAATTAATGCGAATTCTGATAAAATACTGCACAAATCTGGGATAAAAACAATTTAGGTGTTATCAAATACAAATTCACAATCCAAATGGCGCATAATAAAGCCAGTTTGCATATTACATCTAAATTCGTGGTTTTCCTCAATCTGATAAACGGGGTTCAAAATTTTCTGCTAAAAATGTTTCATGCAAGTCAGAAGATTAATCGTACATGTCTCGTTGTAGTTCTACCATAGCTGCCACGTCAGCTCCCTTAATTTGTTCCATTAAGGCTTCGGTGAATGCTACAGAGGACGGACAGCATCCTTCATCGTCAGAGATTCGGGATAAACCTTCACTTTCAGTTTCCATTTTGCTTTAAGTGTTTATGTGACCGCGATTAGATCTAGATCTCTTTAGCGTTTAATGACAAACTATAAAAGTAAACCCGTCTTTTTCCGGATATTTGGAAGCATGTCGAACTTGTGAATATAAAACGGAAAGAAGTGTTGTTTGGCTATCATTCTCTACAATATTGATCATGAGAAACTGGCAAGTAGAAAATATGTATATATATATTATTCTTATGTGCCTAGAATAGGCACTGAACAAAATTCTGCCCTATGAATTTGACATTGACTGGGATAATCAGAATGCAGTATTCGAGATATTTGATGCTGAGCGAAGAATACGATGATGTACTGGATTATTTGTACACGGAGTATACAAGTTTAAATAATATATTATTTCAACGATGAAGTACCAGAAGAAGACACAGAATAAGCAGAAGCGAAAAAGGAATTGACAACATGCTTGTACCCTCTCAAAGTTCAGAGTTAGTAATCTCCTACAAATTGACTAGTATATACACTACTAGTGATTAGTACAATGATAATGAGATATTGTAGTAGAAGACAAAATGTATTTGTATATGAATAAATTAGATTATTTTAGTCGTGTATTTTAAGTCTGTATTTTCTTTTGGTGCATTTGAACTTTATATGAGGATTGCCAGGGTTACCATATAAATTTTACCTACAAGAAACATAAGATATCTCTCGTCTTTTTATTAGATATATATGTATAGTGTTTAGATAATCAATAATGATAGAACATATACATGTATAACTGACAGAAATATCATACACAGCCGAAGTTATCCGAGGTAATTTGTAACTTTAATGTTGCTGGAGTTCACTCTGATACGACATATATGAACACCTAACTCCTTTGTCGTTGAATAAAAAAATCAATATTTATAACGATGCAAAATTTTAGAATTAAGTATGTTGCTGTATACGCGTATTTTTGTTTTTCTTTGACGTTCCGACAATTTTGGTGATGTATGGTTTGACTTAGGCAATTATGGATTTCGTTAGAAACAAGTGGTAAAATCGTATTAATTCCCATAGCTACACGTGTTACATAATGTACATGTGAATTATATGTCCTAAAAAATTTCACGGATTGATATTCTGAACCCGGTTTCGTTTTATTCTCAGCCTGTTATTGGTGTTTGATCTCCAAGAGTTACTGCCCTTCGTTTCACTTTGTCAGATGAGCACCACAGACAATCGGGCCCGAGAATGGTTATTGGTGACACAAGAACAATGTTTAAGCACGGATTTACGTGTTCGCTGTTTACAATGTAGGATGGTAATCCTGAATGATTTCCCCATCTGCCTATATAAACTTAAACAGTCGTTGGAAAACGTGGAGCGGCTATATATTGATGTTTTAGCAACTTTTTTCCCCAAGATCAGAACTTCTCTGAATGCGCTACCTTACTTACATTTTAATCACTGGGACCATACATTTTATCTCCCTAGAATAATTATCTCTTACAAAAGTTATGGACTAGATACTTTTACATGAAAGGTCTCAAGATAAACCATAACGATGACGGACATCTAATGGCCAAAACAGGCACCCGATGCGTTTCAATTTCGTGACAATTTCTATATATATATAGTTAGCTAACATTTGGATTTGTGATCGGTCAGCTACCGTATATCTGCATAATGAAGGCTTTTGTAACCAAAATCTGTGGTAGCTGTTCACAGTTTCTCGGTGTGGCCATGGGTGATTTTTTTTGTTCATTAGATTACCCCATTATAAAGGTTTTAATTAAAATTGAAACAAAAAATCCTTGCTAAAATTGGTCTAGTCGTGTTAAAGCGGTCAATGTGGGGTTTCATTTTTTTCAGAATGATATTTTAGCTATGTGTTGGAGATTACTATTTGGGCAGTCTTGAATCTGTGTCTACGCACCAAATCCCAGATTTACAAGAAGTGAAATTTTCATAGTGTTTACATGTGGTCATGTTATGAAGAATTTCCGAGTTGGAATTTGCTGAAATGTAAGTACTTTGTTACCATGACAGTGTTGTTGATTTTAAGATAGGTGTTTAGAAATAAATTTCTTCTAGAAAGTTGTAGTGTTAGGTTGGAATTTTCCAATAGGTAACCATAGCAATCACATGTCAGAAATCAGAGGGAATTTTTATTATACAAATTTATTCTCTCTACTATTAATGTAATTGTTATGTAGTTTATAAAGATATAAACATGTAATGATGTATTTTTCATAACCAATCTGCTATTCCTGTGCATCTCAAACATGACTAATAATTTCTGGAAAAATGTAAATTAACTGTTTCCTGCTACCTGTAGCCGAAGTTCACTGTGACCTATCAATCTAAACATTTTTTTAGTTGCCAATGAATAATAAAATAAAACATCTAACTGTCTAAATGTTATGATAACTGTTTGACTACTGTCGTATCGCAATGAATGTAAGAAACATACGATGATTCGTGTCTATAGAAAACCCTGCCGATCGAGTATGAACAGTGAATAAATACGTCACTGCTTTTTATACAGACATACAGATTATAGATAACGTTTTCAGTAACCATGTCACTGTCATAGTATATTACGTCATTAACGTTCGGATCACATTTCGTCAGCAGTCTAATATAGATCACCATTATGAGACCTCGGAGCGACATCTATCGAGTGTACTACTTGTTAGACAGTCAAACAACTGTCAGTTGAGCCTAGTAATATCGATTTCTTGATTAATTGATACTTGTAAAGATGTCGCATGTTCCAATTATCATTTGATGCATATATGTTGATGTCAGTACTCGTTCTACAAATAATCAATAACGGTATCTTGCTAAATGTTTGTTAGGTGTTTGTTGGACTCATGTCATACATGTACGAACATCGCTGCAAAACGTTCACTTCGAGGGCAGCACCCATCAGGCATGGTTGCTGTACGTGTCTTATGCCAGCACAAAATTACCTTTAAGCCCAGAGAAGGACGTTACAATTGTTTTTAAATTTTCAACAAAATAGTTCCAGATGTTTTACTTTCGTGTGTATATGATAAAACGAATTATACATCTTTATAATGATGACCGTGCGTACATGTAATTACATGACACCAGACTAATAATTAATAAGGACTAAGTCTATCTATAACTAAGTCCGTGGCAATACTACAGTTTTGGTAATGCACAACACACCCAAAAACGTTGTGCGTAGATCGTGCATACATCGTGCGCACACACGCACGATCCAGTATCGTGCGCAGAATTGTACGATAGGATCGCGCATTTGTGCTGTTTGGCAAAATGGTTGGCTAATATTACGGACTGAAAATTAAACGGAAAATTCGTGAAGTTGTTACTGTATAGCGATCACATGAACATTAAGATTGATCGGTGATTATAAAAATCATGTTTGATTCGACAGTTATCGAAATAACATTTGTCTTGCATTAATTAGTCTTATCGTAAAGAGTTTCACATCCCAGAAAGTGGCGAGTAGTAGTGTCTCGGGCAACAAAAGTTTACCTGTATACGGGTATATAGGTGGCAGGTCCGGATCTATACCGGCTGGTTCGCTGTGTAAAAACATCACTCTTAAACCCTTTACCTGAGTAACATTTTGTTTAGAAAATGAAAGAAAAATGAGAGTTATACAGCAGTAATGAAAATAAAATTTCGTTTCTGATGGTATGAGATTTTAGATGCTTCATTGTTGTAGACATAAAAAAAACCTTCATTTAAATTTTACATATATAATGTATTTATAATGAGTGTCCGTACACTAAGGCTGGTCACGTGAGGCTCCTTGTAAACAAACATTTAAAATTACGAGTGTATCTAACTATTCTGTGAACATCTGATTTATCTGCAAGCGTCAAACCTATAAATGGATTGATTAGGAAATATACTCAGTTGTATATTTATATATTTAGAAAATAAATAAACTCTATCCCGCACTCATTTCTAAATTTATATCAACCACGTTATAATCGGATATTTGTGCATTAGAACCGCACAAAACGCGCACAAATGTGCGATAGCTTATTTCGTCCAATTATCCTGTCGTGCGAACATCATGCATATATCGTGCGCACATCGTGCATCGTGTAACGTTGTGCGATCCCACAATCGTAACATATATGTTAATAACACTAATTTTGAACACTTTATTTTATGCATCATTCCAGATTAAATGCACTTGCTGTTATCTCAAAATGTCTGTAATAAAACGTGCTCCAAAAGACTTCAACAATAAGGCTGTTACATAATAAGTGTTCATTTAAACAAACGCGATTACATAGAAAGGCCAGCCTAGAAAGTATTCTCCGCTCGCAGGTATTACTAGAATACAACTGACAGAATTTGTTTTTTTGAGGTATCGAAACGCTTTTGGATAATAGAAATATATACCTGTTTACATATGTTCAAAATTTTGTGATGGAATCAAATCTGTTTCCTATAAGATTTAAGATTTTTCTTCAATGTGCCATGTATAAATTGTTTGATAATTTGAATAGCAATTACGTCTTCTCATGGTCAGTTCGCTCAATGTCATTGCCATATACATGTATTGCAATAAAATACTAAACTCATATGGGATTTATGTGGCTATCACTACCCATCTGAGTTTACAAAATTCAGACTGACACGCATTTAGTCTGATTTAGATACAGATTAAATGTCAATTCTACTATTTCGCATCTTATTCAAGATCAGTACATTTTTCCTTCGATACTAAGTTTCACATTCAGATCTGTATAAATGTTGAAACATTTCCCTCCTGTTCTGAAACTAAATCTCGACGAACAAGGGAGATAACTCTACATGTCTTGTGGGGCAGATACACTGTACAGACTAATTTCGGGATTCAAAGCGATATAAATTTTTGTTCTATTTTCATTTTGTTCTGTTTTAGTAGTGTATACCACCTGTGTCGTAGAAATGCAGACATGTTGAAGTAAATAAACTTGTTGGGGTGTATCCCATGTTTTTTCGGCTTTCTCGTAGTCACTAATATTCAGGCCTTTCACGGCACTAAGGAAAACATGATAAAATGCTATTTATATGTAATTGTAACTTAGAATTGCTGTCATTAAGTTTTAAGTTGTTCGCATACAAAATCCAAAATAATAGAGAATCGTTTTATTGAATTGATTATTCAATTATCAAACGGAAATAAATGAGTGTCCAGTATTTAATAATGTTAATTAAGGGAGTACATCATCTGTCTGACTGTAACTAACTTTTAGTTTGTCGATTTTTCTAATGAAAACTTAGTGAATATAACTTAGATATGATTGATTCAAAACGGTACTGAAAAAAAATGTAACGTTTCTATATCCGACTTCAGTTTGATACAATAGTGCCCAGTGCCTTTCTTTTTCCATTCAAGTTATGATACTAATATCGTTCAAATTTGAAAATGATAAGAGTCTTTCGATTTCAGAAAGTTACACATTGCTGAAGGGCGAAATAACAGAAATTTTTATAAAATGTCTTACTGTTCAATATTTCGCATCTCTACAGGCAAAGTTCATTTTGCAAATTCCATCAATCTCAATGTCTGTTTTAGTAATCTTTTGAATATTTACTAAATAAAAGCTTTCTTTTAACTTCACCTCTAAAAAATTGGAAACAAATGTTTAGAAAAATAATTGCCGGATCACCTCGTTTAAAATAGTGTGCACGGCAATGTTGACGTCATTGAGATGCACAGCTGATTTAGTACTTTAAAGTAATTGAGTCTATAGCATAGCTCATTTAAGAGGAATTCATTTATAAATAGCAAATTAAATGGTTTTAACAGAATATTTAGATAAACGTTACATATATTCAGTATTCTGTCAAACCTATCAATGAAATACATTATACTAGACTTTTAAACAGCATAATTACGTACACTGTTTTGAAAAATAGAATAGCCGAAAATCTGGTACGACACGAGATGTTTTACTTTTGTTGATTTAAGGATACAAATTTGGACTTTAAATTCAGATTTGGCATACAAGTGTGCGATTGTTGATGAAATATAATATTCACATATTGTCTATTTCAATCCGAAATAATGCAATATGCAAGACATGCTATCTTAACAAAATCCAAACAGAGAATATTCAGTCCTGTCAGCAAAATATTTAGAAAAGTTATTTGACTCCAATCGCTAAAATGTGACCAAAATGAACAAAGAAATAATTTAAACGAGGACTTTTGAAAATAAGGAAAAAAAAAAAAAAAAAAAAAGAAGAAAATAAGACCAGTTTGGCAAAGCGCCCTCTACATCCACAACGACATTCGCCATTGTGAAAATGGTACTATGAGAAATTATATTTTTCATTAATTGATCGCGCAACAATGTTTTCATGCCAGCAAAGTAAGTTTCAGTCAGTTTAATCCCTGAATTTTCTTCTAAATATACCCCGAACATTATTTATGCAATTGAAAGTTGATGTTGTACAATGTACACAGAGAAGGGTGTTCAGCTATACATTATTGCTGAGACCTACCGATCTATCTTATAAGGTGATCTATATGTATACACGGAACAGTAGAGACTAATGCATTTGATGTCAAGCGACACAATAGGATGGCCTTAGAAATGAATATAAAGAATTCTATCGAGACTACTGAATAGAATGGTACGTGATATTTATCTAAACATCCACGACACACTGATTTTGAAGCGACAATGCTGACTTACTGGTGAAGATGTTACAACCATTGACATCATATAATTTGCCTGCGATTATTATGTAACTGTCTTCTGGAATCAAAGCGATATTTCTTCCATTTTGTTACGTTCAAGATCTTAAAATCACATTTGCCCCTTTGTCAGAACGATTTTGCTGTGTGTTCATTTTCTGTTTAGTAGACAAGTTGTTGAGCTTCTTCTGGTCAATCTAACCAATCATAGACCATACTACTTTATACAAAATTACCATCAGAGCCCCGATATTGTTACTTAAACTATGAAAGAGACAACTGCGGACAAGGTTTATTCTTAACATAACCGCTGCTGCTTACAAACAATACCTTCACAAATACATTCTACCTTCCTTACTGTCGCTTTACTATTCCGTTGTCTTTCAAGTCCACCATGGAAAGATTCCATCTACCTAAACCCTAGAAAAAACAACACGAGGGAAAATAATACGGGGAGGGGGGAATGAATCATTCTTTGTTGTTTATTATTGTTTTGCTGCATGTTATGACCAGGCATCTGTTTGAAACATGATTTTTCAAAGGTTTTGATTCCCCAGTCTTTAGTATCAATGTCAACTTTTACGAAGTAACCATTTAAAATTTAAAAAAAATAAAATGTTTTGATGTCTCTCTAGATTTTGAAGATAGTCTTCGTTCCTTTATCTAATTTGTAATCATTTGATCTTAAATTTCTATCCTACCCGCATTTGATTAGAAACAGCGCAGGATGTAATGTGTAGATTCACCGGTGCTGTACTTATCAGGTTACACGCTGTATATTATCTGACTTGAATATTTGCTTTCATGATTGTGGAAATACACCTATTTG
Organism: Ylistrum balloti; assembly: GCF_031769215.1. Classification (NCBI taxonomy): domain Eukaryota; kingdom Metazoa; phylum Mollusca; class Bivalvia; order Pectinida; family Pectinidae; genus Ylistrum; species Ylistrum balloti. The sequence goes on from NW_026782569.1 coordinate 233,379, forward strand.
TAAAAAATGTCTTTTATCAGGCGCTTCTTAATACATAAACCAAAATTGAATTTGCTCTCAACCCATTCTAATTAATATACCTTTATTAATTAAATACCTCAAACATCCCTGTTAATCATATGTATATACTATCATTTAAAACTTTTCTATTGTGTGGCTTTATGAAACGCCATTTTGTGCAGTAATTAATTTCAATTATGTCTAAGCTGTTGATGTGATTTAATTTCACGACAGGTAATTTTCCTTTCTGGCTGTGATATTACTCTGTAGAATCTTTCTGTTTCAGGTTGCCCATGGTAGATGAAGGTTTCCTCGGTAGCTGATAGTTTTTAATGTACAATCTTTCTGTTCCAGGTTGCCCATGATAGTTGACGGTATGTTCTCCTTGGTTCTATTTTATTTTGTATTTTCACGTCTCAGTTCATAGTTAATGTATATTATTATGAATCTGATTAAAACACAATCACATGCAAAATTAATCTAAAAAATGTATACCGGTAATTTTCTTTTATTATAATAGAATTATTAAATATAGGAATGACGCAATCTTTTTGTGGACCTTTCTGCCTCTCACAAAGATATCAACGTCAATAACATTTATTTTCGGAAATCAAGTGCTCATTATTAAGATTTATTGTCGTTTCTTGTCTGATAAAACGGAAATTCAATTCACGATTGGTAAGTTATGATTTATAATTGAGATAAAAAAAACTGATTTTCTTTACAGTCAATATGTTTTAATTATTTTACTACAGCGTGGAAGCAATGTTTGCATAGACAATTGATCATATATTAATCCCTACCTTGGGGGATCATTGGACTATCGGTTGTACGAATACACTATTTATAATTTCATACATTCATTAATATGTTCTACTATTAACATGACTGTCTTGGCTTCCAACGTTTGAAAACATTTTTACTTTTTTCTTCCTTTGTTTGTATACAACCAGCCTCAACTGGTTTTGACAGCTGATTGAAATTGACTATTTAAAAGATATGTTTTCTAAGCTTTACCCAAGGCCCATGTTTGTCTTCTTGCATATAATTGATGATAGGTCTCTCATCAGGTATACATCACCTATTCTGTATCTTTGTCATCTGATCTTGCAGAACGATAATGACATATGTTTAGAACAATTGAATAATCCCAAGATATATAAAATCTGTTTGATGTTTGGCGAGGACCGTCTAATGCCGAGAGGGGTCTGGCACTTGTTTTTTTTATCTGACTATATACGACATGTCATCTCCTGGTCAAAGGTAAAGTGACTGACCAGTGATTGGCCGGAGGTGTATCAGTATGCCCGAGGTCCATACTTTTTATCACTGATCTGCTCGAGCAGTCGCGAGGCCACTGGAGGCTACAGGCCAATGCATATACCGTACCTGTATACCATACTAAACTCTAATCATTTTAGTCGATATATGCTGGCAATCACAGTGGTATGATAAGAGGCGAAAAGTCGCATCTGAACAGTTACGCCTATCTCTCTAAGTCGTTGTTGGTGTCATGATCGGTTGCATGTTTTTACACTAGCTTGACACCTGCGTTCAGCGAAGCGTATCGCCTCAATCAGGTAACTGGAAGGCTTTCCTAGATCCTATAAGTGGACGGCTAAGGCTGGAGTTGTGTAAGGAAAAACTACAATTACAAGTGCAAATACAGAATTTTTTACAACATTCCGTTCTCTTGGATATATCTATATGGATGTTACCAACGATTGTAACTATCAATACCTATAACTAGCGGGGATATAACGTGCTAGTAAAGCAGTTAGAGTGTGTCGTATGGTCCTGTATGTACACAACAGGCCACATGGCACTCCGTAACAGAATACTGATTTCACTCTGTGTTGGTATCATATTCACGGAGTTTGTGTGGTGCCAGACTTCCAAACCATCCTCCAAAGGTAGGCTAAAGCTTAGTTATTACATCTGTATAAAGAACAAACTCGTATGTGATGTAATTTATTTTTTTCCATTTTTGATTAATGTTTAAATCATTTTAATAACTTAATGAGTCTTTTCGTTCTTTTAGTAAATTTTTTTTGTAATGTTATATTATTTTTGTTCAGTTTTCATGGAGCATATTCTTTGCTCTTCCTAATAGTATGACTGTTTATTATATTATTGAATATAGACCTAAATATAATACATCGCGATGTGTATATATAAGAGGACATATAATGTTGGTTTGAACACTATCGCACACGATGTCATTACCAGAGGAAAATAATGTATGTAGCAATGTCAAGCCTGCTGCTTACGCAATCGAGTTTTATGATCGCTTTAACACACCACAGTTGACAAGGAGCAGGCTTTTTCTTTGATAAAATATTTATAATTCACAAACACATGAATATGAGTTTATGAAAGAGACTCTCTACACTATTAGCAAGACGGTGTGTAAATAAAGTGATATTTGGTGCATGTCTGAGTCAGACATCATGTGATTTATATACGGTAAACTACTGCCCTACCTATATCAAGTCGTTTACGTTGCAATGGTCATTTGTTGAACATATCTCGAGCAAAGCTACCCTAAGGCAACTGAGGCTGAACCACTCGTCTTCATCAGCTTGACAAAACAAACTGAATCAGTTAAAGATGGCTTTTAAATATTTCCATTTTGGTTGAAGAGTGCTATTCGTTTACTCATTAAGTAAAATATCACATTCCTCAATACTTGACCGTCAAATCTGAATTAAAGGTCAGGAAATAATTCCCAATATTGTCAAAAAGATGTATACAGTCAACAAAGAAGTTCACGTTCACGTGATCGTGTTAAAATACCATTTTACACGACTGAAGCTGAAATTGATATGTGATTATTGATGAAACGGAACCAGTTCACGATGCATGAAAAGTGTTTTAGATCAATTTTGAATAAATATCTGAATAACTGATCGTGACAGCATATCTTTCATCCCTCCAATAGATACGTCACTACTGTATATTCCTTACTTATTTCACCTCCTCGAGTAGTTCATTGAACCGTTCGTAACACCCTCAGGATGGTACATTGAAGTGCACATATGGCTAATGAGAACCGAACTGTAATCTCGATAGTGTAATGTCACAACAATGCGCATTATATTATGTAATGAATGAAGTGTACCTAATTTGAATTACAAATTAAACAAAGATATTATGTTTATAGTGTCATTAGTCAAAATAGCATAGGGACATAAGCTATTTCCGGTTTAGTTACGGAAATCTCTGTCCAGGTTATGATATAAACCAGACAAAAGAATACCAGGGACATTGTGAGATCTGGTGATAACCTATCTTTTACTAGCGACTTCAGGATCGTAAGCCGTTGCCTGAAGGGAAAGTCTCCGTAAGTCATTCCACTATTGACAACAACGCCAAAGGGTTGTCAAGCACGTGTGTCTTGTCATGATATGAAAACCATTCTGATATACTATAAAAGAAAGGGCGTTAATGATGTTATTGTAACCAATCCTTTTGCTTAACGGCAATAAAATATGTTTGAAGTAAAACTACAATAGCGTCGGAACATACCAGTAAAATATGACAATTCATTATAACTACGACACATATATTTATTGACAAGCGTCTAAAAGGCAATGATAATCGGGATGTAAAAAGATTATTTACAAGAATTTGAAAGATTATGATAATGGAAATGCTCTAGGGACAAGATTGTGGCATGATATTAGAATAGCCTAAGAGACGAAACTATACAGTGTTCAATACATCTGGCAGTAACCAGGGTTTGTGGATTCATGCCACTTGTAAAATCTAATAAACGTGAATGACATGAATGCCTGTGTGTCACTACATCTATTGTTTAACAATAGACATTTTGTTCCTTCTAAATTCTAAAACTGATATATTCCTTTTGCCATAAAGATAATCTGTTTCAGAAGCTGCATGTGTATATGACCTGTCTTATAACTGCCACTTATCTCTGATCCCAATGTTATAAAATTCACAGTTATTGGACATCTATATAGAGGGCACATGTCTATTTTCTTCGCTCTTCCATTGGTCTATTTAGACATATTCGATAGTAAATATATTTATCAATCTCAATGCAAGAATAAATGCATGGCGTTGATTCGGAATTTCCTGAACTTGCTTTAAGACATGTAAAGGCTGTCAGATACACGACCTTGTATTAATGGGAGAACACTTAATTAAAAACAAATAAAATATTCGTCCCAGTTTTGAGACACTGACACAGAGGAGACTTGTGTCTTATCACATGACACAGGGAAATACTGTAAAAGTTGTAATGGGCAAAGGGTCAAAGACACACTTGTATTTCACAAAATGTATTTGGAATGGGAAAATATCTAGGAAGCTTACATTGATTTCTTCATTGACTATGTCGTGTTTTGTTCTTTTGCGTGACATATTGACAGGGATTTGGCTCTCTTTATTTTATTTTTATTGTTTCGTTGTCGTTACCCCAGTTCTCATTTTGAGAACGTGTTTTTTTACCGTATTAATGCAACACTGTATTTTATTAGTATGATTTAGAGGCTGTCTAGTGTCATTGGTGTTTAGTTTTAAGTCGTACTGTGTTTGAAAATGCTTTTATATATAATCATATACCCAAATCGTAACGTGAAGCTTTATTTATCATGTTTATATAACCTCACGTGTACATTAACACAGATGGTCACATTGCTTGTCATCGCTCCCGTGCAATATTAATATGATACACGAACTGGTAAGACAAGTCGCCGCAGATAGGGTCATGTGACCCTATCCTGGAGCCCAGTGACTGTAACAAGTACGTCACTTTACAGACAAGCCATGTGTTAAGAACGTCCTGATCTGTAATCCACCTCAGGGTACCCATGTGGTTAGTTTTACGGGGACTTTGGGTGTAAAATACTCCAGGACAGGAATAATTTATGTTAGTTGCAATATCTAACTAATCAGATATGACTTTCCTGGGGTACAGACATGGATATTGTCACATACACTGATTTTTCTCGATATACACGGAATACTCAATTTTAAACAGTATGTTATACATTTACATTATCTTATGTAAGTTTAACTTTTACAACATAAAAGTAAATTTTCGCATGTAAGTAGAGATAATATGAAAATATCTGAAAATGTTTACAAAGATTAACAAGAGTCTATAAACTTTTCTCAAGCAGGAATATTTTTTTACCGAGACCAGGTTATGACTTTACAGTGTGATGACACTATAAAAGCCCTCTTGAGTGATCCTAAAGTCCACGGACATCATTTACATCTTAAAATAACCTAAGTTGTTGTTATGAGGCAAAAAACACAAATTGCTTGTATATTCAATGGTTAAACATGCATTGTCATTCCGTCATCACAAATAAACAGCCAACTAATGAGTAAACCACAAACCGGACTCTCAGCGCAGGTGTCCGGGTTTCAATGAATAATGGATCGGTGATTTTGTTGGGAAAATAGGCCTGGCGTTCGATACATTGAAACATTATGTAAATGACTCCTTTAGCTATTTGGAATGTAGCAACAGGACATGAATATTTTATTTTTCTCTCCTTACTACATCCATGTAGATGTCACTTATAAACCATATTTCATTCTATATATAGAAAATGGAACATGTTCACCTTCATATCTGTAAACTTGACACTTATTTTGGCTGTTTGTGTCTTTCTGAACTAGCCATCAATTTATTTTCGCTGATGTGGCACCCAGCATCAAGGACAAATTAGAGCAGGCTGAAACAGTTCGATTGTTCGACTTATTACCTAGCGTATCTTGCATCTAATGCTATATGTGCCTTGTAAGATGCTATTTACAAATGTGCATTTTAACATTGCTTTGTACGTTTCATTATATTACCATTTACGTAGTCTAAGATTAAGCTTGACAGCAACCAAAATGTCGGCAAAAAGTCAATTATGCTTATATTGTAATATCTTTAAGTTCATACTTCATTTTCATATTCTTGACCGATGTAACTCTCGAGTCTGGAATTTTTTGTAATAATTCACACTTTTCACTAATGTGTGATGTTCAGACCGATAAAACTTCGTCACACTTTTTTGTCTGTTAAAAGTATGTGTAAGTTATCTCTGGCACTTAAGTTACAGGAGATCTAAATACAATTGTAAACGACAGGTTTTACTGAACGAAACGTTATGAAATGCTGATTTTTCTTATGATATTCTTTTTTTAAACGATTAACAGATTAGGCTTCATCAAGTTTCGTTAAAGTGCGGTCGTTATACCAATCATCATAATGCTTTAATTAGTCTGTCTCTCATACGCTGAATGTACAATGATTTAAAAAATAATAAAACCGACACTGATTATGATAATGTGAGTTTTGTCTCCATTATGACACCAACAGTGTTGATTTGACGTGTGCCAGTAAGCGAGTCACATAGCAGTGTACATAGCTTAGAGATTATACAGCCCATAACTATAACCCATGTAAAACAATGCATCTGTAATTTGCAATTTGTGTGCATTATATAAGATGTTCTGTATATAATATTCTCAATAGACCTACACAGGATGACAGTTATATCATTATTATTACATGTTATGATGTCATATATGTGCTGTTTCAGTGCTCAGTGATCACCATGATCAATCATGAACAAGTGGCTGCAAAATTAGCTTAACCTCTAACCTCAATCATAAACACCAATAATCGACTTAGCTGTTACTATATACGCGAATATACATACATTGAATTAATGTTTAATAACTGTGATTTTTATAGCAGAGAGAACTGCTTCATTTATATACATTAGACATAATCTTTCACTACGAATAAATATTTTGTACATGTATACATATAAGTGTGTAGATTACATGAATATCTGGCTGTGTGTAAATCACAGTTCCCATGCAATTTTTATCATACACACAGTGTCGCCGTACAACAAAATTGTATTTGTCATGATGGTTTTTAATGGCCCGTTAAAATGTATTTATGTATTGAAGCATCTTTGAAATCGACCGATATACGTTTTATATCCATGTATGATATGCAGAATCCAGAATATGATTTATCTAATTCTTTTCAAAGTGAGATAGTCACTATGTAAGAAATAAATAAGTAAATGAAACAAATCTGAGTGTTGAACGTATTCAAATTATAACTAATTGTAGTTTAAGATGAACATGTGTTGTACGGATCAGATAGGGTAACTTTATTTCATCGATGTCAAGACAAAACTTTTATTTACTTTCCCGTATTGTAAAGATTTTCTCAATCATTTATCCCGCTATTATAGTTAGACACACTGGGTTTAATCATATTGATAATGAAAAGTTTATCGGAAAAAAAGAACGCAATCACAATCCTGACCCAACTTGAATAAAACTAGGGCAAACTATGAATAAAGAAAACATTACACGGAGACTCCCGAAAAAGCACAATGAGAGTAAGACCATGTGTTCAGGAAGAGAATGCGTCGCTGATTCATCGACGACATCAACCCCATGTAAACATTGAAATCTCAACAATTCTTACACAGTTAATATTATGGAACTCAGCATCCTTATTTGTTAACTTGATAAATCAATAACTTAATTATATCTTATACACATGGAGAGATAACATGCATTTCTTCATTAAATCATTCCCTCGAAATTGAACTCTGAATCTTGTTCTGTTTAATATTACCGGATAAACATAACGTGAAAATGTTATATTTTCTTAACAGATAACGTTGGTCAATTTTCACGCTGTATCACGTGTCTAGTGGATGTTAATTGTCTACTATGCAAGTTTCTTCTTGTTGTAATTACGTGCCAGTAATCTTACAGTGTCTTAATTAAGGAAAAGCAATAGATTACACAATGTTTCAGCTCGTTTAATGTACCATTTGCATCGTACACAAGAACCATTTCTAATTAATTTTTATTTCTTATGTCAGGGCTGCCTTGTTTATACATTAAAGTGGACTGTAATATCCCTTCTCCAGTGTATCAATTTCCTGGAAATATGGCTGACGGAATAAACCTACATCCTTTACAATACAAATTTCAGGACTAAAAAACCGACTAATGTGTCCTACTCTTTAAAGGCCGTGTATGTTTTATGTGCCTCCAATTCTCTAATTTTAATAGGTCTGTATATATTACGGCAGATGGTATATTTACTGATCAAAAACTCTCAATATATTAAGGTGGAGAATGCAACCACTTTTCCACATATTAATTTCCCTGTAAATATTAAGAAAATTTAAGAAAAAGTTTTATGGTCACCAATGAGAAATTTTCTATTACTTTGCGTGAAATGAAGCTGGACTTGCTCGTTAGTTTGCCTGTTAGTTCCGTTTTTATATATCTTTATTCTCATTTGGATGTTTTCCTGATACCTTCTGCTCTATATGAGTGAAATCAAAAGGCATTTAATTTGTTTCATTGTGTGTTGATAACACTTCCAAATTATTGGTTTATAACAGATACAATCTCTGGTTTCTCAAATGCCCTCTGATAAAACAGACGCGTCGATCCCATCTTCGTGGTGGTAAATGGTTAAAATACAGCTTGAGTGACAGTGAAATGAAAGATGTAAACACAAGGATCACACATACATGGTATGTAGACGGATCAGGGCTCATTCGTCGACTACAATGAAAAAAGGGCAAATTGAATAATGACTTCGATCTCGCACTTGTACTATGTTTCCTGGTGTTATGTCTTCATTCATCACACGTGACACAACCCTCGGCACCTCCCGAGGAGATTTGTCGCCTTGTTTAGCTGGTAGCTCCGCAAACTGTGTGCAGAGCAGTACGATAATCAGTGCTTAAATTTATAAGCTTGTCTCGAAATGTTAATAACATATCAGACGGTAAATAGAAATTAAGGAGAGGTAAAGTCCGCCTCATGATCACTACAGACACAATCCTAACGTACAATTATAAGAAAGAATGTTGTGGAATTAATGTGTGCAACAGTTTGGTACAATGACCCATGCAGTGACTGTACAAACATTTTAGGTCTACAGATTTATCTATATTTCCGAGTTTTTATGTCTTTTACAGGATATTTAGATTAGTTTTCCGTATAAAGCGACACATGCACTCATATTAATGCCATTTAAATGGTCACCTATGAGGAATACCTCACCTCGACCTACATGTTTGCGTCTTCATTAAAACTGTAAACAGCCCACATGGCATTTACATTATGTTTATATCTCCTGTCTGTAGACCTTAAACTACTGTAAGTATGTCACTGTCAGTATTACTAGCGCGCCATCAAAAGGCCTTGATCACCTGGATGATCTGGCTAAATATTAATGGCCACAAAACGCCTTGTGGTTGCTTTTCGTAATATACACCGGAGGCGATAGTCTGACCTTTGACCACTGTTGTTGCGAGGCCTGTTACAACACATGCAGACGTTAAAATCTTATTTCTAAAATTAAGGCGTTTATCATTGTTAAAACTAAGTTTCTTTTAAAAACCAGGAGTGACCAAATATTGCTAAAATCCACCCTTAATGAAACTACTGTCTTTTTGTAATATAGTTTTATTGAAGCTGGATTTGATGTGCGAATAAAACAATTTTTTTTATGTTTGATTATGAATTTAAAGATTCTTCTTGATGAAAAGAGTAATGTTTCAGTAAAGCTTGCATTTATGTATTTGCTACCGACCAAGCATAACAAAATACAATACCAATTAGATTCGGTAAGGCAGAAAAAATGCTTTATTACACATCTTGATTTTAGGCTTGACTTGGGAGGCAAAGTCAAACAGAATCAAACTACAATAAAAAAAGTATTTGAGATTAATATTACGTTTACAGGCAATAAAGTATCAACGTGTTGACATATTGGTAAACATGTTAAATTTTATATTGATTATCTTGATAACAATATGTTATGTTGTGAAATACAAGCCATTACTCTTTCTAAATAACATTCTTTTAGGATGTGTCACTCAGACGCTCCATAAGAGTTTTCACTATGATTGATATAACATAGCCTATTCTATCATTCTCCTGTAGAGGTGATCGTCTAATACATTAATTCACCAACCGAAGCAATGTATTCTGAATGACAGAGTTGTCATCGGCCCAAAAATGAAGCATGGCCCTAATACCATGCATGGTCGTTGCGAAGTTATCTCCCTTGACTTTGAAGTTACATATGTTTGGCTGATTTATGTAACCCGGATGGTAGATGCTAGAGGTCGCGTCGTGTTTTACTTTGAATGATGATGTGAATGTTACACGCTTGGTTTATATATAAATATGGTTTTTTGTTCAACAACTCGTGATCAGTCAGGGGATGGAAAGTATGAAAGAGGATGGCTATGATATATTTGACATGTATTTTATAGTCGGTATATAGGATGCGTGAAAATAGGAAACTTTTCCAACCACTTCTTGCGAAGTCAGTGTTAGGACACATCTGTTTCATTTCAACCATAATGAATCTGAAAAAAGACCATTTGAAATATATCTAGAATGTAAAGGAATAAATTGCTGAATTGACTAGATATTTAAACAATGTGTTTTTAAGTTAATGGAAGGTGACCTAACGGGATATTAGAATACCCGTGGATTGTTCTTAAATCAATCTTTCGTAGCGGCCTTGCATTAGCCTTTAGAGGAACAATGGCAGGGAGGAATCCATGGTGGAACGATGGCAGGGTACAATACACAATGAAAAATGACAGGATAAAGCCCACAGTAGAACAAGAAAGGGTACAATTTCGAGAAGGAACAAATGTAACATGGACTTACAAATACTCAAAAGATATTCCGACTGATGTGCAGCTAGGATTCACTATGTGTCCCACTGTACCTCATACAAAACGGAACCTTTAACACGCGCTGCGAACAATTTAGTAAATAAGTTTTGAAAAAGTGAGAGTTTCGGCCAGAATACTGGTCGAATATATATATATCTTTGTTGAGTTTGACGCCAATATTCTGTATCAGTTTGTAGCTGTACATATTGGTACGAATTCTACTTCTCCTGCTGACACGTTTTATGCTTATTAGCGGTTTGTTTTCGGAAACAATTTCGCAATTATTTGTACCATTCTTGATCACGCCATTAAATCAATCTTCACATTCAATATACCAGATAGAGGTTACTTCTATATGTTAAGCGTTTTCAATCATTTACTGTCCCCTTGCTAATGCAGTAAAATATGTACATGATTTTAACAAGAATTCATTACCTAAGTTAAGGACTCTATACCACCATGGTAATATTTTCTTTGTAATCTATTATCATTCATATTTTGTGATGTATGGTGGGGTAGTTGTTACATCACCAACACATGTTGGTTCCAGGCGAAGATTTACCAGCTATATTTGAAACAATATTGGTTGAAATTTTAAACATGCAAAATGTCTTTTTCCACCTTTAGAAATTATTTTTTGAAAATAATTTTTCATCCTGGAAAAATATGAATATAAGAGTCCATTGAAATAACCACCATTGTAATTACAACTGCGGTTATCACAGTGAATTCTGAAATGTTACGCCTCCTATGATGTGAACATTGATATTTGTAGGAGCAATGCTAGTACTGAAGATTGTATTTGATTTATTAGACTATAGACCAGTGAATGTGTCTTGGATTAATTTTTCATTTAAATGGTTATATCATAAAACAAAATATGATTTAATTATGATAGATTCTAATTAGCGTATGTATGATATAACAAATTCCACAACTCTCTGTCAGTGTATAAGGTAGATTTATATAGTTACTCATCACGACCTTTATACTATATATGCAAAAATCGTCCGACCTTAATTCAATGAGGTATTATTGTACTGAAAATATCAAACAACACTGTCCAATGTTTGAATAATTCTGATCACACATGTTTGTCTCGCAGACCTAATAAACCATGGAAACAGTGCTTGTCATATTAGATATTCCATTCTACTGGTGTTTCTATGAAGATTAATATGTTAATTGGTACAGAATGAACTCATTTTGTCTAAGAGAAAATCGGATTTGGTATGCATGCGCTTAACGACGTTTGGTTTTATGACCTATCATAATCTTTGCCCTGAACTTAACAAAAAAAGAAATCATCAGAGTTCCGTAGCGAGATATCATATATCGCTAGTGAGGGTGGTTTTGTCTATAAAAACACAAATTCGTTGCGTTCAAGATGATTTATGAATAACAGAAAGCTTCTCAAGTTGGAAAACCATATGGATCAATTTTTTAACGGTAGATATTCTTCAATGTTGAGCTTTTAAAAAATTGTCATTTGAAAAATTACATCTCAATGGTTCGAATCAAAATTTGGAATCTTTTTCCTGTCAACCCATACCTTTATATTGTACACAGCGTTCTTATGCACATATATATCACATTGCTGAAGGTGTGGGAACATTTTCATTGATAGCAAACGAAAAACAAACAGTATATATCACAGAAAACAACACGGTTTACATTACTAATTTTTCTTTTTTGATGTTTTGGCATGATTGCAATGATATGTAGGCACTTTTGGGGTAAAAACATATCGGGTGAGCGATTTAGGAATAGAAATAATTATTTCCGTTTCCCGTTTTGTGTACACTTTTTATGGTCGTTTAGCACATACTTCATAACGGCAAAATGGCGACCACATCCATCTCGATACGTTTTAGTCTACAACTGTATAAAGCTAATGGGTCTGATGAGGATCGTCCTCAAGAATGCTTGGGAGTGGTACATATGTGTTTTCTGTATCGGCTGCCTTTTCAAGTTATAACGGATTAAGGAAACCGTCAATAATAGATGACATATGATCCCCTACGATCCGAACTGGCGACGCTGGGTTATGATAGAGCAGTTCTAAAGAGTTAAAAATGTTTCATGTCATCTGTAATTATGTAAACAGTGATATCCAGGAAAACAAACACGGGTCGTTAAATTATGATCGATACAACAATAAATGTCAAACACTTGTTAGCGCGTGACGCGACAGCTACCAGGATACATCAATTAGCAATTTATACGATGTTCCACAATTCCAAGATTTTGTATTCGTGTTTTTCTCCCTTTTACTTGTTGTCCGTGGGTCAAATCGAGAACTGAAATGTGTTGGTCGTTTTGCCAAGTTGGGAAATAAATATTTCTTGTTAGTAATCACGAAATGTTTTTTTCTCGTTACTAGATTGAATTTATTTTTCATTAGTATGTGTATGTGAAGAACTTCTGAAAACTAATCGAACGTTATATTTAGTCGAATATCCGTTACACGTTTGACTCTTGTCACCCTATCTAATTTAAAATCCCCATCAGTAGATGTATATTGAACAGTTTGTAAACTTTCATTTGAATATTATAATACTGCACATGAATTGTGCAGGACCAAAAAAGGTCATTAGCTCTTTGAAACTGATTTAAAGGATTTTTTATCCACACGCTCTTACATTGTGCATAAAGGATTTCTCTCCATCTATACGACTCTAAGCGGTCGTTGACAGACTATGTTTTTTTCTGGCAAGCATATATTTCCGTTGACCACCATCTGACCAGGGAATACCTTCAGGCATCACCACGGCTAGAGTACAACATGATCACGTGATGTCGAGAACGTGGGTGTCCGGACCACATTATTGAATCCGTACAACTAATATTATGTTGAAAGAGAGGTTTATTGGTCACGTGATCGACTTCCTTCTCGTGTCAGTAAGAAAGTGCGCACAAAGAGACATCATTTCTGATAAGAGCGACACATAAGTCATGAGCAGCGGAAGAGGGCGTTACTACAATGATTTAGTTTACCTTAAAGTGTTTGGTGATACTACTATATGAAGTCTCCATTGTTGTAATGAGAGTTAAGGAGTAGATGACAGCAATAAAAGAGTTGCAAACAAGTTTGCAAATGCAAATTATCAGTTATCATAAACTTTTGATTAGATCAGCAGGTACGAACATAACATGGATTGTTTAATTAGATAATGTTTTCGAGATTCTAGTACTGAAAATGACAGTCGCGCTTGGGTTTGTGGAAACTAGCACCTTATATTGAAATTGCCGGGGGTATGTTTGCTTATGGGGTTTAGCATCATTGGTCAATGTTGAAATGTGCGAACTGGTTCCTGTGGTGTATCACAGCATTACCTGTGAGCATTACATTATATGTACCAACATTGAGCTTTACGAGTCTACAATGATATGTCAACACTGAACGGATGTATTAGTTAGATGTAGCTCGAAATGTCGACACTTTATTGTACAGTTTCGTGTAGATCTAGCACCACATGTCAACATGATACGATTCGCTGTATTGAGGAATGCTGAACAATATCTGAAGTTATTATTTTCTCTCATACAAAGAATGTTATCAACGACAACGATTCTTCTCGCTTATGTCCAATCCTTTGAAGAGATAACTGAATAATCCACCTATTTCGTAACTTTCTATTTGATCAAATTGATCTGACAATAGTTAGTATTTTGCCTTCGTTTTCTTCCTTGGCAATTGTACCACAATTTCTATCATAAGTTCAAAAGATTGGTTGTAGCTTTGCCGAAACATCACTTGCTGTCGCCCTGCCAAAGGGTACAAGAATTGACCCGTTTGTGATGGCCTTAGAATTCCTTCCATAGATTGGTCCGCGACATACTATTGTGTAAAGTCTGTTGATCATTTACCTGTCATGGCCGTCGCTAAAAAAGATTTAATGCCGAATGTCCCCAGGCGACACACTGTCGTTCCTTGTACTTACAACAGAGACTAACTGTATTCATTAACATTTTAATCTATTTCATCATTTATATTAATTAATATTTGTTATCCTTCAAAAATATTGTCGATCACTGTCTGTCTCTTCTCGACAGGTGATGGAAACCTTTATTTGAAACCTACAGTACGAAAAAGGGAATCAAACATCATTGCATAGTCATATGGAACATCCCCTCCGACTCGAGCAAACAATTTTCACATCTATTTTTATAATGAAAAACTTGTGTTTAAATCTAGCTTAATATAAAATATCTCTTTTGCTTTCTTTAAAGGGCAATTTCTACGTTAATCTAATAATTGCCAATAATGTTTAATGATAAATGTTTTGGGATACTAACAATAAACAAATACAATACATTTTCAATCGAAATTATAAAAGACATAACTGAGATCCATATTAGCAAGGGTGATCTCTACACGAACATATCACAATTTGTTTTCTGTGGACTATCGAATTTTTGTTTCGACAACACTTCGACATCTATCATTAGATTTCATTAACACTTAATTGTCATTGTATAAAGCCTTTTCCAAAGCGCAATATCCATGTATATCAAAACGTCTACAAAATGTTGACATCATCACATCTTACGTTATAACGTGTTATTATCTCCCCTTGTGTATATAAAATATAACGCATGGTGTGATAGCCTAAATGCTTGATAAACCAATCACCGGTAGCAAAACTATGACGTTGAATGTATTTTTCAAGTTAACGAAAAACAACAAGAAAATACCAATGTATACTTAGGGTGTCGTTTGGCATTGTTTCCTTTTTGTAAACTCTGAAACACTCCTTCCCATTGTTTGCTTCCTGACACTGAGTTTGCCTTGAACCAAAAGTAAACGAACGTCGGTTTTAATGTTGTTTTCATTTGGAAAAGAGTCCTTACTTACAGGGATTAACTAAGGTTATACATGGCGGTATCGTCAATAAACCCTTCAGGAACACCTTGGCTCATTTGCTTCTGTCAGAAAATGCCGAGTAAATTCTTCGTTTGTTCATATTTGGCTTTACTTTCATAGGATTTTAGATTGGCATGTTAGTATATTTTTTGTTGTTTTGTTTACGAGAGTGTCCTACAAATCAGATATAACAAAGACATCCAATGTCTGCCTTGTATATTCGTAAGAGGCCTCTGAACTTTAGACATTGATATCTAATATCATGAATAAAGGTCTAAGCGTCCACCCTTATGCATCCCCGATACCCCAGGGCTACGATCCTTTTCGCTCTCTGCAACCCCGGAACATGCCATGAAAAGGATTAAAGCACAAACGAAGTAATTTGATTGGATCCAGGTGAAAAAAAACTGACCAATCATAGGCTGATACGCCTCTTTTGAAGATTAATTGATATTTTTTAAAACGTATTTTCTTTCTATCGGCTATTTTATTTTTATTCCAGTGTTATCAAACCTACCACTTTGATGTTTTCATATTGTTGGCTAACAAGACCGGTCAACGTTACGTTAACGTCATTTACTGTGTGAAACGAATAATATCGAGCCATCATTTATATTCATCTAAGTTCTGAAGTAGGATGCATGCCACATTTTGATTCATTCGAAAAGTGGCATCGATCAGCATATACACGTGTATACAATATGTACTTTCTAATAATATCATGAGATATACGAAAATGATTTAATTATGGAGAAAATTTGGGAATTCATACCTTTACCAAATAAAACATATTGTAACCGAACTGATTTCATCAGCTTCCGAGCTTTAAACATTTGCTGACTCTGAATTTTACTGCCTTAACAATCTTTCTGGATTTTACAAGTGCATCATAAGCATCACAGATGATAATCTTGAAGGACAACGCAGCTTTATTTGTAGTTCCGTACTAGATACCTTTCCATATATTTACAACATATTCAGGAATGTTATCAACTGAAGTGCACGTTGTTTAGATCAATAAAACCTGATCTTATCTCCTTATATGTCTTCAGGAGTTTCGGAATAAATGTTCCCTTTGTTTTGTATTTTTTTGTTTTGTTTTGTATATTTTGCCCTAGTTTTATTGAATTTGAGTTTTGGCTATGACTCTGTTGGTCCATATCATTTATCTTCATTTTTGTATTTCTAAACGGTATGTTAATATCTATAGGTAAAGCAGATGTTTACCACATTGTAATGCGGAGGAGGTAAAAAAATCTCCTAGACATCACCACTGCATGCCAAGGAATGCTGTGACAATGATTCATGTCGAGTAAAGCATTGCTTATATCAAGTACGATCTGACGAGGTCACGAACGTGTGATAGGATGTGTGTGTGTACAGACACTAGACTGTCCCCCAGGTGGTGGAATACAGGCGTTATCTTTAGCAACAACGGATGTTTAAAAACACTACTAATTACATTCAATTTTAGGCCTTGTCTAAGGCTATACTGATCTGTCTTTCCAAACGTGGATTGTTGGTATTTCTGTCAGTGTACCTCACCTCAACAACCCTCCGCCACACTACTCTCGCAGTCGATCCGATTGTCACGCCAGACTCAGATTCTTCCTAGGCTTTGTTGCTCAGCAGGGGGTGGAATCCAATCAATGTCCGAAAGGGACGCGATGAATGTTCTAGGTTTTTGTTTTTAATCTTAATTGGCTTGTAAATTATTCTGTAAGAAACCGTCAAGAATGTATTTGGTACGAATATTAAGAAGAATACTGTCCCCATCACTGACCCTAGTAATGTTCTGTGTTACATTGCTTGTTGAGGTCGCGTTTCCACAGAAGAACAAACTGGGACTGTCATGTACTCAGCGTAATATACTAACCCAGGAAATTGGGATTAATTATTTAAATATAATCACTGATACCCAAGAAAGACTAAATTTGCACTGACACACTAGATCTAAATCTGAGACAGTGAAACTGTTTTCCTGAAAAAGAGACACTTTGTCGTTTACAAGTATACACCAACCCACCAACCCACACACACACCCTCACACACACACACACACACACACACACACACACACACACACACACACACACACACACACACACACACACACACACACACACACACACACACACACACACACACACACACACACACACACACACACACACACACACGCACACACACACACTCACCCTCACACACACACACACCCTCACACACACACACACACACACACACACTGTTGTAGTCGTCCCGTTCATGCATTGAATGATAGTGATCGTGTTATTTAGTAATAATCTTCACTTCCAACTATTTCACATATCTCTTTTTATCCAACAAATAGACTTATTAAAAAAATACGCGGATTTAGATCAACACCCAATTAATCTGCAGATTATATTAACCATAATTAAGATATTACTTGATGTGGTAATGTTATTGTGATAAGAGTCTGTGAAGCACGACCAAGCGATAAAGAATGTATACGCATTTTAGTATTCAAATATGACAATAGTTACTTCAGTAAATCTATTGGTTTATTGACCCAAGACAAAAACATGCCAACATCGAACTAGGTCTTCGGTCAATACGATCATATCTTGGTATTTTGAGTTGCTAAATTATACTTATCTAGAGGTTGCAAATTGAATGATACACTCAAGTGATATCAATGGGGGAAAAACCAAAAATGTGAGAACATGTTTCCAATTAATAGCTACCTACATTTGGCATCATCCAAAGTATGACGATTCATCTCTTAATAAGTTCGTTGTCACGTTACTTCGCCCTTGTATTTTTATACGTATATATCATCATTTTAATATACCCTTGCACGAATTTAATTGGCTACGCCAGTCAGAAATCGACTTTGATATCATAACATGACCAATGTCGTTATGTCTTGAATTAAATATGTTGCAACAAAATGGCTGCCTTCGTTTGATATTTGTTCTCCACACTTTGAGTTAAAAAAGAATGTCAAATCTTTTGTATGCTATGTGATAAAAAGTACCCTAAATTTATTTTAGTTTCATATCAGATTTTATTTTACAATCACATTCAATTTCGACAGTTCTGTGCACTAATTTCATTGTATATTTGTTGAGTTCAGTTTTAATTCAATTTCTGTTATAAAAATAAAAAAAACTCCATCATTATAACATGAAAATACAACTGTGCTAATCTTCTAACTACCGGAAGGCACAAATCAAACTTTATCCTACAGTGATTAAAGGATAGCCTCGGGTCGGTAAACATAGACGTGGATCATGTAATATACTGTTCTAGATTTTACACACTGTCAACATGTAGTGAACATATATACATATACATATTCTAGTGTTGACTACTTCCTTGTGTTCACTGTCTGCATCACGTACAAAACCACATTATATAGTTTCAAATTAAATGCGAGGCAGAGACACCAACAGAACCTGAACATTAGTTATCAACAATAGGCGGAGCCATGTTGGCGTTAAACTGATAAATACATAGAGATATTTTTTTTTACATTGCTATTATATTATTCTGTTTATTACATTACTATTATTTCAATTTTGTGCTGATATGAAACCAAACGTATGGACTTTCCTGTATCTTAAGTTTGTAAGTCGCCATTCTTTCTCAACATGTATTCGCCCTTCTTATTTTATGCCAAAAACTGTTACACCGTTGCGCAAAATAATTATGACGCGACACCACTCTTTAGACAAAGGAACGTTGTTGTTATAAATGGAATAAATTAAAAGAGAAAAAACATACAAGTATGCATATCACTTGTATATATTTAGAGTCAAATATTCAATCCTTTTATTATCACAATGGTTAATAACGAAACTGGTAGGTTAAGGTCGGATGCTACACTGTGTTATCATCTTACTTAATTTGATCAGTAAAATGATATGGAATGATAACACAATAACGAATAACACGAGAGCAAAATTAATGGGTTGTAGCTCGTGCGAACAGGGATCATGTATGTCTGTATGTCGATAGAGGCGACTAATGCGTACCATTGTAAAATTCTGTAAAGTCATGATTAGTCTCTGTTGTGTATTGTAATGATAGAAAATGCAAGACATCTGGTACATGCTAAAGTTCACTGAGTGTGTATTGTCTGGTACCGCGTCAACCTTCTTCAGAATTTGAAATGGTCTTCTGTTGCACAGTGTTTGTCACACTCAACATATACAATGACCTTTAGTCTTATATGAAAACTGTCAAGATTTTTTTTTTTTTCATTTTCTGTCTTCACTTGTTGTCCACTCAGTTTCTGAATAGGAAATATACCTTTATATACATTGTAACAAATATGAAACAATTTTGTCTATCGGTATCTTTTCTGAAGTATGTGCAAAGAGAAGTTTACAAGTCTCTTGACATATCAAATATAGATATAACACACTCCATTTTGGCTGTTGTCATATACATGTATCTCAATAAAACAATGGGGAATTACCAAGAAAACCGCAACCTAAAATCAAATTCAATTAAACTAGGTCAACATATAAACAAAGGAAAGCTTTACACGGAGACTCATGGAAGAGTATAAATGAATAAATGATATGTTATCATTTGTCATGAAGTATGATTCGTTCTGTTGAATGTGTTGTTACTAAATACACTGTAATATTGTCTGTGTCCGTCTTCTGTACGCAATTATCTCTGTCTTCCTATTCTAGTGTTATATTTGAGATTACGAGACGGATCCGACCATACCAACGGTCGCGTGGAAGTTTCCAAGGACAACCTCACGTGGGGGACAGTATGTGATGACTTCTGGGATGGCGCTGCTGCAGACGTGGTGTGTCGGCAGCTAGGATTATCATGGGGTGTAAGTACTGATGATATTATAGTATCCAGCATGAACGAGTCGATGTTAGTTGTAAAATTTATGGTTTAGTTTTGTGAGATATTTTGCCGTTTCCCTGCACACCATATCTAACATTTTTGAAAATTTACTGCGGTTCAGACTACAATATAAAAAGGAGATGTTTTATCTGTGACTAAATGTCCATCTTATTAACTGCTTACTTTATGTCTTACATACAATTACGCACATATTTGTCAAGCTTTATTAATCTGTCTTTCTTAAGCAAGGCCCCTATGATCAACACAATTACCTGTAACCAATACACTTATATCAGCTTTGCTGTTGAAATTCGATATTTTTTAAAATATATTTTGTGTGATAACTTTTACTTGATAAAACCTGAATGAATGAGATTTACTCGACTGTGTTAAAGCGGTTGTAAGTGATAATAATGTATTATATTGTGGCAGATGGCTCACCCTCTAGCTTACTTCGGACCTGGAAAACCGGATCAACAGATAGTATTGGACGAGGTAATATGCAATGGATCCGAGGAATCACTCCTTGACTGTCGAACAAACCCATGGGGTCAGAATAACTGTAACCACCAAGAGGACGCTGGAGTCTCCTGTTTCGAAGACAAAGGTATTTAGAATTTGTTGTATTAATGATTTTCGTAAAGAGGCGGGCACTAAAGGAAAATACAGTTATATTTAAAGTTAGAGGAATCAAATTAACCATTTTGAAGCAGAAAAGTACAAGTACAAAGGACACTAATTTAATGCAAATTCGGATAAGACATAGTAGAAATAAACAATGAATTAAACTGCATAGTTCAGCTGTTTCGTACTTTCAGGACTAGTCAGGGATGTAGAGGGTCTAAATCTTAAACGTCGGAGGTGACTGAGAAAATTCTAGAGTGATCAGAGAATTTTCAAAATCTTGTAAGGGGGAGGGGTTGCACTAGTCCATTTTCATAATTCACACACACTTGAACAGATATATAGAATATAAAGGTTATATGATTGATCATATCATTTAAGCAAAAATTTCAAAAGAATGAAGACTTGCTGTAGAACATACAGCGTTGAGCTCGAAGACATGAGTAACAATTTATGTCGGAGTAATTTATTAAAATCTGAGATCTCTTGCTTCACTGATAATTATACACTTGAGCAAGACTTCGTTAAGTTACAATAGAGACAGATGGGCTAATGGAAATCTCAGAAGGTTTGAAAATTGATCTAGGCAAAACTAGGTTACCTATGGAGTTGGGCGCACGGCAGTAACTTATGTCTAAGTAGATTGTGATAAATCTAAAACTAGACAGAATGACGAGTCAATTTCCAAACTCGGGCAATGATAAAGATAGGAAGCTGGAATGAATCGCTATTCATATTACTAAAACGTTAACCTTCAATCACTTGGATTCATGTCGATTTTTAAACTCATCCTCACCTTGTTAACACAAGTAAATTGTATACTAAATTCCTTTCATATTCATTGATTGATAAATATATTTAATTTCTGGATACAATAGCAGTAAATACGCTGTGACGTATAAGTAATTAATGTAAATACTTCATCATGTGTGACATGCGAATAAAATAACTCTGATATGTTATTCGCTCGTGCATATTCATCTATTAGATATGCATATTATCGTTTATACTATAAATTGGCTATTTTTAAAAGGCGTCTATTTCGTTGACAACGTCGTTACAATGAAACAATATCATGATAAGTTACAAAAATAGTATCAAAAATTCTAAAATTTGACCTTAAATGTTATTTGGAATATAATTATCAATGGCGAGGATAAGGACAAGAGTAAACAAGATCATTACGGTTGTACAATTGATAAATCATGTGTGCTGTCCTCCAGATTCAAGGGGGCGTTGATCACGCCCAAATATATATATCTATCAAATTATCAATAACATTCATTCTACATCTATAAAACTACACATACACCTTTGTACGTAGGTATTGAATTCATGAACTACTCAATTTCAATGTTATGCTTATTTAAGCAGGATCTGTACATCTACACGTGCAGCTTATACACGTGTACGCGTAGATTTGATTGAGCCTTGCAGTTCAACAGTTCAAAACAACTTATAATACATATAGGAATGAACAATTTAACAAAAATGTTCCCATCCACACACCAACACACTCACTCATTAATTAGCATAGTGAATAGGGAATTATCATGTTACACGTATATACTTAGAAAACTCCTCTTCTTGTTATTCATATTGATAAATATTAATAAGTTTCATAATTCGATCTGGTTTATAGATTAACAAAATAACTAAATATCTATGCAAACTACAGAAAAAAATGTGTAAAGTGTAAAACAAAAATGAAAAAATGAATACAAAAAATACAGGGAAGAAGATAAATAAATAAATAAAATTTTAATTATGAAAAGAAATATATAAAGAATTTATCGTGGATTTCAGTGATCAGTCTAAATATAGTTACCTAGTTTCCATTACGGTGAATACACAGCGCCCACATCTATACATCACATCATATGTAATATACATCACACCAATTTGACCTCATGTCGTGTAATTATACCTACTAATATACATTAAATATTTATAAACGTGTGTTATATGGTTCAATTACGACTATTATTGGGTTATAAAATTAAACGAACTTTAGGTCTACCTTATTGCTCTCACTAACTATTAACCTTTCTCTCAGCTCAGAGGTACGTGTTGTGATATATCACAGGCGTAAGGCATTGTCACTAACGACTATTCTTAACACAATAACGAGACATCTTAATTTACGTAATTTTGAACTAGATACCTGTATTGTACAAACCATGCGTAACGTAAAATATCGTTTATAGGCGAGTTAATCGTTGGACATTATCAAATTGAACGTAGGTATTTACATATAAATCTATATAAAAGTTTAATTTCGATAATTTCGCCACTGATCACCGTGCTATGGTAATTACACATATTTGTTAACAAGTAATTTGGTAACCATATCATTGCTCACCATAAATACAGAGTAGGTAATTAAACAGTTACACAGTTGCCGGAGACGAGCGAGTAATGAAGCTCTTAAATGGTTACCATAAATAATATGTAGAGACAAATATATTTACCTCCTCCCCTCTTTCCTATCCATATGTGGCATTGGAATATTGGATAATGATACATTTATCAGTGATAAGCCGGTGAACAAGCTTCTCCTGACTTTTACATGTTTTTTTATTTTTTTTTTGTGTCACAAGGAAGAAAATTAAACACAAAATACGGAACACAACTAAATTAATTTTTCATTATTCTTAAAAAATTTCGGATGTCTGCCATACAGTCTAGGTTGGTTGTGAGGAAGTTGATTTATTTGGTGAGAGTTTGATTCGAATGGACATGAATAATACATAAATTATAATATGTTAATATGATAAAAGTTATATTACACCATTGTTTACCGTTAAAATGCTAAACATGTATAAACAATACGAAATATCTAATTGCAGACACATTTTGCTTAAAATGTTGGTTTAGAATGGTTTTAAAACATAAGAAATCATTTCATTGGCAACTTAATAACACTTTGAACTTATACTTAGTATATATATGATTTTACGTCACAAAACAACATGCTTTTTATACCGTTCCAGTTCGACTGACCAATGCCAAATTACAACATAACGTTGGATCAGTGGAGATTTTTTCGGACCATCGCTGGGCGGAAGTATGCAGTGATCGGTCGTGGGACAATACGGACGCTGGAGTGGTATGCCGACAACTCGGATATACTTCGGGAAAGGCATTATCAAACGTGTCCAAGGATTCTCCGGAATATGAGATCTGGATACTGTACAAGAAAGCTTATTACAACTTCACATGTCTAGGGAACGAAACAACACTGTTAGACTGTGAGAGGAGGAAGTTCTCATCGTCCACATGTCATCATAACTTCATGGCTGGTGTGATCTGTTATAACACAACGCTGGATATGGTTAATAACAGTAAGCCAAAAACACCGTTCATACAAAAAATACCTTAACAGAAATACGACAATTACTTGAAAGTACGGCCCTGTAAATAGAATATGATTCTAATCAAATGAAAATAAAACAAAACAAATTTAAA
Organism: Ylistrum balloti; assembly: GCF_031769215.1. NCBI lineage: Eukaryota > Metazoa > Mollusca > Bivalvia > Pectinida > Pectinidae > Ylistrum > Ylistrum balloti. Next base: position 257,916 of record NW_026782569.1, read on the forward strand.
AATTAAAATTATGGTATAGATACATTGGGATTCAAGAAAGACCCAAAGTGATTTGGAAAAGGGTTTTGAGTCTTTTCTTTGTCGAAAACGCATATTGTGTAAATATCTTTCATGTAATGTAACGTTCTCAAAAAAAGATCAGGGGAAGTAACAACGAAACAAAGAATTATACTCACCTACAACGAACTTCATCTCGAGAAACATAAATCCTGGTATTTAAGTTTATTCCCGAAGTCAACATGTGAATCGATCTCTGTTTCTAACCACTTTGAAGTTGTTAAGTCTCAGATATTGTACTTGTGATCCTAAGAGCGAGAATTCATGTCTTAAACTTTACTAAGATATATTATGTTTCATAAGTAAATTTCCATGGCTACGAATGTGATTAGGAACAAATACATTACGCATATGGTTAAATCGGCGGCTCGATATTGAGAGGTAGTACCAAATGTCAAAAGGAAACAAGTCTGGGTATAATGTACTTTCATGCTCCTATATTCGCTTATTTTCAGATAAGTATAATCACAACTACCAAATAGCATGGATATTAATTTAACTGACAAATGGAAACTTCATCATGATGCCTTCTAGCCACTGTTTCCAGCTGATATTCATATCAAGATTTTTGAATTATTTTAAAACGATAAACGAGAAAGCAAATACAAAATATAATATTCTTCTTCAGCATTCGATATGAGAATATCGAACGGCCATTACGGTAGAGTAGAAGTGCGCCACCTAGGGGAATGGGGTCATGTGTGTTATCATGACTGGGGTCCGACGGAAGCAGGACTTGCCTGCACCCGACAAGGCTTTGCTGGCGGGGTGGTTTACGGGACCAACATCACGGAGGACAAAATCGGCTGGCATTTGCATCGCAATTGTAAAATCACCGACACATCTTTGGAAGCTTGTCTCGAAAATGATCAGGGTGTGTGGACGCCAGTGTTCAACTGTAAGGCTGCATCCGTGCTCTGCTACAAACAGTCAGGTAACAACTACAGAACTCAATCATTTTCTGATTCGGCAACCGCACAGACGTATGTTCAGGCGAGTGACATTAACAAGCCACCGCTGGCCAGCAATTCTTTTCCATACAATTAATTGTTCTTACTGATAAAGGGCTGCGGTAATTGCTATTGGTTAACATAAACTCTGGGAAAACACCGAGGTCAATGATGTTAAATTCCATTTTACATCTCTTTTTTATTCAATTTCAACCAAAAATCTAAAAGATGTTTGTTGTGAAGCACCTAGTAACCAAGACTGATAGATGACCTCTTGCAATTATACTAATAACTCTATTACAGCGCCTAAAATTAGTATCACGGACACACACATTGGACGTGTGGACATCAATTACGATGGTAAGGTAGGAACAATTTGCGGTACAGACGGATGGACAGACAAGGAAGCAGCTGTTTTGTGCAGACAGCAGGGGTTTGCGGATGGACATACCCTTGCCAGTGTCCCGAAGGGCCAGGGCAAGATCTACATGTCCTCGGTGACTTGTAAGGGTACGGAGAAATCCCTACTGATGTGTAACAATACTGGATGGGATGAAGATCCGGACCCAGAGTGTCGATCTCATGCGCTAGATGTCGGCGTCGAGTGTTACAGACACAGTGAGTAGAATGCTTTCAGATCAGTGTCAGGTAAAGAGAGATAACTCCGAATTAATTCAATTCATTGTCTCTCTCGGAACATTTTAGAGAGTGATATCACCATTTTACTTAAATAAAACGTCCTAGTCCATTACTTTTGGTTGGCGAGTAGGGTACTGTTATGGCTTTTCAAAGAAAAAAGTTTTAATCTGTGACAAAAATTAAAAAAAAGAAACATCATCGCATTTTGTGTAAGCCAGCTACACATGTAGAATAAGAATGCATTCTAAGTTTGGATTTTGTAATGGAATAATAAGCGAATAACAAATTCTTCACTTTCTGTGTAATCAGACAAATTCTGACCATATCTTCACTTTAGTTCGTCTCGGTCGTCAGATGTCGGAATCAGTTGGGTTTGTAGAGGTCTATCAGAATGGGTCGTGGTTTGGCCTCTGTGGAGCAGGGTTCAATGACGTCAGCGCCAGAGTTGCATGTGGTATGCTTGGATACGAAGACGGAAAAGCCCTGCCGCAGGGAGGGTACGGAAAGTTTTACTTCAAGATTATCAGGGCAGGTATCAACTGTACTGGTGACGAGAAAACAATTTTCGACTGCCCCTACAACAAGGGCGCCAACTGCCCCAACAGTTATCATGGATACGCTGTCATTTCCTGTTTTAATGGATCAACATCAAAAGGTATCACACTTATGACAGATCGATCATCACATATGCTATTGTAATAACTTCGTTTAACTTCATGATAATTTGACTGAATGTCTTTAATGTGCCTCTATTAAATGCGATACTTTTACATATTTTATTGTGTTAGATGACAACGCTTTATTTATAACTATTTTATAAAAAGTGTGTATATGATTATAATCGATACGTACTGAACGGATATCATATTTTGTTTTTGGCTAATATACGTATGTTTCATGAACTGATTTCAGACCCGGTAATCTCACTCCAGTCACGCGAGCCAGGGAAACCGAGTTATGGTCGGGTCTCCGTGTCACGTTACAATGTGGCGGGACATGTTTGTTCCTCTTTCTGGCTGGATACTAATGCTGACGTGCTATGTCGTAGTCTTGGTTACAAAGGTGGGCGGGCCACCAATTACCACCGTGACCAGCGGGTGCCAATCGTAGTAACGGACTTCCTGTGCAAGGGGACGGAGTCTTCGTTAACTGAGTGTATGGAAGAAACGGGAATCTGCTACAGTAACACGGTTGCTGGGGCCGTCTGTTACAACCAGTACGGTAAGAATTAACGTCCATTTTTCATTGCAACAACTTTGATAAAGCTGGACGCATTTGATGCTCGTTAATTTGCCTATTGTTTCCGTTATTGTATAAAATATTCTTATTTGGGAACATGGCATTACTTATATGGTTTGACGAAGGTTTACTAGGAGGGTGTCGTCCATAAGGCAGAAAACGCTCACTCTTCCGCACTACCTGGTCCTCCTCGTACTTGTTTTCAGGAGTCTCCATATAAATCTTTCTTTTGTTAAAAATTTGCCCTAGTTTGATTGACTATGATTTGGGAGCGTGCTTCTATTGAAATGATGATATGTTTATAATGTGATTTTGCGACTCCTCAGTCAAGAAATGCATTTTTTTTTCAAATTCCTGATTTACAAGCAATGAAAATTCCAGATTATTTCATTGCTTGTCATCGCGCCATTGAATATGACCAAATGAATGATCTTTTGTTGTAATGAATGGCAGTAACTGATATATGAGTGCTTACAATGATAATCGTATTATCATTTCCTATCATACTATCTCTTAAACTGAATATATATTCGTATCGTCACATGGCAGTTTTATGGCAATTAGTGTTAAACTGATTTCAGTTTTCAGTAGATTTCGCACTAAAACATTGCTGTCGTTATTTTCATCAGATTTAAAGGTGAAACTAGTTGGCGGAGATCATTACTTTGGACGAGTTGCAGTAACTATAGATGACGAAGAGGGCACGGTGTGTGATAGAAGCTGGGGCCAGAACGAAGCTGAGGTAGTTTGCAAGGAGCTTGGTTTCGTCAGCGGGGAACCATACGAGTACGTTGTGTCCGAGATAAGTCTAGCTTTGCAAGAGAATGGTACAGACTGTATGCTTTTACGGATGTGATTCATTATCTAGCTCTAGACTTACTCTTAATTTACACGTATATTGAAATGTGTCGTTTACTGATGCGGCTAATGTAAATCTTCGATATTGCAGGTAGTAGACACTACTGTGGGCACGTTTAGTCCTTGAAGTTTGCCATGACCTGCTTGCCACTTTTTAATTTATTGGAATAGAGGCACGGTTTAGAATATACACATGCACTTGATGTTCTTCTGGAATTATCAATTGTTACGAAATATATTAAATTATGGGACTAACACTTCTCCACGTCTATATTTTATGTTTTTATTTTAATCACTTTGGATATTTCTCAGTCGCTTCCTAGGCTTCAAAATTTATGCCGTTGACATCACAGATTAGCTTCAGAGGCGATTAAGGAAAATCATAATTGATAGAGAAAAAGTAAGAAATCTAGATGTAGAGTTGCACTAGTCCCGTACTTTAATCTATTTCATAATTTTGATATATCAGATGACTTTAAAACAATGTCAAGTACACGTGTATATTAAAACTTGGTATGCAGGTTACGGCAAACCTTGGGAACTACCAGTTCGCGAGCAGTGTCTATCACCTTTTATCTTTTAAAAGTTAGAATAGTTGTACAGTTTATTGATCCAACCTATAAATGGAAAAGTGACTGAAAATGTATTGTAATTTAGGACAATTAACGTGTTCGTTAGTGTATGATGATGCCTTAATTTAGCCACCCTCCCTGAAGAAGTGTAGATGATAAAGGATGATTTAGCGTGAGTCCGGGTACCGGCTATGTGTTTCTGTGTCTAACTTTGGATCATGTTTCTCTATCGTCATTTTCCAGAGTAACTCCGGGAACCGGCGAGGTGTTTCTGTGTCTAACTTTGTGTCTCTGTATCGTCATTTTCCAGAGTAACTCCGGGGACCGGCGAGGTGTTTCTGTGTCTAACTTTGTGTCTCTGTATCATCATTTTTCAGAGTAACTCCGGGAACCGGTGAGGTGTTTCTATCCGACGTGTTTTGTACTGGTACTGAGGCATCGCTTATCGAGTGTCTGTCTAGTGGATGGCGTTCTCCGGACAGACAGACTTGTGGAGCTGGGTACCAGTCGGTCGGAGTCTACTGCTTTGGTAACGGTAAGATATCAAGTTTGTCACGACCTGTAAATGGGGACTATTCCTATGGACAAATAAAGATCAGAACATGAACACAATCACTAGAAGCGATTTCGTTCAGGAAAAAAAAACATTCTAAATTGGTATATGCCTACAGGAAACTTTATTAACACCTCGCAACTGAAAATGTGTCTTTTCTTCAGTTCGTATCGTTGGCGGGAAGAGCACACTAACATTTCTGGCTGGAAGGGTCGAGATGATACTGACCAATAAGACGCACTGGGTTAGCGTCTGCGCAGATGGGTTCCATCAGAGTGAGGCAGATGTAGTTTGTCGAGAGATCGGATTTAGTTCAGCACAAGTTCTAGCACCAGGGTCGTTCGGTTCTATCAACTCACTGACTTACGTATCGAATACTAAGTGTAATGGATCAGAAAGCTCTCTTCGAGATTGTTCAAGTGACAGCCAAGGAATCTGCGTGTCTCCTTCATACAACTACGCTAGCATCCTCTGTACCAAGACTGATGCGGACCCAGGTAACATAAATCAAAATAGGTCCTGTACGAAATTTTTCAAGAGAAAAGCAATCTTAGATAGCAGTATATCAATATATTTCACATAAATTACGTTTTAGTCTGTATATTGCAGGTGTATAATGATTAGGAATATATAGTATTCAACACCGTCATTATGCTGTCCATACAATAAGGATTTTTTGGTTAGAAATTTGATAAACGATTACAGAATCAGAAAAGACGTGAAACCGGAAGTGGAAGAGAATAATTTTATCAGGCACAGCTATGGCCAGGATTGATAACATCTTATTTTGGCGGTATTTACTAAAGCTTTAGGACAGCAAGGGGCATCCCGATATTGGATACTTCAAACAAGTCTTCTCCCAAATCCGTACGGATAACGGAACAGACTGTTGTAGATAACGATGTATAATATAATCCCCTTTATTTGGATTCAGGTACAAAGGTTTACTTGTCGAATGGTTACCATGGTATGGTTATGGTGGAAAGGTATGGTATCAATGGTACCGTCTGTGTGGATGGCTGGGACGAACGTGATGCAAATGTCACGTGCCGGTCATTCGGATATGCAGGGGGTGTGGTGTTAGGACCCCCAGAAGTTTATTCTCGTGGGATGCCGGTCTGGTTTACTGACTTCAAGTGTAGCGGTATAGAAAAACGCCTGAGTGATTGTAATGTCAATACTTCTATCTCCCTTAACTGCATACAGTCAATTAAAAACGCAGGAGTCCTCTGCTACAATGGAACAGGTAATGTATGATGTTCTCGTAAACTGCTGCAATGGCAATTATTAATAGATACTGTCTTTATGGAATCTATGATTAATGGTCACACATGGAGAAATGATACAATGCAGATATTGACAAAACTCCCCGTGTTTGCAGTAGTTTTATACCTGTCAAAGGTGTAAGCAAATAGCAATTTATCAGATAGAAGGACATGCTCATACTTTGCTCATTTTAGCTGTTCATTTTGAAGGAGTTTTATTTTCGTATTTGTTTTCGAAAATGGTCGTTTTATTTTTTTTTTCGATCTGAACTCTAGCTACACTGTGTGTGAGAAGTTAAAGATAATCTACTATTACCACATCACTTAATAAATTGTCTGATTTTAGGTGTACAGATACGACTGGCGGATGGGAAACGGCACTACGGGCGTGTGGAAGTGTCTTACGATGGGACATGGGGCACAATCTGTGACTACGACTGGACTAAGTATGACGCAAGGGTTCTTTGTAAGCAGCTTGGATTTCCTGACGGTCGGTCATTTAAACAGTCATATTACGGACCCGGCACAGGTCCTGTGTATTTGTCTGGGATGTTCTGTGATAGCTCCGAATCATCGCTATTGTCGTGTCCTAGTCGGGGTTGGAATAATGCCCAATACTACTGTAAACAACACGGACATGACGCAAGTGCCTACTGTTACCGCCCAGGTAATATTCATCGACAAATGAAAATGTCGCCTCATTAGTAATCAACATAATTCATAGTAAAATAATGATTTCAGATTGCAGGTAAAAAAAAAACTAAATAATTATCGTAATCGAATTTAAAAATTTTGTTAAAGGTTATTATCCCTGCATTTCTGACATTTGAAAATTGTTCTATCGAAATGGTCCTTGATCAAATTTGTTAGAAAAGATAAATGATAATTATCAGTATGACAAACAATTGTTTCCCCTATTTAATTGATTGTGTATTTAACTTAGTGAGCAGCGGAGGAGGGGAGGATTACGGCGGAGTCCAGGTTTGGTCTAAGAGTTCCTACGGTATGGTGTGTAGTGACGGATTTGATGACCTTGATGCCACAGTGGCATGTCGGGACATGGGTTATGGTGTCGGAGTCAGTCTATGCTGCTCGGCATTCGGGAACGTGGATTTCATGCTGGCTAAGACTAACGTACAATGCACTGGTCGAGAGGCCAGTTTAGCGGACTGTCCCTCAGACAAGGGTATCGGCTTCTGCGAGAGCGGTACATACGCATCTGTTGTATGCTCGGACAAAACGCCTTCATTAGGTAATAAACTGATTCACATTTTCTGCAACATCGTATACACTAAATACTTCTAATACATTGTATAATTTTAAAAAGGTGTACTTTCGACATTGTGGATAAAGGTGTTTGTTGAATTCATCCGAATAATTATAACTAATTATAACCAAAACGGAAATAGAATTGTTTTTTGTTTGGAAGCACTAAGTAAGGTTAGGATATATTTACCAATTAATATACTGAAGTGGTCTTGTTACTTATACTTATCTAATAACTTTCCATATTTCCAGGTTATGGTCTGTCACTTGAGAATGACCACTTTGGACGTGTACAGGTCAGATACTTTGACCATGACGGTTATATCTGTGCTGAAGGTTTTGACGATAATGACGCCAATGTTATTTGTAAGCAGGCTGGGTATTTAGGTGGATTTAGCTACGTGGCTAAAAACAAGGAAAAGTGGGTTCTTTTCAGCAAGGACATCCGATGGTTGAGAAATCTTACCTGCAACGGGACCGAATCACACTTGGGCCAGTGTGGCAACCTTGACTGGGGCAATATCGGCAAATGTTCGCAACTGAAGTTTGCTGCGGTGTTCTGCTATGTAGATAAAGGTACAATCATTTCTGCAATTACAATAATGTATCTTCTTTATTCTTCAGCGTCAGTCATTCATGCTGATTCTATTTAGCCAATACGTATAGTTTTATTTCAAATGGCAAATATTTTCTATTGAAATTTCGTGCATGCCCAATTTCATTTGTTCGTTTGAATGTCATTTTCAGAAAGTGTTGGTCGTGATATTGACTTGGTTGGAGGTAAAACACCATCGGAGGGACTGGTCAAGGTCAAGATAAACGGCACGTGGGGAACAATGTGCGCCTGGTCAGTTGGTAATTCAGAGGCCACGGTACTATGTCGTCAGATGGGTTACACTTACGGTGTGTATCTAACCTCCAGCCCGTCTCCTGATGAAGGACCAGTATGGATAGGTGCTATATCATGTATGGGAAACGAGTCTTCCATTTATGAATGTATGGTCGAGTCTTTGGGTGAGGATCCGGGACGAACATGCTCATCACACAAACATGATGTCAGCATCAAATGTTACAGTAACGGTTGGTATTGAAAGGCTCTTTTTAACAAACGTGTAAATACCACTTGCCTAAATATTATTCTTCAAAAGTCATCGAAAGTTTTACGTCAAACTGATATTTCCACGTTTAAGTTATTACATGGTTAACAAATACTTTAAGATTTATTGTCAGATCATATGTGTGATTCATACAGATAGTTATTGATATCTATTAGAAAAATATCACATTTACTCATGTCATGTTACAAAATTGTATGTAACTTCCTTCTTTAAATCTTCATTTGTATTTTGATTCCCTTTCCTCATCCTGTCATGGTTATTCTACATATCAGATAATATTGTAAGCTAAGATATTTGAATTAAGAGAAGAAATTTGACATAATTACCTCCCTTCACATATGTGTTGCCTTATTTTGAACGCCAGAAAACCGGAATCAGTAAACTGTGGAGAAAAATCTCGAAATAAATAGAAAATACAAAAGCGGAATATACGTATTTCAGTTTTTATAAACATGACTTTATTATTTGAAAAAATAGTTTTCAATTACAATTTGTATTAAGGAAAGACGGTGACTAACCAGGTGCTGATTTGTTTCTCGTGTTCGATTCTCGCTAGAGTGAGGAATGTATATTGTAAATTGCTCCTCCGGTACCCATAGTCACAACGTGTAGGTCCATATCTGTATACACCTTGCAAAGTATACTCTGTTCAAATGTAAATTGTTCTTTAGAGTAGTACAAAATCCATTCTTGTATCACTGAATGCATTCATATTTCGATGTGATCAAATAGAAGTGGGAAACCGTCCGCATCACAGCCACGTCGGTGGTACATTAATATTAGGGAGACGACTTTAACAGAAAACATCACTTAATTAATGGTTTATTTATCACTTCCTTCAGACTGTTCTTCAATTTTTATAATCCACTTAGCAAATGTAACGCTCTTTTAAAGAAATTTTGTTTGTCCATGCCTGATGCTATTTGCTCGTCCTGTACAGTGCGCCTGTCCGGAGCGGCCAAGCTCTCCAACTACGGCCAGCTACAATTCTATAATGGAACAGGCTGGTACTCCGTATGTGACAAGAATTTTAATGATTTGGATGCTCGAATAGCCTGTCAGTCAATGGGGTATCAAGATGGGCATGCGCAATGTTGCTCTGCACTCGGTAGCAAGTTTTTGACTGCAAGGCCTATAGGCATTTCTGGCGTGGACTGTATATTGGAAAACCGGAAGTTCAGCGACTGTCGACATGAATATAGAACTTGTGAGACAGGTCATTACGTGACCCTTGCCTGTCTCGATGATGATATCACGAGCTACGGTACGGAAATGTCCATTAATTCAATACGCCATTGCTTATCATATTAGTCTGAATCAAGATTTCTTTAAACATAAGAGAAACAAGAAAAGATCATAAGCGGAACAATCTCTTTCCGTCTCAGCGATAAATCTATAATAACAGAAAGGGCACATGATTTAGTTGAAGAGTTGAATAGACGTAATAACAGACAGTATCTCAGCCTCCAACACGTTTCATTTTTAAATATTTCTTTGAATATTTTGCTCTGGCTGATTTCAATATGAAGTGCTCTGAATACCGATTGCTTTACCCAAATACATTAAGAATAGTAGTAAGATATGGCACACGTATAATATATAATTTGGATATAATCCAAGAACAATAATGTTTACATTAGGTAAAATAAATATCTATACACTTTGTATACAATTTCTATAATATTTGAATTAAAACACACACTGAAATGGCGATGTTTCGGTTATTTGTGGTTGTGTGTCTTTTGTACAATCTTCGGAAACGCCAACATCATTTCCCCCTGTTTTTCTATGCAGACATGGCGGTGCGTGTCCCGGACTCCTTATTTTACGGCTCCGTGGAGGTACAACGGTATGGTATCTGGGGGTCCGTGTGTGATACGGATTGGGATCACGAAGACGCCACGGTTGTTTGTAGAGAGCTGGGTTTCAGGAACGGTAACGCCACCAGGACGGCGATGAGTGATGGCATACCCACGATTTTAGGTAGTGTTCACTGCAACGGCACAGAGAAAAGACTTCAAGACTGTCAAATGGCTTCATTCAGAGATAGTCACAATTGCAATGGGCGCAATACTCGGGCAGCTGTTGTGTGTTCCAAAGATGATGGTTTGTATTTTTAATCAATGACTACTTCGGAATACACGTTTAAATTGTGAACTTATTAGGTTAAAGTTTAAGAACAAAATAATATAAAAATAATGCGTTTTCCGAGTTACGCCGACGTCTAAGACCACTTATTTGTTGATTGTAGCTGGAGTCCAATTCCGGATCGGTGACGAGGTGGACGGAAGTGGCAGGGCGGAACTGTTGATCAATGGTCAGTGGGGTTCTATATGTGATAGGCTATGGGACGACCGGGATGCTGATGTATTCTGTCGACAGATCCCCGACTACGTCGGAGGCATGGAGGTTCGCCCTAGACGAGATGCGGCACATGATGTAAGCATATGGATGACGAATGTCGGCTGTCATGGCAACGAAACGAACTTCCTCAACTGCAGGGCATCGTGGGGTCTGTCTCACACCAGATACTGTTCTCACGGGACTGATGCTGGGGTCGCATGTTTTAAGTCAGGTAGGCACGTGGGCAATGCAGTCGTTATGTTCGTAAATAAAAGAGGTGAAAAAATGTCACATCATAATCCGAGATGTCAGTTAACATAATAAGAACATGTTTGACCATATAATAGTCTTAATAGAACATCGATACAAAACATTGCTGACAAGCGTTCTTGAATCAAGAACTGAAATTGTAAAAAAAAAAAAAAAAAAAATAATGTATGTTTTGTTGACGAATAAATAAAGAAAGAAAAGTGCATGTCGAATACTCAATAAAGTCATTTTTCGATTGTTCAAATTTCTACGATCTTCCCAAAATCTTTAAAAGCCATGATATATTTTCATAGAGGTAATGCACGTCACTATGGTTTTATCATTTCATCTTTCAATCTACTCAATCTTTGAAAAATAAGGAATAAAAAACCATGAAAAATATACACATGACTATTTGGCAGATCATTGGATTTCTTTCGATTTTGCATTTGAAGAAACATTATGATTATATTTAAGAGTCAACGCGGAAGTTTAAACTTGCTGAAAACGACTGCAAATAATAATTTTGAATCAACTCTATCGCGGACTCTTTTTTATTAATTTGATTTGTTTTATCGTTGACTAAAAGACTCATGTCGTTGGCATAAAACTTTGAATGCTGTTGTTTAATTTTTGAAAACTTGTAGCAGGCAGGAATACACGACTGGAATTATGGAATAAATTCAGTATAATACTGAATCTTGCTTATTGTAATCTGTTTAATTTATTATGTATCTACAGTGAGATTAAATCGAGGCAACTACAAAAACAACGGTATTTTGGAGGTGTACCTTCAAGGGTCCTGGGGTACTGTGTGTGCGAGTGGGTTTCACCAAACAGAAGCAGGTAAGCTGGGCAGAGAATAAATATACACCAATTCTGTTGTATTAATCTATCATAGAATATCCAAAAGAAAACACAAAGTCCTATAAACATCATACCTAACATTGAGTTAACATATTTTCTTGTAGACGTGGCTTGTCGGAGTTTACATAACTTCCAGCATGGTCTTCCCTTGTGTTGTACACCTTACGGGTACAGCTTCCGAAACGCTGTCGTCGGTCGGTTCAATTGTGACGGCAGCGAAAATCACATTACAGAGTGTAACAAGACCGAGGTATATCGGGAGACTGGATGTCATTCGCAAGATTATACATCCATTGTGTGTTACAATGGAACAAGGACTGAAGGTGAGTCGGGTAACCCGTCTTTACGAACATTGGGCATGGAATCTGAAAAAAAACATTTTATACTATCGTTTATCAGTTCCCTAGAATAAACATACGTGCCGGACATATTTTGATACATTTTTAAGTACTTGGCGCTCGTGATCTGATTCTAGTAAACGCTTGATCACAATGTCTGAAGTTCTTTTATGCTGAATATGATTCTTGGCCTTTGTAGACTACTCCTTGCAGCTGGTTGGTCGTTCCTCATACACAGGCCAGGTAAACCTTACTTACTTGGGAGTTGAAGGGCGGATCTGTGTAGACGAATGGGACGATGCCGACGCTAGGGTAGTGTGTCACGAACTAGGATACCCTAATGGCATGGCATACCACCACTACAAGTCGGACTTAGTCTTCTTTGAGTACAGCGGTCCCTACTGGACATCCAACGTCAACTGTGTTGGGAACGAGTCTCGCCTGTCCGAATGCTCTCATGTAGGATTTGGCAAGGTCAAATCCTGCATGAATAACTCCTATGCTGGTGTCCTCTGCTACAACAATGATGGTAAATGTTTGATATTTCAATCAAAGACAAGATTATTAAATGTTTTCATCTGCAATTCGTAATGAAGTAAATGCAAATGAAAGGAAAGGAAATCATTAGGAATTAATCCGCAGACAATCTAGATTAAATCTATGTGATGTAACGTTCTCAAAGAGACATCCGATGTAGCGATAATAAAGAAAACAAGGCTTCGCCAATTTGCTCCCCCAAAAATTTTCGAGAAGCATAAAAATAATATTGCGAACATCTAGCATGTTTATAATCATTGCATATATATCTTATCTTCATAGATAGAAAGGGGTTTTCATTTATTTTTCATTATTACAAAACATAATTGGTAGATACAGGCTTTCCATATGCAAATCCTTTGATGGATTATGTTACTGTAGCGTTTTGATTTCCCTGCAACCTTTAACGTAATAAGTTAATCTGTATAGTTCCTGAATATTTTCTGAAATTTAAGTTATTTAACTTTTTAGGTTTTCCTAAAAAGAGGGAAGCCCAAAATGTATAGTTTTATCATCACGTGGATCTATTCCATAACATTACAGGTATATATTACAAATTGATGGGCGGTGACAACAGGTACGGTTACATAAACGTGTCTGTACGAGGCCAATGGGGCACAATATGTGGTCGATACTGGGATCGACGAGAGGCCGATGTCTTCTGTCGACAGCTAGGTTACAGTACAGGCGATCCGCGATATGGACCTTACAATACCATGGCAACAGGCACAGTATGGGAAGCCAATTTCCGTTGTCGTGGGAGGGAGGACAGTCTTAATAAGTGTTCGCACGAGGGCTGGATGGTCAGCCAATCACAGTCCTGTCTTAGTCACAAAGATGATGCAGGCGTATTCTGTTATACAAACGGTAAGAAACACTTTGTTGTATTCCGGTATTGATAACATTATATTTTGGTTCAAATAAATAACCTTCAACATATAACTAATGCGATTTCTTTGCTACTTATATATACTGAAATGCAATGTACGTTTTACAGTGAAATTATCAAACGGATTTGGGAAGCTGGCTCATACGGGCGCAGTCATGCTTTATCGGAATAACACTTGGCTCCGTGTATGTGACACGGGTTTCAACGATCAGTCTGCACGTCTTGTCTGCCAGGAACTGGGATACACAGATGGACGTGCTATGTGTTGCTCCGCATACGGACGAACAACGGAACCAGTTCAAACCAACTTCACATTGCGATGCTCCGGACAGGAAAGGTCTGTCCCAGAATGTCTTAGAGAGGAGAAATGTGACAGCGAACAATATGCATCTGTCGTCTGCTTCCACAAAGAGGAGGCGGGGAGGATGGACGAAGGTATGTTTGTTTGAAAACATGAAATTAATCAATATAAAATATTTGCAGTGTGTATAATATTTTCATTGGTATAATTGAAACGCTTAAAGTATGAAATGCTCACAAGATAATTGACCTCTAATATGACAGGGAGCTACAAGTTTAAGTTAGAGGACAAGAGTAAAGGACAGATATTGGTGGATCACTTCGGGGTTCAAGGTCGCATCTGTGGTTTAGACTGGGACGATAACGACGCCAAAGTAATATGCCGTCGTCAAGGTTTCCAGTCCGGCATTGCATACCTCCATGACGAGAACTCTGTAATGGAATCCATGAGGGGTCCGTATTGGCTCAGTGGTTTCAACTGTACCGGAAACGAGGCGTCCTTACTAAGCTGTCCACACAATACACAGTTAACTCTAGGCAACTGTACCACGTCACACATAGCGTCTGTTCTCTGCTACAACGAAACTGGTCAGTATTCTATATAATTAAATCTGTCACATGGATTGAAGAATACGATATAAAAGCTATGAAATGTGATCTTTATTTTTCTGGTAAATAAAAATTGTAAGAATCTTATATATTCAAATATCTAATAAGATAGTTTTACAATTTCGATGTTTGCTTCACAGGTCTTTCGTACCGCTTAAGTGGTGGTGGGAAGAACTACGGGCGTGTAGAGATCGCAATAGACAACACATGGGGAACAGTATGTGATGCTTATTGGGATAATCGTGAAGCTAACGTACTTTGTCGACAACTTAACTTCACGGAGGGAGTGGCCATAGCCGGGGCAGCTTACGGGATGGGCAAGGGCGCCATCTGGTTGAGTCATGTTCAGTGTACTGGCAAAGAGAATAATCTTCACAATTGTCCACACAGGGGTTTCAACGACCAGTTCACCGAGGCCAGCTGGCTGCTTCCTGTCATTTGTGACTCTCACAGGGACGACGCTTCAGTTTTCTGTTATCAGAACGGTCAGTAGATCTCAAACACATGTATATATGTTGTTTATACTATTATTCAAAAGACAGACAATGTATTTGTTTATATCTGGTAATGCTAGAACAGGTTCAAGTACGTCTGTGTAAGAGAATGGTGCACTACATATGTCTCTTCATGTCGTGTTTCAGTGCGTCTAAATGAAGGCTACAACTCCCGAATGGGTGGTCTTGAAATTTATCGAGACGGAGAGTGGTACGGTGTATGTGATGAGGGGTTCACCAACTTCGAAGCTAAAGTCGCCTGCCTCAGTCTTGGCTTAAATTACGTCGATGGGCGTGCAATAAACGGGTCGGCGTTCGGTAACCTGACAGGACGCATCGGATTTACAAACATGAAGTGTCGTCCAGGAGAAACCGACATCACAAAGTGCTTTAGCAAGTTCAATGGCACGTGCAGCAGTAATATGTACGCTTCCGTGTACTGCAGTAACACAACGGTCATTGACACAGGTATGTGGCATGCTTCAACAACATCGTTATCTAGGCTTTTCATAAATTTATGATTCTGTAGATAAAAGTCCGTTTTACAGACACAAGGCAATTAATTAGATTTTTTCAAAAAATGCACACAGTAGAAATACCGTCAATGAGAGTAAAAATATTAAACTTTTGATATTTTAGTGGGACTAAATTTTAATTTCGTTACAGGTTTTAAGGTTCGGATCGCCCCTGACAGTCTTTCTAGTCAGGTGCACGGTATTCTCGAGGTCCGACAAAATGGAATCTGGGGGCGAGTGTGCATGCATGAATGGGACGACAGAGACGCAAATGTCGCTTGCAAACACCAGGGGTATGCCGGAGGTCTGGCATACTTACACATCATGAAGAACCGGCGCCCAATTATGCTGCGAAGTGTTCGATGTAGTGGTAGTGAGGACAGACTAACGGACTGCCCCCACAACCCACACCCAGATCTCGACAACTGTAACTTCAATTCTAACGACGCGGGTATTTTGTGTTACAAAAAATCAGGTTAGTATGGAAATTTGCAAAAGCTTTATTTGGGGATTTTTCCAAATCAACGTGGAATTGATCACACATGATTCTAACAACTTATAAACTTTTGTTTGTTTAAATATTTATTAAATCTTCCTATACGACGTTTGAGTTTGTACTAATGGTCATATGACATACTGAAAAATACATATACAACATGTGGATAAGAATGTTTGCTTAATAAAGTGTAAAGGCAAATATGATATAAAAATAAAAAAAACTTACCTTGTGTATTCAAAAGCCCTGTTACATAGCAATTTACACCATTCTTTAACAAAACCAATATTATTAAGTCTTATTTTACAAAAGCATTATTCAAATTTCTTCACTGCAAACAGGTATGAAGTACCGATTGAATACTCGTAAACAGCAGCCGTCATCAGAGGGTCGCGTAGAGATATTCTATGATGGTGTTTGGGGCACAGTATGCTCCTGGTCATGGCAGTCGGCTGATGCAAAAGTATTGTGTCGTCAGCTCGGTTACCAAGACGGTATCGTTAGCTACAATGTAGAAAAATCCCTACCCAAGATCAATCGCTGGGTGACCGGCTTCTTTTGTCAGGGCAATGAGAAGACAATGATGACGTGTCTTAATACTGGATTCAATTCATCGTTTCTTGATGATCTGTGTATGTTTAACGAACCTGGGGCATACTCCGCCTGTTACAACGAGACGGTCGGTAAGTACACATAACTATTTATCATACATTGTAAGACCTAAATTATTTCATATTATTATATATGTTTACAAAAGACGATTTTTTTTCGCTCATTTAATGATATTCTTCTTGTTTCTATTTTTCTGTAATTTGTTCTTTCAGCTTCCATAATATTGTCTCTGTGTGTGTTAGACACTGATACATTTTTGAGGTGTTGCTTTGTATAAGATGACATTGTAAGCCAAAATAGTGCATAAGACAAGTTAATAGCAACTTAAACCATTAGCATAAAGCGCTGAAAAGTAAAAGTTTTTTTCAATTATTTGGTTTTCACGATTTACCAAAAGTTTGAAGAACAAAAAGTAATATGAATGTAGTGTTGTTCATGGACATTATGAAACGTAATAAAGGTTCCAGTGTTTGTATTTGAGGCAAATTATTCATCTTCGAAAATAGGGAGAAATACAATATGGAATCTCTCTAAAATGGCAACCTTAAGAGTAACAACAGATTTGAGTATACGCCTAATAACTATTAAAACTCCAGCATCGTACGACTTAATGTTGTAGGACATTTTATTGATGCTAGGGACAAACATGTAGAAACCATATAGGAAATTTAGGAAACGTCAAATATCTAAGACTCATCTTCGATATATTTGTATTTACATCCATAGTACCAACTAAAGTCCATCTGATTGGGGGCAAAGATAGCCTGTCTGGCCGAGTAGAAGTTTTTATAAAAGGACCTAACCAGTGGGGCACTATCTGTGATGACTTCTGGGACGACCTAGCGGCTAGTGTCGTATGTAGGCAGCTCAATTTCGCTGGAGGAAAGGCTGTAAAAGATGCTGCATTCGGACGGGGGACGGGTCCGATCTGGTTCGACAACGTTCGTTGCCTAGGAAACGAGAGCTCCATATTTGAATGCAGCCATCGAGGAATTGGAACACACAACTGTAATCACACTGAAGATGTCGGTGTCATGTGCTGGGGTGTGTGCTTTATAATTAGCGATCATTATCTTTAATAGTTTAATTTACTTTGCAATGACGTAATTTCATTTGTGATTTTCAATATGGTCAGTACTGATCATCAAAGGTCAATTATTCGTTTTATGATCAAATATATAAGACAAATGTTATAGAACACAGCTCAAATTAATTATTTACAACTATAGCGATTAAAAATAGTATATATATATACCAGGTTATCGACGCTAACTTTTCCTATTTAAGAATTGAGAACCATACAGTCATTTTGTGTCGCCTGCAGAGCTGGCGAACACTTAGGGATCACTCTGTTCGTCGTCACGCGTTTTCCGAAATTTTTTCGGTCATGCCTTGAGTTATCAAAATGAAATTTAGTATATAGCTTGTTATTGGAGGGGTACATATAAAGTTCGATTTCCGGCTGTCTGTGGCCCTTCTCGGCAGAGAAATGCCCCTTTGTACTTAGAAAATTCTCTGGAAATATTATTTTCCGGACTTTTGGGTTATCCTTTGAGTTATTAAAATGAAATTTGGTATATGGCTTCTTGTTGGAAGGGTACAGATTAGTTTTGACATCCAGTTCGAATTCTGGGTGACCGTGACACTTTATGCAGGCGACATATACAGTTCAAAGGAACTCTTGTTTTTTTTAACATTTTACGTACATCTCTAAACTAGATAATTATGTTGTTTCAGATTACCCGCCGACCACTTTGAGTCCTTCACCTATAACATCAATGACCACAACGAAACCATTACCCACGACAACAACGACCCCATCAAAAACAACAACAGCAACAACAAGAAAGCCTACAACAACAAGGACAACGACCAGGACAACACTAAGGCCAACGTATACGTCTCTTACTACAACACTTACCGTCACTACCACAACACCTAAACCTACCACTACATCGTCTACCACGACCAGCACCACGACTACTAAAACTACCACACGTCAATCCTCGAGTATTTCCAGTACCAGCAAGACCACGAATAAACCTACCGCTGTAACTACCATTAACACTACCATGAGTTCCAACTTGACGGTAGGCTTACAAAAATCCGGAGTTTCAGAAGTATCAGGCGGTGCCATAGCCGCGTTTGTAGTGGTGATTGTTGTCATCCTCACCATAACTATAGTAGCGACAGTGTGCTTTGTAAAAATCAGAAAGTTACGGAAAGCTAAAGTTCCTCACGAACGTTTCCATGACGATATAATTGAGCATTCACAGGATGGCAGTTTAGCCATGAGAAATCAAATGTACGACGTTAATGTACAACCGTCCGCGAATGGTTACCACGCAGATACACATAAGGACAATAACGTCACATTGTCTAGCAATGGCGACGCTGTCTACACAAAACCCAGTGCTGGGCAGCACGATTCGTCTCACGCATTCGCCAATCCTTTATATGATCAAATGAAAACCGAAAATATTTCTGGAAATAAGTTAGAATCTTTACCCGAACATAAAGAATTAGAACTGAAAATAGTGGATTCTCATGCTTGATAGTCAATACTAAACTGTATTTGATAGTTTACCTTTGTTTAAAAAAAACTGTGATGGATAGATTTGAGTGTTATCATTGAGGAATTATGACCACTTGTATATTCCGTTCATCAAGTGTGTGCTAATGTGAGATCATTAATTGTTTACTGTTTTACATGGTTTGTTGTTAGATATGCAGGTGTTTACCGCCATGAGTACATTCCACAACTAGTACTGTTGAAGCAAAGCTTAGCCGAAAGTTCATAGCTACTGCAGAAAGTCTCTGTATATATTCATTTCATAAAGTTTCCTTGGTGATAATTCAGTCTCATGCACGTAACTAATCATGTGATTTGATGTTGTTGAATATTTTTACTTTAAATCATATCTGCTTGATAAAAATGATCGTGTGATCGTTCTGACCGATAGAAGTGTGTATGTTGTAAGGTTACCACTGTTTGAGGTCGAGGTAAGATGTGCTATTGCCGTGAAGAGATTTTGTGTATGTGTTCTACATCACCATGCCTTGTTAAAGAAACGTTTTACCCTGCAGGACTGTATACAAAGCTTATTTTGACATAACAATACTACACTTGAAAATGTTGTGAAAATATAAAATTCAGAAAATGAAATATTCCTGAAGCTAATCAAGATATTTCATGAACTGAACTTGATTTAAGGAAGGTGGGAACTTCTTGTTTTTTTAACTGGATAAAAATGAGTAATTAACAAAATGTAGCAAATACCTTGAAAATAATGATGCGATTTTTAATTTTCTACAGATAAAGCAAAATATAAACATTCGTTGAAGTTTATTGTCATGGAATTAAGCGACGTTTCTACGTTCCTGTACATTCTTCGAATTACCATTCATGTGCTTATCCATTTAAAAACAGGTATAAAGTAAGGGAAAACGTTTATTGTGGAGTTGTAGTATTATGGGCGATTGAAATAGAATCTTGTAGCGAATATGGAGGTTATAAATATTGGAGCATCTGCTCAAGTCTAAGAAAACTTATCGCAGTAGTCAACCTTGCTGGTCCCCGTTTCTACTACCCAGTATCCTTAGAAAAACTTGGTTTCCATAAAAATAAAATGATGTTTTCTCTACAACGGTGTCCCTGAGGTGAATTTTATGTTGGCAAACAATTCTAAATTGAATTCAGCTATGGTATTTCGTGTATCGCATCAGTTTCATCGTTTTCTTTTGTCGTGTTGATAGTTGATGTTATATGATATGGTTGTAAACCACTGCTGAACATCGTGACATTTTATAACAGTAATTTATCTCTGATGATACAATTTCATTTTGATCAATGTGTACTAGATTGGTGTGTGGTTAGTTTGTTTACCATGGGTTAACAATTTTGATACCTACGACATACATTGTATCAATAAAGCTCATGTGATTGAAGTTTTAGTTTAAGTGATGGAACCTTGCCAGATGCGGAAGTGATACGGAAACACGTTATCTCCTTTGACTGTGAAATATGTGCTGTTGATTTTGAGAACGATCACTGTAGTTCTAGGAAATGTTATGATTTTTTTTTATAGAAATACAGATTTTGTAACCTTGGATCTGATACGCATTCAACGAGACCAAAATAAGTGCTAACTTAATTTTGAGCCTTTATTAAAAATTAACACATTATATTCATATTAACATTTTCAAACATGGAATATGTGTAATTTGTGGCATTTTATCAAGGAACGAACAAACACAAAGGCTTTTTTGAAATTCAGAGTTGAATTTATCTAAAACGACGACAAAGTTTGACCAAATGATGCATATCTCGAGCAATGTACAGTAATTAATTTGGTGCTGCCTCTGATGTGTCAGATATCACTGCTCCGGAAAGACATTCAAGTTTCCTACACTTTGACTGTTATTTTCAACGTGTTTTGATAATCAAATTAAAAAACTGCCGATGTTCAGGTTCAAATAAATCTATAGAGTAGTTATTAACATTACAATGAATGCAAGTTACTTCGCTAACACCAGTGTCTTTGATACAAGACTCGACAAGATAATTCATTGATTTGGAAAATAAAGAAAGTGAAACCAAAACAGGGACACAACTGATTTCCATTGGTATTCTTTGTCTTTCGGTTTCTTCACAGTGCATACATTTAAACGACTTTAATTCAAATTATCAATCTCGGGAAATACTTTTAATCGCCGAATATTGTTCATAACATTTCATAACAAAAAAGCTTCAACTTTGACCTCGTGGTAGAATGGTTTAGTCATTATTTTGTTTATAGTGAATGTATGGAAAAAAACCATTGAAGATACGTGCGTAATGTTTAGTAGCAAGGAACCCCTGGAGATATATCATCGTAAGGACTCGTGGGATAGACTGATGAGAAATATCTTTCAGCAAAGCTTACATAATGCAATAGTTCTTAGCCATATTTTCTAAAAATAAGGATGACTCTTGCAATCGCTGGTTTTACGTAATCTTGAGCACTAGAAAAGTGCTTAACTCGTCTTTAAAACACTGTAGCTTAAGACAAGATATTACAGATTGAGAGTTTATACGTTATGAGAGGTACTGCGTATCGGTCTTACACAGAAAAGCGATATGTTGATTTCTTATGCATCTTCTATACAAATCAGGGAATGTGTTTATCTTAGATGAATTTCACGCCCACAACCCAATCCGCCCCCCAAACAATGATATGTAATTTAAGGGATTTGTCGCTATAACGTTTTTGGGTAGATCATACTGTGAACAGTCCTACACATAACTTGATATTGACTATAAGAAGCTTGTGATATTAACTTATACACACTAATGATGATGTCCGTAATAAACTATTTTAGATATTGCCCTGTTTTGTTTTCTGTTATTTGATGTACTATGATGTATGACATATCATGACGTACATATATAATAATGTCGTCATATAAACTGGTACGTATTTTATTACCGAGGCCGAAAATTTACACACACATACATCATCAGTAGTGGACAATGTATAGTTTATCTGATGATGAATTGAACATAAATAAGATTAAAAGAAAAAAAAAAAACTCTATTCAGCGTGGTATTTTATCACTCAAATTTAAAACTAGAAGGGAACCATGTGATTCCTATTAACTTAACATGTCCCTTGTAATGTGTTAATCTGGAAATATACGTTTATGTAACAGAGGTAATTTTTCATCTCAATGCCTCCCGAGTGGTATATTGCGGCTAGTAGTTTACCAGGGGTACAGTTATAATACGTTTACGGTTGTTGTCTGTGATACAAACACACCGTTATCAAAGAGTTATCTCCCATTAAACGAAATTCCTAAGCTCGAACACTAAGCTAGATGCTATTTAGACCATTTGTTGCTATTCCATAATCACGTCTCGCTGATTGTGACTAAACTTTGCCATTTTGGATATCAGAGTGTCACGAAATGGGCTTTTTATTTCTATGAAGGTCATTTTAACTCATCAACGTCCTACCTTTTGTAATTATTGAAAACATGCAATGCAGAGAGATAGCGAATGTTCGAATTGTTTGTTTTAAGCGCTGACGTGACCATGATTACAGATGCTACCTGTTACATGTATTCAATTTAACTCAGTTCTACAGTTTAACAAATGACCTTCCTCTCCCTCACTTTAATGTGAACACGAAAGGAACTCAAAGCACAAACCAGAACAATTGCTTCTTATCAGAGACATTTACCAGGCTATGACCAAAATAAAATTGTCTTGTTATCAAAGATGTCCAGTTAGCTGATCGTGAAATATCAATTGTCTATGCGGTGTTATGAACAACGTAAATTTACTCTCTGATTTTCGCTTTATTTGATTTTCGTTTTTTTTTTTCTTATTTATTTCTAATAAAAACTAAACCCGGAATGATAAAAAAATCATTGCATGAGGTATACTTTCGGAGTAGTACATGTCACAGACTGGCGTGTCAAACGTTTCTTTGACCCATTGAAAGAGATCGAATCATGGTTTTGAATCCATTTGGGTAACGTTTTCCCTACCAGTTGACAGGTATTAAGTCTATTAAGTGACAAATGTGTGTTGCGAGCCAAAGTTTCACGAGAAGCACAATATACAGTTCCTGTGTCGGCTCTGGAAACAAAATCAACATATAATTCAAAACCATTCTACAATTTTCAAAATTGACATAACGTGACCATAAGAACTTTGCATAATAAGAAGAAAATAATTCTTTGGAAAAAAGACTTACCAACAAAATTTCAAATTAAACAATTCAAGGGGAAAATAAACACAAACGAAATATTTACATGGGAGACTCCAGAAAAAAAATGACAGAGTATTCCGGAACATAAAGCATCTTCCTCTTCACCGAGGACTTCCGAAAAAACAACCACCAGACATACTACCTAGTAACAGACACGCCTAACTTCGTATATCACAAGGAAACAACACGTTTCCAAGTGAGATCATTATGTCGACCATACAATTTCCAAGTAATTTTCATCAACCCGCATCTCCCGAAGTCCTGTGTTGCGAGTTTGGCAGTTACCGTCATCTGACACGAAAATAATGATATTGGGAGAAAGGCTTTGGATATCGAACAAAATGCGACATGTAAACATTACAGGTTGGGATTGTAGTGGAATTGCTACCAAACAAAACAAATCACAAGTTCAAAATATATTTTCTGTCATACGGCCGTACAAATTATGAAAATCATGATTTGGTAATCACCGCCACCTTACGTCATGAAACTAATACTCATGCTATTTAAAAACAGAAAATATCATGGTTACGATTCTATCAGGAAAAGAAGTGAAATCTCAATATCCTGTTCAGTACACAATGTTTTCCCTGTTGAGGACAATGCATATATATATCAGTAATTTTAAGAAACTTTAAAATCCGTTAAAAGGATGTTTTAGAATACAATTACCAAGCTAAAGGGCAGATAGTTTCGTATTTACCAAGAGGATTTGGTAAGATGGTCTAAATTTGTTCATCAGCTAAATTTACATTCCTTTCTTATTCCGATGACCTGTTTCATACGCGTTATCTCTTAATTAAATTGCCCCTTTTTCACGCTTTGTGTTGATATCATCTATAATAGATGGCATGAAGCGCTTTTATCGCAAAGTATGTTTCCATAACATGTTTGTTTCTCTCAGATGACGTAGTCATATTAATGGCAAAGGAAGTTTTTACGTGTTTTAAGTTATTTTTTATCGAATAATTCTGACAAATATGCAGTAGCGACCCACATTGGTAATAATGGCTAAAAAAATGGTCTTTTGACACTTAAAGGTTTCATAATATGATAAAGTTTTCTGACTTTAAAGGCTAGTAACAAATGTAAAAAAAATCCTCCATCCTTAAAAAGCGTTTTACTCCCGGCACAAATAACTAGTTAATAAAATATTAGTTACGTATGTATGTCTGGCCCTTAAACACAATTATTGCTTCCAGAATTGTTATGATTAATCAACAATCAACTCGTACATTTTGATATGAAGCAAGATAAAAGTCCGCGTGTCCAGAAAAGTATATTTATTTTGTCTCTAGTAAGAAGCGAAGAGGTCAAATATCGGTGAATTGTTTATGTAATGTAATCGTATTGTCTCGTGTGTTTTTGTTCTAGACAATGGGACGTATTACCGCCACTGTTTTGCCCGCATTGTCACTGTCGGTGTAATCACTCTGTTTTGCGTATTCAGCAAACATCAGTTTGGATTGTGGAAAGGAACCGTGGCGCGTGCGTGCGTGCGTGTAACGCCAGATAAAATCATTAAGACTTAATTTCGTTCTAAGACTTACCTATTGCATAAAAAAACCAACAGGAATTTGATACCTACTATTCAGGTCTATGGCAAGCTTTGGAGGGCAATCGATACCGATGTTCTGAAAATCCCCGATGCTTTGCAACAGATAGAATTCGGAAGCTTTTTTAAGTAAATTAAATCATGGTTTTATCAGTAAAAAATAAGATAAATGAATGTTTTCGTATGAAAGCTCTTCGAAAAACTTTATATTTCGTTTCACAATAAAATGGATATATCATACGTGCAGACAAGAAACAGAAATATACGCCAAGATACAACGTCAGTGTCTGAGTGAAAATGTTTGCTGTTTCCATTCATATTTATTAAGAGTAATGTCTATGTCAGGTAATTGATCCATTGGCTCAAAGACAAGAACAGCTATGTAAGAAACGACAACGACCCAAGATTGGAAAAAAATGATAACATGTAAAAAAGGGATTCCCACTTTTTATCCAATAAGGTTCCGCATTTTGGAATATGACAAGTATTGTTTGGCTGACTGAATGAGAAAGTACATTATTTTTTGTCAACGTCATTACCTTTTACTACAGAAGACTGCGGTAATAAGAATGTTACCGATCTGGCCGCTTGTCATATTCACTTGTATTGATGCGTTTGGCTTTAATGTGGCCCACGAGCAAGTAATAACTGCCATATGACATTGAGTATTTACGTATCTCGCGAGAGGGCTTCACCAAGGGATATAAGGGTCGGATAGGGACGTAAAAAATGAAGCACTTAAGAAGCCTTGCATCTATACATAAGAGCGAGAGAAAAGTGAGTGTTTGTCTTACCGGTGGACGCTGGATGCTGTAACTAGACAACACGTAATCAACGCTAACTCATCAATATTCTGTAATGGCTGCCAGCGAAGCCACTGATATATTCACTAATCACAGGCCTTGCATTCCGGCACACACATGTGTATATCGAGGTTATAATCCAGACCTAGCTCGCAACCCTAACGAAGATAAGTATATCTAGTTATAAAAAATGTATATACTATAGCCAAAAACAATAGATTCCCCCATAACTTATATAATCACAGATATGCTGTATGTACCGAGATCGGAACCGAAATATATAATGTAGCTTAAATCATTATCGAACAGCCAATTTCATATTTTGTATCGCAATGAACATTACTTATTTCGAAGTCGAAGGCCAAACCAATCCTTCAGTACAAAATGTATATTAAATCAGAGTTCATCAATGTATAAATACCATGAATATTAAAATCGAAAGGCAGGACTAGCTAACCGTAATACCAATGTTCTCTGTAAGTCGATATCAGAATATAAGTATAATTAGCAATGATATCGATGTCTATATCGAAATCGTAAGCAAGATGTAACTAGAAATAATATACAATTGCATTTCTATTGTTATTATTGTTAAGACGTTTGATTAACCACTGCAGTAATGCTCTGTGGACCAGACTTGACACGAATTCTCAATTTTTCGCCCATATATATGTATTGTAGTGACAAGGAGTGTAACTCACTAGAAGAAACATTAACATTTTTTTTCAAGTATGGACTTTGATTTTCGAGGGGACTCAGATCTTAGAATCACATACAGTTCCTTGAAGAAAAATATTTCATCTTTCTAATGAGTGTTTGATGATAGGGATTGACAAAGTATTAACCAAGTTATGACCTGGGGTTATGAAAATGGACTCATTATTCGTTAATATGGGAATCTGATTTCCTCATTTAAAAAATATGGCATCACATTCTAAACAAAAAGAATACCTTAGTCTGATTATCGGCGTTTTCATCTAAAAAATTAATGATAGGGCGGGTATATAAACTACACTGGAGTGTGTTTCATAATAACCTGAATGTAAAAAAAATAATGGCTATTGATGATTCTATCGTGAGAGTGAAGAACCTTAAAACAGACCACAAAGACTTTGCCAAGCTCCCAAAGTTCACCTTGTGGTATACTCATAGTGCCGTGTTATTGATCATTTTCATCGTGTAAACAGTGTACCAAAGGCACAACAGACTCAACATCAGCCGGATACAAAGATCTCTACTTACAACAACATCTACAAGGTCATCTTTCCAACCAACGTTCTAATGATTGTGATGATGTCGATTTTTGTAATAACAATATTCCATTTTTAGATAGTAGAATCCTTGTTTCCCAAATTTAAGACATGTTGCAGTTAATTCGTTATTCAAGGTCATGTTGACAGCTGATTGATCAGTGAAAATTTACGACATGTAGTTAGATGTGACCGATGTAGTAGGCCTCGTGATTTCGTTGCAAAAAACCTGGTTTCATATGTTATGGTTGCTTGTAAATTGCTTTCATTCGCATTTTGTATTTTGTTATTTTTATATAAGTTTGCATTTGCACATCATTAGCTTACATTACATATTGAATTGACCAAGGTTTACATAGCGGGCGTCGTTGATGAAGCTGAGAACGCTTACTCTTCTGGAACACCTAGTCTTATTCTCCTTGTGCTTTTTTCAGGAATCTCCGTGTAAATCTTTCTTTTGTTCATATTTTGCCTTAGTTTTTTGGAATTTGAGTGTGAACTATGAATATGTTGCCATGTTTGTATTTTCCTAATTTTTTTCATATAAAGTTACTGATATCTACCACACAATCGGTACATTTAAGCTATTTCAAAGTTTCCCCAGGAATAATTTAATTTTATGCGAACATGTTTATATAATTTTATCTATAGCTATGCCCCTTTCATCTGTATGTAACTAAATTTTATGATCACATTATAATTATATTAGAACAATGTATTTTTCAAGCGAATGAGTCAAGTCAAACCAGATTTAATGTCACCCGTGACATTTCTGTGACAATATATCACATGTTTCAGAACACGCCTAAATTAAACGAGAAAATATCTTCTATATACAAACAAAAAGAAAGGGGTATGGAAAAGATTTCATGTTACACATGGGTGTCGTGTATCATTGGAATATCGATGTTGTTTGCTCGATATGGAAACTGAAGTGTAAAAATGTGATAAATTACTTTATAGTACGATAATTTCTGTTCGTCTTATCGTCCCTCGGTAGTATACTATTGTAAAACTCTCATTAAATCACATGGTGTGATGGTTATAGCCGGTTCTCTCTCATTAACCCTTAGACTTTGGAGTTTCACGCTGTATTTTTATTCATCCCTCGCTGTAGGTGGTGTAATGTATTATATAAGTGAAGTTGTTATTAACTGAACATATAAATCTGAACCTGTTTGTAGTTTAAAAAGGACAATAGAAAAAATGTTTTGCTGCCGCTGGTGCCATCACCGGAAAGCGGTTTCCATTTTATCAGCAAATTCGATGTTTGGTTTTATGTCCTTGACAGCTGATCTTCAGAAAAAAGTCTTTTTTTAACAATAAACATTACGTGTATTCTTATTATCCGCATAACACTAAATGATTAACACAACATCAAGTTTGATTTCTATATATATATTTGTACAACCACCGTTTGTCTGTAATAACAGTAAAACTTTCATGGCATGTCCCTCGACTTCAATAGTGCTCAATATTATGTCCTTTTTCATCACCGATAACCTCGATAGTATGGTCCGTGCCTTCCGCTGATCACCTCAACAGGATGTCATCGTCTTTTACTGAGGACCACAGTAGTATGTCCCCTCGCCTTTCACTAATCACCTCAATAGGATGTCCCTTGCTGTCCATCGCCTTTCACTAAGAACCCAAATACTATGTTCCTTGCATTCACCGAGGGCTTCCATAGTATGCCCTTTTTCACTCGTAACCGCAATAGTACGTCCCTCGCCTATTTTACTGGCAGCTGCATTTGTATTTTCATCGCCTTTCATGGATTTAAAAAACGATGGCAAAGTGAATCGTTAATCACAACAATGAAAGCTGGAAATCATGCCTCACACTACTGAAGTAAAGTAACGATGTAAAGCCCTTTGTCAACCACTACCGTAACACCATAAAAAAATCCCTCTCATATGTCACTATTGGACAACCCCGATATAATGCTTATTTATAAATGAATATAACAATCATTCAACTTTATGCATGTAATTTGATGTCTTCAGCCATATCTTACTATCAATCATGGTAAAAAAGGTAGGCACAAGTGCAGGGACGTTGGTGTTGACGAGACCTAAATGAAAGATGAACAGGTTGAGCGTTTCAAGAATACTACAGTAAAGCTGATACAAAGGACACAAATGTGAATAGCACCTATAAATACAAATTTAAAAATGAAAAATAGGGTAAAATGATGAATTATTCTGCATCATAAAGCTATTTTATCTCCTTCTAGGCTCGTCAGTAATGCTAAGAGCTTAAATAATCAGCCAAAGAAGCAACTGAGAGAAAAAACGAAATCGATAGAAAAATAAGTAAAACTCTATACTGGGCTATGGTGCACTTTTCCTATAAATGTGGTAGTTTTTCTGTGGCGGATAATTTCAAGAGAACGTTAAATATATGTTAATTTCTAAAGAGGCAACGGATTCAAGGAAAACTTTCCGAGTCTCTCCAAAATTAGAGCAAGATATCAAATTAAGGAAATTAAGAAAAGAAGTACGAAATCCTAAAAAAAGTACGTGGTTAAGAACCAGAGTGCTGATATATTATTTAAATCCTCTTACTGGTTTGCCAAAAGACAGCATTTTACATTTGTGTCTATCTGAATATTGACATGGTTCAAAATCATGTGCTTGACAAAGCAATGTTGTAATTATTTGAATTAGGAAGGTCGTAAAGAAGACAAACAATAGAAGACCACCGTTAAATACATTAGGATGAAATACATATAGCTAAATAAGGAATAAAGCTGTTGTTTCGTCCTGATAGCACTCGTCAGTGACGTTAAGTCTCTGATGTTCGAGGTCTAAGAGGCGACTGAGGCAGAACCAATGTACTTTTACCCCGTCATTCATACCTTTACATCACTTTCGTCAAGGTTTCTTTTCCCGTGGTCGCTTCCTAATATTCTAGACCTGACGAGTTCTAGAAGGACGAAACAGTTATAAGATACTGATGAATGTTTTGTTTGCCTTGGGTGTATAGGCAATCATAGAATTATAAACTTGTATTTAAATATGTTACTCACCATGTGTCGTGTGTGATATCCTGGTAAGAACCTCTGGTAAGATAGTCTAAATCTTGGATTTTACAAACTCAGAAAAAAATGTATCGGTTTATTTTTCTAAACTGAACATTATGTTATTCCTTTGAAGACAAAATTAAAGAGGACTATGGGAAATCAATCCATGCACTATATAGATACTTCTATAAACAACGAATTCCAAGAACAATGCATTCTAAAACGTAACAAACACTGTGAAATCTGTTTTTTTTTTTTAATGTACAGATGAAGAGATTATAGCGTAAACAAGGTTTTAAATGAGACTTCAAGAACATGTTTTGTGACTTTATCATTGTGGGAAACAAAATAAATTATCTATCTTACGATTACCCTCAGACGCGAACCAAATAAACAGAATTTCAATCCTTATTGTTCCGCTCATATATTTTTTAACTCAATTTTTTATATCAAAGTCAAATACAAAGTTAAAAAAAAGGTATGAAAATATAGCACGCAATATCAAAGATCTGTATTCTTTTTAGAAGTGAAAGTATTATGAACATCTATCAAAGTGTGAGGTTAACCTCTTTAGAATGAGGTATTTAAACGGGATTTGGGACTCGATAATAGAAAGAAAAAAATGTGATGCTTTACTTGATGGGTAACACAACGAATTCCTTAACCCTTTGCAAGTGATTCTTACTTTTCAATCCACATTTGATGCAGGTTTAATAATACCACTCCGACGGTTGATTATGTTATGTAATCTGCGGATGACTGGATGTTCAAGAATATTATCCCGAGCGTAAAGATTTCTTTGATACACCCTTAAGAATCGGATTTTTATGCAACTACTCATTATGAAAATACAAAAAAAGAAAGTCAAATATAAGTAAAAATTTTAATTTAATTCAGGATGATTCAGTACAAATATTATTACAATTTATATACATATTTGATATAAATTAATATTTCAGTCATATTGTTTTGAATATTGACTGACATTTGAACAAACTAATTACAATTATGCGTTTCTCCCATCATAAGAAAATATATTTGCGTATGAAGATGTACAATTGTATTGAGGTATATTGCTTCCAGTCCTAACACACATGCGAACACAGGATGGTCTAATGGGGACAATCTAGACTAGCTTGGCTGTGCATGGTCACGTGCGTGAGCAGACACTGACAGAAGAAACACACCGCAAACGAGGGGTTTATGATAAACATAATCTGTTGATTGAAACGAAGATTTGAACAATTTATTGCATATTAAGTCGGTAAGAAGTTCATTTGTAAGTATATAACAGTTGAACGTTAACAGCTCATCTTCTTTTGACAATTGCTTTACTTAATACACAATAACAAAACACGAATCATCTTCTTCACCTGACTATAACAGATTTTATCATATTTGTCGTCGAAAGCTTTGGTTAGAAAACAATTAAAACATATTTTAACTAATCTAAAAAACAAAAAACTAAAGCCTTGTTCTGTAACGAGCTAAAACACTATTAACACACCGCATTGGTTAAACGACTGCAAATGTGAAATGTCCAGCGTGTTTCCTCTCATAATTACTATAAATTCTGTTAACATTCCAGCTACTTGCAGTTAATTGTGTCATATATATATATAATGCACCCATGATATTTGACGATAACGTGTTTGCGTCTCAACACACCTGTTCCACATCAAACTAACCATCATTCTCGCTAGTATGATAGATGTATTGATAAACTGATGTTACGTTGTCGTTATATTGTTAAGCATGTCATGTGTTCTTACAATGGTTGTCAGGTGATAGTATATACACTTACCAAGCACCTTTGTACTCTACGTGAACCACAACAACGGTTAGCTCACGTATTATGCAATTACATAGGTGATGGATGCTGAAATGAATCAGTTTCGAGTCACTTTCAGATGTGTCACAAGTCAATTATGTGATCATATCAGAACTACATTTAATTTGGTCCAAGTGCACATCAAACTGTCAACACTGTTAACTAAAAATATGACTGATGACAATGTTGTGATAAATATGCTTAAATATTAGATAGCAAGTTTCATTATTGTCCTTGAATGTCAACATACAAAGAGTTTGAAATAAATAGATATTTACGAAGTTGTCATCAACGTTTATGATAAAATAACCTATTGTTATCACATTAACGACGTCATACATTTTGTATATATATCCAATATTGACAGATGCATATGTAGCATTACATATATTTTATAATATGGAAAAGATACATCGATGATTATTTACTTGTCCAACTTGGTCTCGATGAGAAAAAAAATTCTCTGTTTCCGTATAAACTTGACATATTAAAGGTATGAAATAAATTTTGTTCTAAATATCACGTAAAAAAACTTTCGTGTGGGGATTTATGCTTTATAGAAAAGAATATCATAGATTGAGATAAATTAGGTCAGTGTGCTTGGTTTGAAGCAAATAAAATGGGTAGTGTTTACGAAGGTTTTCTTTGTTTTTGCTTTTAAGAAAATAGGTAACGGTTAAATGATTTAATGCATTAAAAGAATGATTAAAAAATACGAAATGAAAATTTCAACGGTAATAGATGTAAAATAATGAGCGTATTACAAGTTACCAAATGAATGGAAATGAACAAATAAAAAAAAATTAAATAAATAAAAAATGGCGATATTTCAAAAGCAAAGAGGGACATAGTTTTGTTAAGTGGGAAAACTCGAGAAAAGAATATGATTATATTGGTGATAAATTCGATTTGTTTCAGCGAAACATATCTTATAGAATTATAATATAACTAAGATATCAGAGGTTTCATAGTCATGTATATTGTATGTATTTGTAGTTTCCATGGAAATTAGTCACGTATTTTCATTTATGCGAATCCTCATCCTTCACTACAACTTCATTGTGCTCATCTCAAACATGTTTAAGTTACATAGTTTTATATTGAGGTTGTAGCAAACGTACAATCATATTAAAAATGTTTATAACAGTCTTGAATGATATTCTTATTCAATACCAACACGGTGATGGTAATTTTCTTGAACAATCTAACTTTGAAAATCAGGTATTGTTTTTATTTAATGCAAACTCATTTCGTACGTAAACTGTAAATCATGAGAGTACATTTTAAATATAACTAATTTATGGAAACTTATTTGAAATTCATATTATATATGCCAAATATTTCATATCTTATTACCAATGAAAATATGTTGAAAGACAAAGACCACATCTTATACAAGTTATTTTCTTCTTGACAATATCTAACATGTATTTGAAAAAAAAATTAAGAGTCTAACACATTTCGTTTAGTTCCAATTTGATAAGGAATAGTGTGTATATGTAAACAAAGCACGTTTCACCTAGACCTGATCGCTGGTAATGAGAATATAACCCAATGATGTTGTTTCTGTTTATCATAAAATGAATGAATACAAAATACGTTTTGATGTTTTTTTCTTGTATGTTTTCCTTCGTTTCAGAAACTATAAATGCCTACCATACTTATATGAAAAGCTCAAAAATGTTCTCCGGAACGTTACCTACTTGTTGATATAAATACGTCACTCCATCCACGTATTCACTATTTACAACAACTTTATCTATTATAACTATCATTTTTACACACATTCATACACCATACTAGTATTCACAAAAGATCCAAACATATTGTGAAGGCATATATCACGTATACTTTACATGCAATGAATTTTCATTGCATTTTACACTACACAATTCATGAAAATAATAATATTAGTTATGAAAAGTAAAACCAAATTAATACACAAGATTCTATTTGAACTTAATTACACACATATTTATATAACAATAATTTACTGAATACATATTTGTATATACAAATGTTGAACAAAACTGAAGTATAGTTAATATCACATATCTATTACTGCAGAGTAAGTATTACGATTTCTTTCAGGCGTTTGGGATTTAACAACTTCGAAATTCAAGTGCTGCGCTATCGATCTACTTAATCACTTTGTGCCCGTGGACGGATTCTGACAAAACCAAAGGTTTTGCATGCGCCACCATGCGGATGATTCGCACTGACGCGTTTAGAAGTGAATCACGCATCTATGTGATCTCGTTGATTAGGAGTAACGGAATTACGTAATGGCTTAGACGTAAATATTACCTTCTCAGGCCTGGAATTTGTTTCTTTCTAATTCAAACAGTACATATTATTGAAAAGTTCATTTAACATTTTCTTGTCAAATTAAAAAAATTGTTGGGTGAAACGAATATCTAACTGCCTACCTTCGGTTTTGTCGTCATATATTCCATGCTCACAGAGATGTTAAGTAAAGTTCGAAAGAAAAACATTTGCATTTCGAAGATGTTAATATACTGACCTGCGTCATGTTCATATTCCGAGCCATATTAACTGTCTAGCTTCATATGATGTATGAATGATCAATTCTAACCAACTGTGTTATGACTTGCGTACAAAAGAGATATATAAACAAGATCATTTTTTTCTGATTTGGTTGAGCATATCTAAGTCTGGAAACTATCACTTTATAAAACAGGGATTTTAAAGTATTGATGTAATGCAACTAATTATGTCGTAAGAATAACCCAGCAAACGTATAACGATAGTGTAATTCAGGGCTTAATTGAAATGAAACAACCAACACAATGAAAAGAAATCGTTACTGGCTGCTCCCTTGCATATTATATGGACGTTATAGTGAAAACATGTAGGTGAGCTTTCTTTGTCCTTATATGGTTTGTCACGTCTTTGCGAGTTGTTGAATCAGATAATTTAAAGTCAATGAAACAGCTAATATTCCTGCAAAATGGCTGGAGAAGGTTATGCAGCAGTGATTTTTTCCACCATTCGACGTACCTGTAAAACACCAGTAGATACCTGTCAACATCTTGCAGTCAGCACTTTGTCAGACAATCAGCAGTTCAAAAGAGTGAAGGTATGTACTTTGTAGGTCTATTGTTTTCTATTGATATTGAAATAATGCTACAAGGACAAAGTTATGTATTAATTTGCGATGGATATGCACTTTTCATATAGGATGAACTGATTCAAGGAATTAATTATTATTTACACAATGAAATACATAATTATATATCTTTTTTAAAATCTAAAACAATCTAAGATACAGCCTAACTATGAATTAAGATGATATATATAACGTGAAGAATGTTGTTACACCAGACAGGAAGTGGTCATAATAAGTCCTCTCTAGACAGATTTGACGATGATAATTACAAAGCGTAGTTTAGATATTTTATCAATGTTAGTCAACAGAATGTGTTCATCACGTTCATATGTGGCAGAGAAGCGCTCTCATACATATAGATATACCAAATCGCATTTTAATTTTAACCGCTATTATATTTGTTCATATTGAAATTGGGTAATTACGTTAATACCGCATTACCTGAGACAGAATCTATCACTTCTGAACGTCTGTTGTGAAATGTTTTCAGACGTCGTGTAAAACGATGTAAGTAAAACGGGACGTCACACAATACAATGCTTGACAAGAAAGTCAAGTCATAAATATTTTCGTTATGAAATGATATACAAAGAGAAGAAATAAATAACATAAATACACATAAATACGTCGAGGATTATTACATATGGTGTTGTTCTGAGGAGGGTAATTCACACACTAGAACGAAGAGAGATTGAACATGCTATCACATACAGAACGCCACTTGCATGCACAACTGACTTCAAAGAGCAATGTGGAAGGACCCCGTTCTTAGCATTGCTAACTTAATCATTCATTTTACAGTTGAACATTACTTTATCATCAAAAGATGAATCCTAAATATGACTGCACAGTCAAGCTAGTCTAGACCTTTCGTCAATCGGGTATGAAGTGAAAAAGCATTTATGATCAATTATATCACTAACACAGACACATCAAAGGTATTGATTTTTATATAAATAATTTCTCGTCGAAGTAGACATCTTGTGATTTTGCGCATTTAAACTGGTTTCAAGCAGAGGTTGATTTGTATTTATTACAACATGATAGAAATGCTTAAAATCGTTATTTACATGTTGCAGTGTAATTAATATTGAATGTCGATTAACTAAATACAGTTTAAATAAAATGTTTGTATCCTGACATATCTGTGTAATAAACCGGAATCCTATAGACGGTATTGTTTGCAGCCGAACGAGTCAACGACATGTCTGGTCTTTGAAATGTTTTCCTAGTGTCTCATGGGTTGTTAAGAAATCGTAAAAAGGAACAACTGACTTTAATGTCAAAGTAATATGGCGGACATTACACAAATTTACTATTTATGTTTAAAATGAGGGGAATGTTGATATGAAATATGTATTATCACTTTACCAGATTTAACAATAGAATCTTTAATGGATACCATCCAATGCTGTATAGCCAGTTATTTTTGCGAGAATGTTATCTTCACTATTTTTCTGGTGTATAAATGCGATCGCTAAATTTCGTGTAATGATACGAGACACGCATATGCTATATTACCTTTGGCATCTATATCGCTGAATTTCATTTCGTTTCGATATCATTCGGTCGTTGAAAGAAATACGTCAACAATTTTGACCCGTGAAAATTATCAGCTGTACAGTAACTGATATTTAGGTGAAAGTAAGCGAACAAATTACACAAAAATCCCTTCTATAAGACAAGGTATGACATTCTTGCTACTGAGATAATCACGTGATATCCCTTTATGACATCACAAAGCAGTGATAATATGAGTGTGATAAAATATACTGGATTTCGGCTGCTAAAATTCAATATAACTAGGCCAGACATTTGATAGCAATAAGAAGTCAATTCGTAGACAGAAAGACTGAAGAACGTCTCCAAAAATCTTAAAATGAAAACAAAGTATCTGTTATAGTCCGAAATATTAGGCATTTGATGATTCCAACGTGTTTTAAAAAATTTCGTTTTTATGTTTATGAAAAATATTAGCATTTTTTTTTACAAATTGCAATTAAATTATCAAGTGTAATAATGACAAGTGTAATCATGCAAAGCTCATGGTTGTTTAAAGTTAGATTTAAATATCATGCAAAGAAGAAAGAAAACATTTTGTCGATTGAGATGTAGAAACAGATGACAGTGTGAATGGATAGGCCAATTATGCACCCGACAACGATCAGGAAGACCATTACAAGACATGCGAGAGGGGAAAGTAAGTTCAGGTTCATACCGGACACTGGCAGCCATTAAAAGATGAAAAATATCTTAATAATGAAAGATGGTGCTCAGAATAGTATGATAAATGCACTGATTTCGACGTTGAATTATGTTCATTTTATATTGATATGATTGTATACCATTGTATACATTGTACATATAATCCATGTACACAATAAATACATTATATCTATATGCTCCATATACATATACATATATCAAAATTCATAATAGATATATATGGAATGTAAGGAAAGTCATCACTTTGGCATTGCGATTTTCTCAGAAAGGTTAATTTGATTAATGTTTCTTCTATTTTTTGTTGATTATATATCGCACAAATGTTATTTAGCTCAGATGCAGAACTAGACAAACTGAGCACGACATCTTGTTGTAAAAAACGTCGTTAAACCAGCATAAGGGTTCTTTCAACACTGGGCAGATGCATGTCTGTTTCTACAAGAAGGATAGATAAATCGGCCTTGTACATAGTTTTATCAAGCAAAAAATTTCTCAGGCGAATCTTTCTTACAGAAATGTTATCATTTACATCACTTGATATCATCAGTATAGTGACATTTGTAATAAGTCAGCAATGACAGTGCTATGTAAATACTAAGCCCTCCTTTAAACTGTAAAATAGTAAATCTCGGGTTTCACACTATATCACAGAGAAATTAAAATAATCTATTAATGCTCGTCCTTTGGCGTATGCATCTATTTATAACCATATGCCTGGCAGAAATGAAGACATTTTCCTTAACTTTCTTATTTCAAAGACTTTTTCGATCATGGTAAATATGCCTTAATAACGTAAACACATCAATGACTGAATTAGGTGTCATGGAGTTAGACTATTCAAGTCTATCTTAAGAGATTTTTCTAATACTTTCATTTGTATCATCAGTTGTTTGTGCAAATGTTCCTCGTTGACATCTTTTATTTTGTACTATTTTATTTTGGTGAAAATAAAAAAAAAACAATGACATTGACTATTTAATCTGCACATTTTGATATAGTGAGATGTAGAATCTACTGGAGAATGCTATGTACATACAATGTAATCATATATATGTAAAACCTAGTTTCCTACCTGTCTTGTCAAATGAAATAAAGAATAATAAAATATAAAAAGATGCGGTTAAACTACCTATTTACCAGTGAAAATGATTTGTCCTACAACACGCAGATGACTGTATCAAATACTTAAATGTTTTTTTGGCAAATATATCTTTGCTTTAAACATCGCAGTTCTGATTTCGGCAGGTCTGCTGAAGGCCGAGTCATGTTTGAATGTTAGTATGATACATTTCCAAGAGGAATACATTTCATTTGACAACCTTTGAAATAAGTGGTTCATATTTAGTGAGTGTTGTTTGCAATATGTTACAATACCTTGCGAACATCTGCTTTAGCTTCACAAACAAACCTTCGTTTATATACTAGAATTGAGCGATTGATAATCGGACGGAAAATGCACGCCACTTTTCTGAGTGGCCGACATCATATATGCAAGCAATAGAAACATCGAAAGCACATTAACATAAGAGAGAATTATTCCTTGGAAACTTCCCGCGATTAGCACTATAAAAAGAAAAAAAATAGATCCTGATATAAATAAGATTTAAGCATAGATGCATAGAAGAAACCGTTTATCTAAATAAAGTGATATTGATTATAAACGACGCTATCGAATAGACAAAGCTAAATTGTAAGGGAAAAACAGCGAAAATGTTCCCGGAAGTGTAGACGTGATTTCCATATTGACTTTTCGCTGTGTAAATTTAAGGTCTTAGCAAAATTGATGTAAGACCATAAGAACATACATTTATAAAAAAAAGTATCCTTCTCCTAATTGGACGTCAATTAGCATTTGTGTGTGTGTGTGTGTGTGTGTGTGTGTGTGTGTGTGTGTGTGCGTGTGTGTGTGTGTGTGCGTGCGTGTGTTTAATCTTTTATTTAAAAGCAATGATTTACGCCATTGATTATTTGAGCTACAATTGTGTTAACATGATTACCGCTACATGTAACATAAACAAATTCCATTCAGAGGAATATTTATTACGTCATTAAACATAAATTATTTCCTTGTTACCATTTCTGTGTCTTTGACGTAATTAAAGACCATGATTCTGTTTCAGAACCAAATTAGTGTATGTTAGAATTGATATTACAAGGTATTTTACGAAGGAAAAGAAACAATAGACGGTCGTCAGAAAGATATTTAAATCCCTGACTTCGTTGGAGAGCTATAATATGGTACTTCTCCACTTGAATCACCACAACGATTTTCACAAATGGATAGAACGGAACGTCGTTCTAAGTCTTAACAAGAGTCATCGGTGGTAATGTTTCAGCAGCCAAATTGATTCTCAGTCTTGCTGATAAAATAAGAAAAGGAAATATGGGACTTCATGTAAATGGAAGAACAATGTAAAAGGCATAGCCCTTGACGCTAATGACAGTAGTAACAAAGCGACGAGAAAGCTTCTTGACGACGCTGTTTATCCATATCTCCTTCGGTACTGACAACACTTTTAAAGAGTTATGTCTTTTCGTTTAAAACATGTTCGTCCCGTGAGGCGATAAGGAACTTCTCCAAATTTTGTTTGTTAGAACGAAATATATTTTTACATGGAGAGTTTGACAGCAGACATAGAATATTGACCCATTTTTGAGTTAATCACTGATAACTAGAGAATGTCTCGAAATTTACGACTGTCACAGGAAATGCTATCTCCTATTAAGATCATTTAATTGTTCTAAACAGTGAAGGAAAAAAATGGAAAATATTGCAGTAGCGAAAATCAGATGACGTCAGCTTGCTGTAATAAACGTCTAACAGAAATTAACACCCGATGACATTTGTTTTTACATTCGCTCAGCTCCTATCAAATGTACTCAAATGTATTTGAAACCTGCTGTGAAGGTATGGATCATCCTGGTCTATCATTTAGTGAGAACGAAATATCTATGTATGCATATATATATATATATATATTGTAAAATTGTGGTGAATGTTACATGTCCAGCAAATATACAGGTAAAAGTGGAAAACACAAGTTGCAAAACATAAGCATTTTTATTTATTCTATAAATGTTTTGCATAGATACGAAATGTGACGTTACGAATAACAGTTCAAAAGTGACGTCATATTGACTCGATCGATAATATAGTAACAGTTTTGATTTAAGGTAAGGCTATTTAGGTAAAGGATTAAATACTTTTTTATGAAATTCTTTACTTTCCCTTTCTTTACCATATAAATGCGTGTATTTTGTTTACTATGCTATCATTTTAACAATTGTTAGATTATGGATCGGATAATTTATATTGGAATATACTGTTATAATATAAACATCGCGCTTCAAAACAACATCCACTTATAATGTAGCTACAATCATATACATTTGAAAACGTGATATTTTCGTTGTTTTGTTTGTATCTTTTTTAAATTTACATATCAACTAAATTTCATTGTTATCAATTGTATACTATTTCAGAAAATTAATATAAGTACTTTATAGAATAAGTATAAAAAATCTTACGAAAATACAAAAAGTATGCAGTTTTATTGTACGTAAGAAGAATATACTCACAGTTAACAGAGAAAAACACTCTACAATAAGCATTTGTGACCAGTGTGGTCGAGTATCAACGGACAATGACGTATATATATGAAATCATTGTTTCATTGTTTACACTTTTCATAATCAAGTAATAATTATGACAAAATATGTTTCGTTTAATCGTTTGTATTTAATCAATTGATTTATTCCTTGATTGATTTTATATCTATAAAACAGTTTTAATTATTCATTCTTAAGAGATAAGATTAAAATTCGCGAATAAAAAATCTGAATGATCAATCTAAATTTTGTTTCATATCTTTTAGCAATCTATTCTAGCAATCTATCAATTAGAAACAGAAGTAAAAAATGATTCTTAAGCGTGTTTACAAAGAGGACTTGCCTCAAAAATATTACGGTAAGCGTCTCCAATGATGCCGACCGTGTTGTCGACAACAGGGGCTGTATCAGCAAGCACCACGCAGCATACTTGTGTGTCTCTTAGTGCCTTTCCATTTCTCTTATCTCATACAAAATTAACAGCTTCTAACGTTTGACTCCATTGTCTGACTAGCTTGCTCTATCGTTCGTGAGATTTCGTTAACCGACGAAAGGCACATTTTTACATCATAGGTTTGCCGCTGCGAATTCGGAGTTGGATGTATAGTCCTATTCGATAACGTCTGGTGGTCCAAACTCATAACACTTAGTGACAGCATATGTTAAATATATATATATATACATTTCTCAACTTGATTGATTTTAGGTTGCAATATCGAATATATTTATGGGTAGTGGTTTCTGACAGCTTGGTTTCCTTTCTATAGCGGGCGTTTGTATATGCAGTGTTAGCTCTCTACCAGCTGTAGTCTGTACCAAGTTACATCTGTATTAATACTATCGAGGATTGCCTAGATACGAGATCGAATCAATTACACTTCTGCAGTATGAACAGTTTTCCTTTTCTTTTTTTTTTTAATAAATGAGACGGGGACCGAGTTTCTCGTTGAAAGTGACAAGAAATTGAAGAGCCATGTCAATGAGGAGGTTTTATTAAAGCCAAATCTCAACTTCAGTGTCTCCACCCAGTCGCTGTTGTTTATGCGCCACAAATTTTCTCCGTGAAAACAATGTCCTTAACCCTCTGGCTTGTGTTAATAGTACCAAATGTTTCTTTGAATTTTATGAATACTTTTGTTGCTTCTAAAGGGAATACTAAATCAATAAACAAAACAATTCCACTGAAATCAAATAGTTCTGAACAAACAACCTGACAGTGATGACGTGAACCCAGTCAACAATGTCTATAACTATTAAGACAATACAAAATGTACCAGGGACCCTTGTTCTATCGACCAATGCCAAAGTGATGATTGGCCGATTTCGATATAAGAATAGTTCTGACACCAATGAATTAATATTCCCAAGTCTTCCCATCTTGAAATCTAACTCTGTATTGAAAAAAAGAAAAATTGACTCACCTCTTTTGACGTTTTTACGAGATGTCCCTTCTGAAAAATAAACAATAAGTTTTACTGATAAACGATTTCGAAATCGTTGTTAGATACAATCAAGATAATAATAACACGTGAATATAAATGAGGTCCTGCTCCTAAGAAAACTATGTATCATATATCATTAAAACAAGACTGTAAAACCAATACAATGCATTTTCTACTAAGGAAAATCGTGCTGGGTCAAACACACTAAGTATTTACGATTTACCGCTGTTTATTGTTAATTATGGCGTGCATTTCAAGAGGAAATATCTCTATAACAACCAGCAGGCTAGATAGAAACGATCGCCGTGAATCATCAACATTGACGACCGTCGTTACA
This sequence comes from Ylistrum balloti, assembly GCF_031769215.1. Lineage (NCBI taxonomy): Eukaryota > Metazoa > Mollusca > Bivalvia > Pectinida > Pectinidae > Ylistrum > Ylistrum balloti. Next base: position 300,645 of record NW_026782569.1, read on the forward strand.
ACAATGAGACCACAACAAAATGTCTGATACAACAGGGATACATACGATAACAAACATTAGCAAGTTTTCCATGACGTCAGTGTTCTGAGGTTCATGTAGTGCTTGTCAGGAACGTATAATGTGTTATTTCACGTATATTAGTATAAATGTCCTATCATATTAAACAATATCCGTTTGATTTAATTTTTTTATGAATTTATAAATATCATCACTTGTCACCACCAACAAAAAATGTTTAATACACTTTAGTGACGTCAATGGTAATGAGAACTGGCTACGTCCTAATGTGATGATTTATGGACTGTATTTGTCACAAGGTCACAATACATGTACATCATAATTCGATATATAAATATAAAAATTCTACGGACTTGTGTGCTTCATAAGTAAATTAACACAGACAGTGCAATGCATATATGCGATATTGGGATATATTTTCAAAGTGTATGATCCGGGCTATTAGGACATAAAATAAACAAAATCATATATGTATTTTTTTGCCGGATGATAAAATATAAAATGTTCGTAACACTAATACAACACAACACGAAATGCACCTGTAACACACTGCTTTCTATAGTAGCGGACACAGACAATTTTATAACGCCTTATAGTACATCAACGTTGGTTATGCTTGTTTACTTTCCAACGAAAACCCAATTATAAGTCACTAAATTTGTTCAACAGCAATACTTAAATTTACGAAGATATTCATTTTTAATGTTTTCGAATGCACCGCAATAACGTATTTCGTTCTCTACTACGCTTTCACAAGAGAAAAAAAAACGAAAGGAAATTTGCTCACATAGAAATATTGTGCTGTTGCCATAAAATAAATATTAGATGAGGTTTAAAAACAATTGTTATACCTTTACAAAAACTAAACAGTAAGGTGTGATTGTCAGGCGCTGTAACCATTGTCACGTGACCTTTAGAATATGTTTATCTGTCGAGAGAGTGTTCCGTTTAGTTAATGCGTTCACACCAATCCACCAAGTGTACACGATAATTGTTAAGTGGTACAGTTACAGACATCACATTAAACTTCATTTTGAGTTAACATAAGTATTGTTGGTTTATTTTTGCTTACATTATCGCGCTTAAGCATTCGTCTGTAAACTCCTCGTCTCTTGCCTTTTTGTTTTCACTCAGACACTTATAGATTCGATCGGTTTGTCCTCTGTATTCGTATAATTGGTTTCCCGCCTTTCCCCTACATACACGTAACTCCGTTTACCATACGGTTTTGTGTAAAAACATCTATTTCTTGCTTTTTTGTTTGCTAATATGTTGTTACTCACAACTGTGTTATGGTGTTCAATTACTGAACACTTATGAGTTTATGCTAAGTTTTGTCATGAGCGTTTATTTCAATTTGAATTTGTTTCGCCTCGACTATAGCACATGATCAATCATTTTTTTGTCACACGCCTTCGTACCACGTACCACGTAATACGTGCATTTGTCACTGCATTCATTCCAAAACGCACTGTAAGTATGATTTTTATGGCACCTGCAAGATTATCTGCATTTGCTACATGTTTTGATATTCGAACGTACAACGAATGCAGGACATTTTCGCATTGTCGTGATCAATCACACATCTGCACATGTTCCCTTCGTATTCGGTGGTAAAAACATTGTAATAAATCTGAGGATGGGAAAAGGCAACAGGGCATGAAAAGCAAAATGATCATAGCAAAGCAGCGAAACAATCAAAAGAAAGAAAAGATGACCTTGACCTACCATCCAGCACGTGCACATGATTGTTGGCGATCTTCAGGTCCGTGCTGCGACACACGTAAATCCCGGCGTCGTCTAATTTAGTGTGTTGTACCTCTAGCACGCTGGTAAGTATCCGCTTCTCATATGTAAGCTGAGTATTAATTTTTATATTGTTTGTAACACTCGGGATTAATTTGTTCCCATCTTTAAACCAGTCTATGTCTTCAGGGGCATGATATGAGCCCGTAGCATTGCACTGTAATCGGATTGTCTCCCCTTTGGTCACAAACTTTGAACCTGCCATTGTAACGGCTGAAAAATTGAAGGGCATTTAACGGTGGACTTAACCTGTAGTGCACTGCAAACTATGACTACTTCACAGCGAAGAAATGAAAATGAATAGAATATAGATTTAAGAAAGAAGTGTAGAGAAGGGGCATGCTTAAGAAGCTGTCTATGCAACGAAATAGTTTGCAAAAATAAAAAAAATATTTCATGGACATCTTGATGTAAACTTATTGTATTATAAAATATATACAGTCAACACAGACATCGGTTTGATTTGGTATGGCGCGTCATTACTATCAAATAAATATAGCAAAAGAAGACGTCGAAATGGGCTGTACGAAATACTTACACAAGAGATCAGTAATAAAGCTGATTCCATCTCTCAAAGACATCTCAACAATATGGTTGTTTTTTTTTAAGTTTATTTATTTCTACTTGATTAATCCAACCGACATCTTTGTGACTGCCTACACTAGATACTGTATATATAGAAGGGAGATAACCAATAAGGACTGCAGTCTTTGGAATTATCTGATTAGATACAAATGTACATTGAGTTGTATTGCTTAGAGATATTGCAAAGTTATATAAAATCCTATTTCACTTTGACAGAAATCTATCCCTTTTCTCGGCATATAGGAACACGCTTTCTGACGTGGTGACTGCTTCTAAAGTCGATGTCCGCTTGATGTGTATCACGTGATCTTGACGAGCCAATACGGGTAAATACGATAAGTAACGTTAGTCACATCGATGTCGACTACAAAATTTCAAAACTTTCTAACAATGACAACACAAATGCATTCTGTTAATGATACTCGAAACTTCACCAATAAAAACAAAAAGCCTTGTTTTGTCTTTTTAAACGAATCGTTACAGTCTGTGAAATAAACATTTACACGTGCCGAGATTTTGAAATCATCATTATTTGAACAATGATGAACGTTTCGCAATATAAGGTTTGAACATATATATCAACATTGTACATGGAAAAGTTTCCAATCCAAGTGAAATAGTTTTAGCAAGCAGGTAATAAGCTATTATGAAGCCACCCGTCACAGCATTACCGGGGGTACAATGCACTATAATTAGGGTGTAAAACGCTGATACGATGGTCTAGTGACCGCATGCCAGTCTAATTCAGTTAAACGTTTACATTACAGGCCACCGACTGAGTTTGCACAAACGCCTAAATGAACTAGACCGGATATTATTCTAGATCTGGATGTATCTTATATTATTTTCTACAAGAAGAGGGTTCCTACACGTGCAAGTAGTACATACTTGGTTTGGCTGTGGTCGGCCGCTCTGAAATGTGAGAAATAAAACCTTATTAGAAGCTAATCCGTGCAAATGGGCAAAACCATAAAACAAGTGTTGCTAAATTATTCATAGTATTATATCATCATATTGCAGTTAGTTCCATATCAATATCTACTATATTTATTTGCTGAACTCCTTGGCATTTGCTTAGACAAATTATTGTCCCTAACAACTGTTGTTATGAAGGATTATGTCTGTAAAATACCATAATCGCAGTGCTATACACGAAGTGATTTTGTATGGAAACAGTTAAAGCTTATGTGAAAAAAAAATGAAATGAAAAATAAGTGTAACTGAAGACGACAAGGGCGGAGTCATGCAGAGTTGTGCTGAAGTGAAGATAACTTCGTTTAGGGTCATATCGTACTTAAATCTATATTGGACGGGTCATATTGTAATGACCTAACAAATATAAACTAATAGACGGTACTTGATATATATGTATAGTATAAGTCATGTGATGTACATATATGAAAATACATTATATTGGCTTTTACCTATATCTATGTACTTCCTAATACAATTTCCTTTGTGTGTGAAGTACTTGCCTTCATGCGACTTTTGGCAGGTTACAAATCGTAAGTGTGAGATTGTTGTTCGAACGACCTTGGATATCTATGAAAGTTGGTGTTGCAGCCTCATTTATTTTAATTTACTGGGAAATGCCAAAGGGACATCGGTTTGCGTTCAGCAAATGTCATGAAGTTTGTTTTAATTATGTTTACGTAACATAATTTCAAAATAGCATAAACAAAAGGAATTAAACAGCCGCTGTTAAAGGACAAAGTCAGACTCCGAAATGAAACTTCAGCAAACCTGCTAAGTAACGGTTAATCTAGGTATTGGTGAAGACTACGGCGTCGAATATTGTATCCTTGCAGATTCAATGCCCTAGTGTCTTTAGCAATTCATTCTGGCGAGAAGATTGAAATGAAGTTCATCTCATGCTCACATTAGATTAGATTGAACGCTACAAATGAAGTCTATAAACAGAACAGCTCCTAAAAAATACCAGCATTGAACAAGAGAAGAGGAGAACGGATAAAATGGTTATTAGAGGTTCATGTAGTTTTAGGAAAATAGTCTGACTATGAAGCATGATGGCAACAGAGAGTTGATATTGATCTACACCACTGTGATACGTTTTAAACGTAGTTTTTGCTAAATGTGTTGTTATAGGGAATATAATAAATGTAAGAAAGTTCATTATACGTTCATCTTCTCCGATAAGAATGTATTGGACGCGTTCCTTAGTATTATGAAATGTATCGAAAAAATATAAATGCTTAGTTTATTTTATACTCTGCTGGGACATATAAATAAATTGTAAAGACAGAAAACACACAAACAATAAAAAAGGGGTCATCCCTAATTTTATCACAATATTCAATACGGAAAAATGTCACAAAACTATGCAAAAAAATACTTTCATTTAATTCTATTAAATATTTTCTTTATAGAGTATGCAAGGGTGTGGGTACATGGACTTGAAATGATATGGCACAATAATATTTTCATCGGAAGCTCTGTTGACGAGAAGTATACAAAAAATGGAGAACTACGGGAGTATTGAACTAAATAATTACTAAAGCTGGGTGAATAACAAGACAAAAGGAAAAAAGAAAAAATGACGTTGTCTTTTAATCACCTTTCCGAATCATGTCACTTTTATCTCCTTCGGGGGCCACTGAGAAACGAGATAAAACAAACAAATTGCAAAACGTTAGGGGATTATTTGATATTATGTATATCACATGACTAGTCACATGATTTTTTATACATTGATCACGTGATTGATAATGTGATGGTCGTTGCTTGATAGGCTGAATGTATCCGCTGGAGTCGCCTTCACAAGGACGGTGATATATTTACAATTCTAGCTTAAACACAAATTACATATTCACGACAATATATAACTGCAAAATGATAATATCCATATATTATATATGTATAAAAATGTTGAATTGCGAACTGTTGAGAAGTAGAGTTGGTGGTCAACGATGTACTGCTGTTCTCTGAATTTGACATCTTTTTTTTTGTTATCTGGGACTACAAGAATATTTTGTATACAATCCATGGTTACCTCACATACCAAACTGAGAATTACTTCAGCATTGTTATTCGAATTTCCATCTGTGGAACATTACCTTAAATTTTCCTTCATAAGCCAAAAGGCTCTTCGGGGTTCAACCGGCTGAAGGGCTTATCAGGATATATTGCCAATTATAATTTGCAATTTTGCTTTAGTTGGTGTTCTGTGTATGTTACTTGTATAATAATCTGTGTATTGGTAATTAATAATTATCATGATCACGTTATTGCTTTATTGAATACACACACTCACATATAAAAGATACATGTGTAGGTATCCGTATGATGCGTGTAGTACACGCCTAGCTTTAACACGGTGAAGTATTATCCTTACATAAAATATGCGAACGGCAGGACCACCCTGAAATTTTAATTACAGGTTAAAATTATAGGCAGATAACCTTAGAATGTTTATTTTGAGTCTATTATAATTAAGGGATGATACAATGTACAACGTCGTTCATTTTGTATATATAGCGTATGCCAGGAGAAAAAAAGGTGTGTCGCCACTAGAAGACACTGGCTCACTCCTAACTTAGATAGAAGTACCGCATGAAAATTAGGACTTATTTCAAGTCAATTTCCGGCGAGTATTATCATTTAACATGGCTACATTATATTTATGAATATGATTCTTGATAAATTATCTGTAGTAAACAAACTGTATATCGTAATGAAAAGAGGGCATAACGAAAATTACTATTATTGTTCAACAAATGAGCAAATAATTCATCGCGTAGAACATTTATCAGAAATCAACATATACAAACAAAAACAATAACCTTCCGCAATAAAGTTATGTTTTGTACATAAACACAAATGAAATAACAACATAGATCTTAACAAGATAAATCGTTACGAGATGTGCCGTAAAAATCGACTATCATTTTCCTTATATCCTCATTGAACCAAATTGATAAGGATATTATATAATTTATATGCGTGTTATTGTTTTGTCTAGACAAAGAGAATGCCAGGCAAGGAATGCCACACCGACTGACGATAACGCCATCCCTGTGATTACTTCACCTACTTACGAGTTTCTGAATTACTATATTTTGGCGCGATTTCTCTCACTATCGATGGTCCCAGTAACCTATAGTGTATTTCCTATGATAATGGCAGGCCAAGGTTATCTTTACTGTAACAAAGTGGTATAGGTCTTTTTTTTTTTTTATATCATTGTTAGCAAATACTCAGTGGTAAATTGTATTCTGAATCAGCGGTCGATTCCTACACTACTGAGTGTAACCGACCACGTGAAAAAAATTGTATTTAACGACGTTAGGTAATAATAGATGTACAAAATAAATATTTCATTTGTTTGGGTTTTTTTTCGTTTTTGTTTTTCTTGTTTTTTGTTTTGTTTTGTTTTTGTGATGTTTTATTTTTGTAATATTCATTTGTTTCTTTACTTACTTTGTTTTTTTAGAGAGGTAAGTTTTGACCACAATTAGTGAAAGATATACCGTTTGTACATTAATAATTGATACAAAAACTTATCTTTTTTAATTCAATAAATACAAATGTCTAAAAATAATGTCGGAACATTATATACCAGGGGTCATAATTATTATAAACATTGCCATTCCGTTTCTATTCGTGTTGATTGAATTATAGTGATCAACTGCTTTCAATATTAAGTAATAACAGTGTATTTTGAAGAAAATTTTAACTTTGACGCAAGCCCCATTTCTAATATATCCAAAATGACTCAACCTCCTATTTCACTGACATTGCAAATATATTGTTACCATGTAAAAAAGAACGCTACATTTTATATTTTGACACTGCATGGAACAAGTCATTCTTTACTTTATTTGCAAAGTATCACGTCTATTTCTTAATCATTTCTAAGAAATAACTGTTTTCTTTATTGTTATAAATTGATGTGACGATGTATTTAAATCACTATATATTGTAATCGATGGATTTGTTATCTTCTTATTTTTTGTATTCATTTTAATACTATGAACGTAGATGCATGGTAAATACTGTATTAGATTTATATGAGAAGGATGAGTAATAGAAAAAAAGTCAAAGAGACAGGGGGGGGGGGATACAAGTAGTTGCCGAACGACAGCTCTACTTAACAAGACGGTACTCTAGCGTTCATACTAAGTCCAACATAAATAGTGTACTCTTCCGTACACCATCGGTAGTACATAAAGAATACATGGTCAGTGTCTTAAAATATAAGCTGTATTTTGGCGAGAGTGAAGAAAGACAAGAGCGGCGAGTCACTTATGTCTTTCTGTCCCGATACAAAATACGGCTTATCTTTGAAGACACTGGCCATGTATTCTATCTGTCCTGCAACATTGACTGACAATCAGAAAATCAAAAACTTCTGAAGTGCTGTTGTTCAATCTTTGTTAACGTGTCGTTGACGTTACGCTGAATTTTGCCTGATGACGCACGCCAAAATGTTTGCTCCGCGTTGAAATGTAGTTCCAAACATCGACGGATATGACAGCGATTTTATGAATTTTCGTAAATAAAATTATTGATTACAACGTATAAAATTGATTATTTCAACAGTTATTTAAATTACTAAACGTGATTCTAAAGTAAATTCAGAAAGTCAATCTGTTGAATTACCTCACGTGCTAAGATACAGATGTTTTCCGTTGCTGCCGAATACAGCAAAAATATAGGTGGCAGGTTAATTCCGATAACGGCAGTGCTAGTTGCAGGATAAATGATAATACTGCACCCTAAAATACATTCCTAGTATTGCAGGGAAATATTGTACTCTACCGTTCAAGGAAATCAATTCAAATAAAACTGTACCCAACGTACATCCCCAGGAATACACGATGATAGTATACACTACCGTACACCACCAGTAATACATGATAATATTGTACACTACCGTACACCTCCAGTTATACATGATAATACTGTACACTACCGTGCACTTCCGGTAATACATGATAATACTGTACCCTACCGTGTACCACCAGTTATACATGATAATACTGTACCCTACCTTGTACCACCAGTAATACATGATAATACTGTACACTACCGTACACTTCCGGTAATACATGATAATACTGTACCCTACCGTACACTTCCGGTAATACATGATAATACTGTACACTACCGTACAATTCAAGTGATACACTATAATATTGTACCCTACCGTTCACCACCAGTAGTACATGATAATACTGTCCCCTACCGTACATCTCCAGTAATACATGATAATACTGTACCCTACCGTACACTTCCGGCAATACATGATAATACTGTACACTACCGTACAATTCAAGTGATACACTATAGTACTGTACACTACCGTACACCACCAGTTATACATGATAATACTGTACCCTACCGTGTACCACCAGTTATACATGATAATACTTTACCCTACCGTACACCACCAGTTATACATGATAATACTGTACCCTACCGTACATCACCAGTTATACATGATATTACTGTACCCTATCGTTCACATTCCAGTGATACACTATAATACTGTACACTACCGTTCACCTCCAGTATTACACGATAACACTGTACACTACCCTACACCACCATTAATACATGATAATACTGTACACTACCCTACACCACCAGTAATACACGATAAAACTGTACCCTACCGTACAATTCAAGTGATAAACTGTAATACTGTACACTACCGTACACCACCAGTGATACATGATAATACTGTACCCTTCCGTACATCACCAGTTATACATGATAATACTGTACCCTACCGTACATCTCCAGTATTACACGATAACACTGTACACTACCCTACACCACCATTAATACACGATAATACTCTACCCAACCTACACCACCAGTGATACATGATAATACTGTACCCTTCCGTACATCACCAGTTATACATGATATTACTGTACCCTATCGTTCACATTCCAGTGATACACTATAATACTGTACACTACCGTTCACCTCCAGTATTACACGATAATACTGTACACTACCCTACACCACCATTAATACATGATAATACTGTACACTACCGTACACTTCCAGTGATACACTATAATACTTTATTCTACCGTACACTTCCAGTGATACACTATAATACTGTACCTTTCCGTACACACCCAATAACACATGATAATACAGTACTTTAGCTATCATTCCCCTTAGTAAACCATTGCAGCCTACCATATACCCCGCTATCGTATACCCTGAGTGTAACATTATATCATTGTAACCTTGTGTTCACTACATATTATATATATAAAGTATTGCGTACCGTATACCCTGAGTAATACGTGGCGGATGTATTTCTTCCGCGATGAAATGGCGCATTCATATACACCCCCGTCCCTAAGTCGGACGTCCCGGATCCGGAGATTCCACTCGTGCCTTCGGGGGTTCCTGGTGACGTTGAATCTTGGGTCCGGACTGTAGATATATTCTCCGAAACTGATTGGGTTAGGCTCCGATGTTCGCCGCCACACAACCTGGAAATGAAAGGAATGTTATTGAAGATACATAAATATACAGTTCAATATTTTCTGTCTCCTGGATTTCGGAACAAGAACCCTTTTATACTGATTTTTTGGGTACATGTGCAACGTATTTAGGAGTATTTGCTTAACATTTTCATTTGAATATTGATTGGAGACTTATAATTCGTTTTTATTTAAACAATAAGATTGATAACATGTCCATACGTTTTGCTGACACAGTTGCTCGCATAGCTTGTGTTTACTTTGTTATCAGCCGTAGCACACTAATATCCTATTCTCTGTAACAACATGTATTTTCAGCGTTTACAACCTCTTAAGTACAGTTGTGGTAAGGCATAACGCACCGCACACTTGGTACGCACATAAATGGATATCCACACTTATCTGTAAGTCATTTCTAAATTTAAAATCAACAAACATAGAATCAGACCCAAACAACTTGCGTACAAATGTGCGATAGCTTATTTCGTCCAACTTTCCTATCGTGCGCACATCGCGCATAGGTCGTGCGCATATCGTGCGCACATCGTCGCACACCGCACATCGTGTAACGTTGTGTGATCTTACAACTGTGTATGGTGGTTGGCCATTCTCTAAATGTCAAATGCAAAAAAGCCGGATATCTAATAGCGTTTTCTATGTGCTAGTCAATTTTACCACACTTTCTAAATATTATTGAAATGTTTGGATTTGCGGGAATGTATTCATTAATAATTCGGGGTATTAAATACACCTTACACACGTAGATACACATTATTTTACTAATAACACCGGTAAATCGGAACCTAACACTACATTTCCATTCAAGAAGTAAATTATCTGTATGTTTTGTACAGGCATCTATAGGTTTTCTAGGACTCAAAAATCTTAATGGTACGTCACTTTATCTCATTACCTCAAACGTACTTGTAAAATGTAGAAATGAAATAGGGGACGAACGTTTTGGGATTGAAATGCGTTTGGAAAGAATATCAGATCGATCAGTATTGTACATGTCGAATTTAAAAGCACAGCATTACTATTAAATCTGTTATGCATTTAAGTTACAGCTTACTTCAACTGCCATGGGCTGTTGCCATTTGTGACGCTGACAACGCCAAGATGGCGCCAAAAAGTCACATTGGTTCCATCGCTGTGGCATTTTACACAGTTGATGGCTACAAATTATCAAATTAGAATTTTATGTCTGATAAAATAAAATAAAAATAAAAAAATAAAAATACTCAACATGAAACAATACTTTTGTGTATAGAGAAAGTTCCACATCCATCTGTACATTACGTTAATTTTTTTTTTATTTCTTAATTCTTAGATGTATATCTTGTGCTAAAATCTGATAATTTCTTGCTTTTGCGCTGCGATCATCGATCATCATAATCAATTTTGTGGTACTTAGGCTCCTATTAATAGCTGAGACATACCAGAAAGGAGGATATCCAGGGTCTCGTACAACAAACAGTCTCGATAACAAAACGCCTCGCCACAAGGTTTCGTTCACACCACAAGGTATTATATTACTAGTGTTGATTAAAATCCTATCTGTAATTTCGTTTTTCCTCTCCACATTAAATCGCATTTATCTTGACACCCTCGTCGACACTAGTATTCGTATTCATTGCCAATTGTTCCAACTTGAATGGTGTTAAAATGGCCGATGAGGATAAAAGTGCATAAGTGAAAAAAATATTTGTGACCTGTTTCGGAAGCATTTTGGGAAAACACGTTTAAAAAAAAACAGATACAAAATTAATTGAAGAGGTTGGAATTGCCGGGAGGCAATGTCTTATCAAAGAGAATCTGCCACCTATCACATCGTTTGATGATCACTTGCGAATAGCAATTGCAATTACTTCTGAACCCACAGTATTCATTGTACGTTTAGTTATGTCCGTATTCGTTTATATATGCTCATAATGTATATCATTTGTATTAACCTGTGATAGGTACCTGTATATAAAAAGTATCAGCCATTATCAAACGTCATCAGACATGAAACGTCACTGGACATCATTACCCATCATAATTCTTCATCAGATATTAAACGTCATGAGATAACAGTTATGAGCAGACACAAAACGTCATCAAACATCATCAAACGTAATCAGACACAAAACGTCATCAAACATCATCAAACGTCAGTGTATATTTGACGTCATCAGACACAAAACGTCATTACACATCATCAAATGCCATTATGCATTTAACGTCATCAGACAGCAAACGTCATAACACATCATCAAACGTCAGCATGCGTTTTACGTCATCAAACAGCAAACGTCATCAGATATCACACTTCATCAGGCAGTTTTGGCTTTGAAGTAGAAAAGGTTTTTCTGTTGTATCAGGGTCAAAGATGATTTGCTAGCCACTGTCACAAAACTTCATTCTTTGATCTCCGACTAATGACGTAAACAAACCATCTGTCAGGTTTGTGCACTTTGAGTTCCTCCCTCCAATGTGTGACACTACACATATCCGTTTGGACTGTGAAGAGCCCACTCATAAACGAATTTTGAATTACTGAAATTGGCGCGAATGAGCTGTCAATGACGTGAGGTCATGCCATGTAAACTGTCACCCGAAGCAATATACTATAAAAAAAATCCTTGTTATTGAAACTTATCAAAGAAAATAATTCTGAGCGCTGATCAGAATAGCGTTAGTTCCACGCTGCTACGCACATTCGTTCAGTTTGCATTTTTTTTTATACCAGCATGAAGCTAAAATATTCCTATCCCAGCTTAATTAAACGTCACCAGACATGATAAAATGTCAGCAAACATCATCAGACATCGAATGTCATCCGAGATCATGTGTATTTTCATTATCATTTTCGTAGGCGTCATTTAATTCATCTGGAGTATTTATTTAAGCAACATCTGGATAGTAAATGTTCAATATTAGCTTGACATACAACGACTATTAGAACTTTTCCAGAGAAGACAAATAAAATACCACTGCTGCTCGCCAATTTAACTTCTGGCATTTGTGCACGTGATCGTGTTTCCGTGTCTGGTATTATGAAATAGGGATAGAATAGTTCTTAGTCTGGTATCACGTGCGGAGAATTTGGATGTTTTTTTTATATAAATGACATAGCAAAGAATGCTAAACTTAGATTTATTAACGGTCGACTGTTGATTTAAAGAGCTGCACTTTACATTAAGGCTAGCTTCTGAGTAAACAGTAGTCTGTCAGACACATTGACGGTCATCACGACATCACGCGGTACCTGGGGAAAGTCACGTGATAAACTATAGGAATACAGACATTATTTGTGAGAGTTTTGATGCGCTTTGGGACATCATCTTGGTGGTCAATAAAAGCGAGGAGGAGAAGGCGTGTCGTCCAATACATCACAAGTCATAGGGATTATTGATATGGTGCAAGGACATTCGGTGAAAAATTACCCCTAGGGACATACGGACGCAGAGACAGTCACGTAGGATTGAAAGGAAATGTCAAAGGCAAGACATGATGTTATAGACAACATACACACGATATACCCCCTAATGAGTTTAAACAGAATTCGTAATCCCTTTGTTTTAGTTTAAATATGAGTAGCTTTCTCACGTGTCGCGTTTTGAGTAAATGTAAACAGTTGTTGCGGTTGATTATTACTGCCTTATAAGGAAATGGGTAGTGCCTACACCTTACAAACTGATCATAATGACATTACGGTAAGTATGGATTTCATAAAACAAAACGCAGGCTTTGTTTCATTTGTAAATTTGATGTTTTACAGAATAAAATCCTGATTTTTTTTCAATGAACAATTATTTTGATAGAGTCAATGAGACGTTTTCATTCCTAGACTAAATCTTTAATCTGAAGCAAATTGATAATGATAAAAACAGCTGTTCAAGTGAAAATGCATCTTATCCAGTTAACAAGAAATCAGAATAAATCTGTTGGACATATACCTGTGCAAAAAAGGCATTGGTAGCAAAAATTGTATTTGTAAACAAGACAATAATAACAATTAGCTGATCTTGTAAACAAGACATTAATAACAATTAGCTGTACCTGTAAACAAGACATTGATAACAATTAGCTGTACCTGTAAACAAGACATTGATAACAATTAGCTGTACCTGTAAACAAGACATTGATAACAATTAGCTGTACCTGTAAACAAGACATTGATAACAATTAGCTGTACCTGTAAACAAGACATTGATAACAATTAGCTGTACCTGTAAACAAGACATTGATAACAATTAGCTGTACCTGTAAACAAGACATTGATAACAATTAGCTGTACCTGTAAACAAGACATTGATAACAATTAGCTGTACCTGTAAACAAGACATTGATAACAATTAGCTGATAACAATTAGCTGTACCTGTAAACAAGACATTGATAACAATTAGCTGTACCTGTAAACAAGACATTGATAACAATTAGCTGTACCTGTAAACAAGACATTGATAACAATTAGCTGTACCTGTAAACAAGACATTGATAACAATTAGCTGTACCTGTAAACAAGACATTGATAACAATTAGCTGTACATGTAAACAAGACATTGATAACAATTAGCTGTACCTGTAAACAAGACATTGATAACAATTAGCTGTACCTGTAAACAAGACATTGATAACAATTAGCTGTACCTGTTAAAAAAACATTGATAACAATTAGCTGTACCTGTAAACAAGACATTGATAACAATTAGCTGTACCTGTAAACAAGACATTGATAACAATTAGCTGTACCTGTAAACAAGACATTGATAACAATTAGCTGTACCTGTAAACAAGACATTGATAACAATTAGCTGTACCTGTAAACAAGACATTGATAACAATTAGCTGTACCTGTAAACAAGACATTGATAACAATTAGCTGTACCTGTAAACAAGACATTGATAACAATTAGCTGTACCTGTAAACAAGACATTGATAACAATTAAACAAGACTGATAACAATTAGCTGTACCTGTAAACAAGACATTGATAACAATTAGCTGTACCTGTAACAATTAGCTGTAAACAAGACATTGATAACAATTAGCTGTACCTGTAAACAAGATAACAATTACATTGATAACAATTAGCTGTACCTGTAAACAAGACATTGATAACAATTAGCTGTACCTGTAAACAAGACATTGATAACAATTAGCTGTACCTGTAAACAAGACATTGATAACAATTAGCTGTACCTGTAAACAAGACATTGATAACAATTAGCTGTACCTGTAAACAAGACATTAATAACAATTAGCTGTACCTGTAAACAAGACATTGATAACAATTAGCTGTACCTGTAAACAAGACATTGATAACAATTAGCTGTACCTGTAAACAAGACATTGATAACAATTAGCTGTACCTGTAAACAAGACATTGATAACAATTAGCTGTACCTGTAAACAAGACATTGATAACAATTAGCTGTACCTGTAAACAAGACATTGATAACAATTAGCTGTACCTGTTAAAAAAACATTGATAACAATTAGCTGTCATTGATAACAATTAGCTGTACCTGTAAACAAGACATTGATAACAATTAGCTGTACCTGTAAACAAGACATTGATAACAATTAGCTGTACCTGTAAACAAGACATTGATAACAATTAGCTGTAAACAAGACATTGATAACCTGTATAACAATTAGCTGTACATTGATAACAATTAGCTGTACCTGTAAACAAGACATTGATAACAATTAGCTGTACCTGTAAACAAGACATTGATAACAATTAGCTGTACCTGTAAACAAGACATTAAACAAGACATTGATAACAATTAGCTGTACCTGTAAACAAGACATTGATAACAATTAGCTGTACCTGTAAACAAGACATTGATAACAATTAGCTGTACCTGTAAACAAGACATTGAGATAACAATTAGCTGTACCTTTAAACAAGACATTGATAACAATTAGCTGTACCTGTAAACAAGACATTGATAACAATTAGCTGTACCTGTAAACAAGACATTGATAACAATTAGCTGTACCTGTAAACAAGACATTGATAACAATTAGCTGTACCTGTAAACAAGACATTGATAACAATTAGCTGTACCTGTAAACAAGACATTGATAACAATTAGCTGTACCTGTAAACAAGACATTGATAACAATTAGCTGTACCTGTAAACAAGACATTGATAACAATTAGCTGTACCTGTAAACAAGACATTGATAACAATTAGCTGTACCTGTAAACAAGACATTGATAACAATTAGCTGTACCTGTAAACAAGACATTGATAACAATTAGCTGTACCTGTAAACAAGACATTGATAACAATTAGCTGTACCTGTAAACAAGACATTGATAACAATTAGCTGTACCTGTAAACAAGACATTGATAACAATTAGCTGTACCTGTAAACAAGACATTGATAACAATTAGCTGTACCTGTAAACAAGACATTGATAACAATTAGCTGTACCTGTAAACAAGACACAGATAACAATTAGCTGTACCTGTAAACAAGACATTGATAACAATTAGCTGTACCTGTAAACAAGACATTGATAACAATTAGCTGTACCTGTAAACAAGACATTGATAACAATTAGCTTACCTGTAAAAAGATAACAATTACATTGATAACAAGCATGCTGTACCTTTAAACAAGACATTGATAACAATTAGCTGTACCTGTGAACAATTGCACTTAACAATTGTTACCTGTAAACAGTTTGATGTGAACAACACAAAGTATATCAATGAGTCTTGCATTGTCAACCGATGTCTGTTTAATGTGTCTATATGTACAACTTTATATGTACATAATATGATAGGTATAACACAATCATATCAGTAAATAGATTACTACAGACACCGGGACAAATTATTTCATACAAGACCTTGTGCCGAACTGTAGTCGAGATATCCAAAATGTACCGCCATGCTGTCTTGCAGGGAGGACAATGATTGCAAAACACCTGTGTTTATATAAATTCTTCTTTATTGAGATAAATGTGCCTGTAGTGAAATTCGTAATGCTCTTAAATAGATTAGCATTGTCGAGCACATCCTGACAGAGACCAGGTAAGGCTGAGCCGACTGGAGCAGTGGAAACCACGAGCAGAAAGCCAGCTTCCAATGAAAGTGATCTATCGACAGTAGAGAGCATTACGGGGTTGTTTTACACGGGGACTAAAGTAAATGGTTTAGGATCAATTATCAATCTTAGGTTTGAATAAATACGCAACGGGCACCTGCCTCACGACCGAGAAACAATTAGGAAGACGACTATTTTTTTTTCTTCCCGATACTCTTGTGGGAGAATTTCATGGGAGTAAAGAAATAAATATCTATATATGTGTTGCCGGTAAGATAATACGTTTCATACTGTTTTTTCTTCGGGGAATAATATGTTTTTGAAAATAGCGTGACTGGTCCATATATTTGAAGACTTCTTGGGTGTAGGACATATTTATAAGATCGCAGTAATACAACGAAGTAGTTTGCTTACAGCTTGCCTTTACGCTGACTTATTCTATTGCAGTTTGACTGATGTTACCGACAGTGTTAGTAAAGAAACGCCAAGATCTAGAAAAAAATAAACCCATTTACCAAGAGGTAATGGCTCATACTCACCACATTATTTAACTGGGTTTGGTTTTGCTTAAAGCGCGTATTTCTGCCGATCTCGTATCAGTTACGATTTTTAACCGATATTCTTGCCGGCTTCGCACGAGTATTACCGGTATGGTGTTTTGGGTCCTCTTCACCGAAATTCTTACATAACGTCAACGGTTTGACGTAATTAACAATATATAGTGCTGAGTTTTTTTTAAATATTTTGCCGACGCTCTGGCATATTCAGTTATCGCATGAATCAGTTCCAATACAAGCAGTCTTTCGGTGAAGTTAGACGGCGTTACAAAGCAAATGAGTTGAGTTTTTTCAATATTGAGAGTGTAAACTAGTTTATATCTTTATTTTATGAAATCAATTTCTTATCGTTTCCATTGACAGAATTCAGGAATTTTTGTGGTCAGTTTTGTTGTTTTTATATTTGTTTAATGGGAATTCAATGAAATTTATAAATAATTATGTAAAGAATTCGATAGTAGATTAGATTTAATTGGTTAATCATATTTTATAAAGTAAACATTTCGGAGTATTAATTGTTCCATACGAAAAGTATTGACCAATACAATGAGTATTATAATTTACATTCTTTAAACAAACAGCACTAAAGTGTTGATTGGGAAGGGTATAGACATACATTAACAGTGTAGAAATGATACATTATGTATATTTGTACTAACGGGCGTCATGACGTCATAACGAACAAATACTACATAGTCGCGCCTTAAGAATTTAGTATGAAGTGTAAGAGGTATGTTTCCAAGCTTGCATCATGAACACAATTGGACCCAGTTAATATCGCCGGATATCTCATTGTAAAAAAACGACAATAATTAGCAAGCTTCATCGCTCACTGTCGGTAATTCGTCGTTGAACATGCAGGTTTTCGGTGCATCTTAAGCAAACAATGATGAAAAATATGAAATGGTTATATCTGGGACATAATGATCATAAATTCCCATTGCAACGTAAAAGAAAATGAAAGAAAGTCGATAGAATTTAAAAAGCGCATTAAAATAGCTAGCTCTATGACGTGCGTAAAACCCAAAGCTACCATTCATATCTCGTCGTTAACGTGTGTTTTCCAACTAATGCAGGTTATATACACAGAAAAAAAGAAAACCTAGGTTTGGTCTCTAAAAGTAATTCTTTGCGTTTCTCATAAAACAAATTTACAAAAACTAAGACTAACATGAAGCTATGCCAAAGAGAGTGGCATTTATTTTCCTTTCATAAAAAAGGCAGATAATGTAATATTCAACTTTATTAGACAAACTATCCGTTAACGTTAAAATTAATTGGTCTGAAACACTTTTGTAAATGAAACTTTGCACTGCTGAGACAATCTTTCTTTTTTTTATACATCATGTAATGACCCGTGTTTCTGTTTAAAGGCGTCTAGAACCCCCCCCCCCCCCCCCCCCCAAAAAAAAAAAAAAAAAAAAAACCAATGATTTTATGAAAAGATTACAAAAATTAGAATTGTGAAATGAAGGTGATATGATAACACATCATAAAAAATATCAATATGTCGAGTTAATTCTTCGAGATAAACAGACATCGCTTGTTGACGTTGACGTACACCATTTTCAAATTTGTCAAGGGGAAAACAAACAACCTAACTAAAGTTGTGCCTGAGAGGTATTTGATTATTTCTGGATTCTAAGCGATAGTAGAACTGATTTGTGAAATGGGTCTAAATATCTTATGACATTGATATAATGATATTGTATATCAGATTGGAAGACTAAGTAACCGGAACTGAAGGATGGCGATCGCTTTTTTACAATATCGAAATGTACTTTGGAACATATGGGAGCGATGAGACAGTACTCGTACTTTTGTGTTTCGTTTAGGATAATAGCATATTACATGTGTTGGAAGCCTCAGAAAAATGTCCTCACTGACCCCAACATCTGTGCAGTTACCAACATTAAAGAGGATATAACTAGACACATCCCGCTTATTATCATTATACTCGTTTATTGACAAAGATCAAATATAAATCAAAAGCTTTATGTCCATTTTCTTCATCTAGTAAAGCTGTTGACAATCGAAAGTGAACACGTTTCAGAATAAAAAGATTACTATTGTTTGGCTGGTTACCTGAGTTCGGCTTCGTACTGAACATGTTGAGAACGTGATAAACAACCGCGAAACTAACAAACGAGCAACATACACGAACAACTTTTTATTGCGCTAGGAGCTGAATATTTCCTCGTGAAATCCTTATAAGGACAGTAAACTTTGCCCGTATCCTTCATCAACCTGCATCTCTCGAAGACCTGTGTTTGTCTGTTAGTTGCCAACTTATTGTTCCGGTAGAATACAACATGTATGTATCGTTTTCGCACGTACTCTTTCTACTGTTGCGAAACTGTTGTAATGGTACCAATGACATTGCATTGCCTTTGTAAATATGTCGTTATGATATTCACCGTTATGAAATTTGTAACCCAAGCCATTGTTGTATCGTCTGTAAGTCATTTGATCCGATAGATCTATATTCCTGACATGTGTATACTGATGAAAATAGTTGTTTGATACATCGAGGCCTATGATTGACATATTTGCAAAATAAGGTTATTAACTCGAGATGTGATAAATATTAACATATTAACTGATATGATTTAACAGTGTTGCCAATTAACAAATTTGTACTTTAGGTGTTGGCAGTTAGCACTTAAAGTAAATTGCTCTGTACGACATGCGATCGACCTTTCATATGTTGTTCTTTAAGGTTGTCATCTACTACTACCAGGTGACCCCGCCACAAAATGGCACGGACTGTTCACATTACGATAACCCGGGAAAACAACCAAAAAATGATGTCCATTTATCATTGTTACGCCTAAGCTGAGAACAGAACATGTTTTTCACACACATTCCTCTCTTAGAAAGTCAAAGTTTAAATGCATTACAACTTTACAATGACTTCGGTTGACATTTTCGTAGAACTATTTGGACCTGTCCATCTATTCCTTATGTGAACTAAAGTCTTCTCTATAACGGGGAAGCAGGTGCTTTTCTCTCCTAATTTGGAGCAAGGCAAGAATAGTGACCAATTACGATGGTCAGGTATACATGACGTTCGAAGGGTTTAATTCATTTCCCCTACAGAACCTGAAAACGTTACCAAATGGTGCTAACTTATTTATTTTGAACGTAATGAGAAAGAAAGTCGAGACTGCCTTCCATTACGCAAATGTCATCAGATTCGAGCAGACGCTCACATATGACTAAGTCTATCGGTAACAGACTAAACATCATTCCGTCCTCAATAGTCGGCGTTGGTCTGTATTGTAAGGTTAGGCTAGAAAAGTGAACAAGCCATATTTTTTCATTACCCTACGTGTTGTTTGGTAATGTTATTGATATAGGTCAAAATGGCACCATCGCCAATCATAGTTATGCATAAGCATGTTAGAAACGCAAGGAAGGTTGATTGGCAACTCATTGTATTAAATTGAACCTGCTGGAAAATACGTACAAATACAAATTAAAGTCCTTGGCTGAATTGACAAAGTAATGTGGAAGTGAAAATGACACCGATTCTCTTTCCAAAATTCACTCGTATTTCTTGGAGATGTTAAATTGTTGTTACATTTGTTTATCAAATAAGTGATGATGTGATACGTGTATAATATTTTTCTGCAAAAGTTGCAAAACCTAATTTATCACGTGATTTCACACTCTTTTCACATAACATTTATAGTGAATTATTATATGTTCGAGGTAATCCGTTCAGTTATCAAAACACAAAATATATCACAAGTTTATATACTGCAACACTGTAAAAATTCGTCCTGGTTTTATTTTCGTCTTTTTCGCCCAACAATCGAAGGACAAATTGAAAACACGACGGTTATTTATCAAACATAGTATTTCAAGTATGTCATTTTAGCTTGCCTCTAAAAAGAGCTGTAATCGGTACCCAGATCATAACCAAAGTTAATGGAAACTGATGTTCTCTCCTTTATACATACATATGTTGTACATATATACTTTAAAAAGATAAAATCAACATGATAGTCCGCTAACATTTTCACGCCTTGTGGCCATCTTCAAGCGGCTGTGTTAATGACTAGGTAACGACATCATGACCTAATTGATAAATTTCTTACCGATAAACACCATACATATGTATAGTTTTATATATGCAATGTATACATTAATTGACGGATTAAATGAGGCATTTAGAGATTCGCTAGAGTGCATGGTAAGATAAGCCTGAACATATCCTTACTGTCAACAGTCATCTATTTAACGAACACCTCTCACTTGATGTAAGCCGACACACGAGTCTTTAATTAATACATAAACTCGTCCTGGGACTTAAGGTGAGAGACCGATGTGTCGAAATCAATTTAACAGGATCCTTGTCTTTTTAAGATTCCATAGCAGTATCTCTGAACACCTTGTGGTAATTAGCACTACGATGAAGGCTTGAAGCTCCCGGCTGGGAATGGTGCCTTCCCGCCGGTTAATTTGCGACGTGACAGCTGAGTTTATCTTCTTGGAAAGCTTGAAACTGGTTGTCAAGAACGTTACTTCAAAATTGTTAAAGGATGCCACGGGCAGTGCTTAATCTGGAACATCAGTGAGTTTGCATATAAACAGAAGGGAAGAAAAGCGATATTTTTGCATAGTAAAAGTGTATATTTTTTGTAGTAACATCACTTGTATTTTTTTCTGATAAAGGTTACGTGAATTGTAAAAACACAAAATGTTTATGCTATACCAAATCTAGATGTAAAGTGTAGTTTTACACGTGAATAATTATTTGTATATGTTGGCGTTGTTTATAAAGAGTCTTTACCTATTCCGGATGTAAATGTTATAAGTAAGTGTTCTGAATTTAATTTCACTATTGTGATTTTTTTTTTATTTCTGCATAGCAACATTTCTCCATCCCCAACCTAATGTGTTAACATCGTAGTTGATTTGATGTTCAAGGGCGTGTTCTCAAAAACACAAGTTCCGTGCAAGAATTAGCAATTGGAAGACAAAATCGAAAAACAAGCTTTCGAAAGTTGGTAGTTGAGGTAAATGATAGGGAAGTTTTACGTTTTGTCTCATGATGAGCTGAAGGAAAAGTATTTTGTGTCATGTCTGTTTGGTGCTCGTTAACATATGTGTTGGTTCTGTTGTTATTTATCGAGGTCTCATTTGGAAACATGACATTACTTGCATGTACTTGGACTAACCAGGATTTGCATGGCGGATGTCGGCGACGAAGCAGAAGACCCTTACCCTTCCTAAACACCTGGTATCATTTTCCTAATTGTTTCTCAGGAGTCTTCGTGTAAATCTATGACTATGTTCCCGTTAAGGTTACTTTTGTTGCTGTTGTTTTTGTAATAAAACGATATTTCACGATTAATAAACAGATATGATATGTTGAGATGAATATTCAACTTTGCATAATAAACGGGAAAGTTGACGAAAATATCTACAGCAGCAATGATTATCAGAAGATACAGTTCACTGTATGATAATCATGTTATTTGATAGAAGCTTTCAATTCCAGGACGTTGATTACTGGTTTTGGATTTGATTACGATTGTGGTAACATGTACACATTATTTGTACAACCATTTGATGTGTAGGAAATTCCTATGGCAATCCCACTAACGCAGACTAGAATGTGATGTAGGTACTTTAAGACTACTTCTTGTACAGGGCCATTACAACGTCACAACTCTAGCAGGCTTTTAAAAGCATTAAATATTCCTCCATAATGGTCACGTTTTAACGACAGAACAAACTTTTTTCACTTTAAGATAAAGTATTATCCACACATAGCTTATAAAGACCTCTATTTCCCAGCTGCACCGGCCAAAACAAAAATAGGAAAAGCGTAATTGTACCGCTTTTGACCCTGAGTTGATGTCTTGACATTTTCGACACTCAATCATTTACGGTGAATTATATAATTTTGATTTCGTAAAAAGATAAATTCACATTAACAACTGATGTATTTGTATATTTTTATCTTACAGACGTATGTAACGCCACACCATAACATATATTTGTACATAAAGCAGTAATGTAAACCGTGAAACATCGCGGTATATATAATATAGCTAAATTCAGCTTTTAAACGACATTCGTGTTATAATCCCTAGGTCGTAAGGAATTATCTCGTGCTGTTAGTGCTATGCATAACATCTATCTCGAACGTCAAACCCATGTAGAATATCATCATGGAGATTATAGTTGTCATGTGCTACACAGGACAAGATTTTATACATAAGCTGGTACACTGTGTCACGACTGTTGTTAAATATATAAGATTTTATATATAACAATCCGCTTTGTAGTACTAGCATCTCCATTGTTATGATTTTGCTAATAAACTTGCTATTCATCGGCGTTTTCTCCCAAATTACTTATATATCGACAAGGTATGACAATCGAAGGTGATTTGTCTTAGAGATTTTATTATCATTTTTCCATTTATGAAAGTATGAGTTTGTTATAAAAACAGTCATTATCCTTTGTATTTGAATATCATCATTTAAAAAGAATCCATATATATATATTTTTAAGGGCATTTAACCATGACTTTGTTCTTATGGAAGGCAAGAGGAACAGAATGACTTTACCAATGTTTGAGATCTTGGATAAATGGGCTACACGCCAATGCCGATGTTGATTTAGAACTATAGAAGATGTGATGTTATTACTGAAGGGTGTCCAGTTTGAGTCCATCAACAATCTGATTCCATTTAACTTGGAAATGCATTGAGTGGGTGGGGAGCTTTAACTCGTTCAATGTAAACTACATGTTGTGTACCGCCACGAATTTCAAAACAGTTGCTTATAAACAAGTAGTTACAGTGATAACGTCCAGCGACGCGGAAGTCGCGAGGTTTTCGGCAGATATTGCAGTTGATGACGCATATACATGTTTATCGCTGTATGAGATCCGATCTTATGAAATTTGCGATATATAAGCAGCGAGTCAAAAGTATGAAAACTGTAGGTATCATATTTGCTGTGCAGTAGCCGGGCGGGAGCTGTGTACATTACTAAGCGAGTCGGGTTATTGTAAATGGCTGTGATGTGTAAATGTTTTGGTGGTTGTTGGTTGTAAAAGTCTGGTGGACGTGGAGATGAGGGGGTACTTGAGGTGCGCAGACCAATAATTGACCCCCTGCACAGACGTTACAACAGCTCTATCGTGTCATGTCGGTTCCACTATTTCACAATTGTGGGTATAGCTGTGTATAAACACGAAGCGATCGTTATATTACAGGATCACAAGGAAGTTTTAATCCATGTGCGTGATGGCGACCAGAACAAAACATAGCTCTTCCCTCACATGTCGTACACTAGGGCATGACCAGAAGGCTTATTGCCAGAAAGTTGCTCAGTGACTGACCGCAAACTGCAAAAGGACACGCACGTTTTCGGGGAAAATGTACGTGCTTGTAACATACCGTCAGAACGAGACTTGTAACGTGATGTTGACTGTAAATGATTTTTTTCTTCACTAACCGTTATTTCCACTACACCAAACCCATATTTAAGGTAGAAACACATACTTTGCAGGACCCTAGACAAAAAGATAAATAGGCCTTGCATAACCCTTTATAATAATTAAAAGAATAAGTCTTTCCCTTGAATGAACAAGAAAAGTGACTATTTGGTGAGGCACGATTTACTTCCCTTTATGACGAGACAAAGGTAAATATTTAATCAAGCCCTCTACATTTATTCTATCTTAATTCTAATATATATATATATATATATATATATATATATATATATTTATAAACACATCACGTCCGTATAGATTTTTTAACCTGTCATGCAACTGAAACATGCTTCACGCGATTGAAATCCTAAAGAGGAAGTGTTCCTGCATAGAAGCCTTTCGTTGATGGAGCTGTCGGTCAGCGAGATAAACATGGAATTTTCATGCGTGTTCCCGCGCGTGCTGGAGAAGCTTTACGTCTAGAGCGGAAGATGGCACGCGAAAATATTGAGAAAAAAAAAAAAGGAAATCATGGGGAACACAAAATGTGTGTGGTAGCTTAAAGCTAAGTATATAGAAAGCATTTAAAAGTAATCCTGCAATCACATTTCATACTGATATATAACATGTTTTAATATTTATGACCGATTCAGCATGTCTTTGGAGTAAAAACACTCGAGATTTAACCGTTATATAGAGGGATTAATAGGGCCCATGTCTACGATAAATCGCCCTGTTTCCTTTTCCTCATAAAGGTCACGTCATTGGACAATTCTGAACAACGCTGTCGACCGATCAATTCTTGTAATATGTAATATACAATATGACCACATAGCGCGTTACAGAGACGATATTTTACGGGGCGGTAAAGACACCGAACACCGACGAGTTCCGTTTTATTTTTTTTTTATTTTTTTTTTCATTTCATTACGTAGATATTTCTTCTTTTGGGCGTTTTGGGAAGAAGCCAAGAAAAATGGATTCTCGGGTTGGTGCGGGTCTCAGTACGATATTACACAATGCATGTTTGAGTGACACGGACTTGTGGTCAATGTCAGATTGTATGGCATCCAGTTACGGCTCTAAGTTCAGGCAGTGGTATCTAAGCTTTGCCGGTGGCATCAACATGCTCTTGGATTCTCTTGGGAGTCATGTCACTTGTATGGTCCTTTTCGCACTAGTAGAGACGTGATTGCAAAAATGGCATCTTAGTTTGTCTGTCTAGCCTTTGTCATGAGAGGACACCTGTCCACTGTACCCGCAGATGTGCTACACCGTGGTCGTGCCAGTCACTAACCGACCAATCTCGTGTCGTAATGTTGTAATATCTATCTCCCGACAGACATATTGTACATAAAAGCCATGGTAGTAATATGTTAATGTAAATTTGACATTTTGACAACCTACAACCGCCTAGACGTGCATGTTTTGTAAAACTTTCATTAAATGACTATTTCATTTTAGAATCGTCGTGAATGTCATCAATGTTTTACGATATTATCAATTAGGAGTTTTACAATCATGGTATAGATTATGACGGTGCTGTATTACTTTCCGATCGTATCTCTGGGATGGTTTAAGCCACCCTTGAAGTGGTAGATACCAGTTTTTCAAGAAAGGTTAAACTGACACAACATGTTTCGGGAATTTTTCCTCAAACAAGTAATGTGAATAGAGTACAAGTTCTTATAACGTAGCCTGTAGAAGATCGAAACGAGACGTTAAAACGAGATGGTAAAAAGATTACAGAAAAAAAGTATAAGCTATTGTAACAATGTGTTGTAGTCAAATCGACTAAGCTTTAACGCGCGGTTATAGATGTGGAGAGAGATACTGTGGTCCCCCTTGTCCCTGTTCAATACTGACCAACTGCTGCGTATCCAGATGGCCACTTTGACAAGCGCTTGAAACGTTATTTTCCTTTCAGATATTTGGGAATTTTCCAAGTCAATGGTCTATGATGATGGTACCAGGGATTGAAGACACAAAATGTTAACAATTTACTGTAGTTGATATTTTTGTGAAGGATATGCGTGTCTCATTGCAATGACAAATACCCTTTTCAAACGTACATATCAGTGAAGACAAGACGTATACTTACATATCTAGCATCAACATTCATTACGGAGCACGAGAGGACGGCAGTTTCACCAGTGTTATAGGAAACGTTGGTAGGGCGTGGATTGAAAAAGGGAATCTTTGTGTTGTCTTCTTCGGGAAAGGCTGAAAATATAGTAACACGTGTTAATCAAAAGATGAAAAGGAGATGTCGACAACAACAATACTAGCTTACAGTTTGAGTAAATGGCTACATAAAAAAAGACGATGATACATGTCGCCTCTAACTTCACTGAACGTCAATCGGTTTTTGACTGATACTGCATAAATATCTTTATTTTAACGCAAGACCTGTTAAGAAGATCTGTCCTAATCTACAGAGCAGGAAGTCGTCACGTGAAATTACAAACATAATGAGTCCTTAGAAGCAATCTTATGCTATCGAAAATGAAATAGAATTTTTGATGAGGTATTATAGCTGTAAATATTTCTTTTACTCATAGTTCGGTTGTTTCATCGAATTGCGTTTTCACAATTACAATTGCGTTGGCGCTGAGTGTTCTGAAATGATTTGTTAAAACAGATTATACTTTCGTTAACAACATAAGATGGGAATGCATACGCTTGGATTGCTTAATGTGTTTGCAACTTGTCAGAATCCAAAACAGAATACAAAGGATTACATTAATAAATATGATGTTATATTTAAATCAATAAATAAATAGATAGATAGTCTAAGCACAAACAAAAAACAAAAACAAACAAACACATTTGATCAATAATTTACAAGCTACACAGATTCTACTTAAAATATGTAAAAACAATTTTAAAGATATCTATCTATTACATTTGTTTATATTGTAATGTATGCGCTATGACAATGCTGTAACCTTTGTAGTGTGATATATTCAATAAAGATATTTAATGAACACAACAGAATCATGGGATTGTCATGCATGTATTCTCTAGCATTGATAGAAATCACGGCATTTTTTTTATTGTCGAGAAACACGCAACCACGTGACACCTTCACGCCTCTTACATCTATTTTAGACTTCAAAAGAGCGTCGGACCAGCAAAAGTGCCACTGGGACTATTGTCCATGGCTGTACTTCACGTGCAGTTGTTGTAGTGCATCATCATTACGTAATAGTGATAGTGGTTTTAATCAGAAGTTGTTGAATTTATGATGTGGTAAATTTGCAAATGGATACGGCACCCAGTAAATCTACGGTATCGTTATTGTATGTTTCTTGTAGGATATAATGGTAAACCGATGGTCATTTCTCCGTCACAACCAAACACAATAGTACACACGTGATGAAAGTATCCAAATTCTATTTTCTCATTCGAAGTGGGTTATGTGTATCAAAACCCTTCGCATTATACCACCACGGATATAAATTGGTTGCATGACGTGAATACAATTGTATTAGAATATTAACTCTTTTGGGTTGACAGAATGGACTATTTGGTCGTTAAGAGACCACTGGCATACAGGGTTTTATGAGTGACAATACATTGTCTTGACAATAAAATAGTCGTAATCAAGGGAATTCGGCCATCAAACGAGATCTGTTGGTATTGCATCTTGGGGATCTCAGAACAAAGACATCAAATGTATTCTGTCTAGAAAACCTAAAGTACATTGTCTATCGACTCGTCGCTTATTGGCTGTAATAGGCTTATTAGGACGTAAACAAATTAACCCCAACAAGTGTTCACTTCTTGTTGCATTGTATGTCTAATTTAATTGCATCCTTTACGCTACATCCATACATGTACAAAGCCTTGTATGTGTAGGCTGTTTGGAAGTCGTTGCTCATATTAAGTGTTCAGTATTTCCGTTTACGGATTAAAGTGGTTTATAGTGCAACTTTTTGCTTAAAATCGAATTGAGTTTCATAGAATTAATAATGTTTGATGTACAAACGCGTGAACGAATTTCCCTTTTCATGATTTTATTTACAATAACAGAAAATGTAAAACGTCATAATGATTTCATACATTCTTTTCATAACAAATTATGAATAAACATTTTGGCCAGATGGCAGAACCTTTTTTCACGTAATAACGATTGTTATAATGTTTGATTGCATAGAATCATAAAGGGAATGTTGTTGGATGGTTGAACAATTTATCTTATGACAATACGTAATGTTTTACCAATAAACACATGTTCAAAACAATTCGACGTTATAAAAGTTCGGGTTACATTGAAAGTTTGTGGCATTCACAATACCAACGTCCCGAATCAATGCCAATATATGCACTGGCGCCACGTTTCTCCGTCTGTTTACTTGTTTCCAAATTAATTTGCCAATGTTATGAAGCATGGTTTATGAGAATGTGACATTTAGTTGTAACGTCTGACATTTGGTGAATAGAACCTGGAAGATCAAAGCAATATATTTCGTGAAAACCAGAAATATGTATTATATATTTAAGCAAATTTCACGAAAAAACCGAATCCATGTTCATTAAAGTTTCATAAACATTTGTTCTAAGTTTTAAGTTTGTTTCTTACAATCCATTCAAGATTACCCTCAACCCCCAGTGTTGTTGGATACAGACACTGGTGTGAGCAATAGATCATGTGATTTTTAAAAAAGAAAATCGGGTACAGATCTGGAATATTCAAACTAGATATCTTCGGCTCTGATGTTTCATATTTTCGTCTTGCTACAGTAAGGAGACATTGATCGTATGCGGAATACGTCGGGGAATAAGGTCGTTTGCATTCATCGAACCCGCAATAAAGGAGTTGATAGCAATTTGATGACGGCCTAAACATTGCCAATACCAACGCTTGTAAATTAGACCGGCATTGTTGGCGTTTTCTTATCGGTGTTGGCGTCAATGCTTGTTTTTAGTTTCAACATTCAAAATATCGACGCTCTAATAGAATAATAATTTAAGATATGAATTAATGAGACAAGTATGGATGCGTTTACCAACACCCCGACATATTCTATGTGCTGCATATCGACGTACGTGTCCGAGGTGTTCCGCAGGGAATCATAAAAGTTGCTGAAATGGAACACATGCTGAAGACTGAATTAGATAATACGAAAGACGACCGTTTTACCACTAAACTTCCTCTACACATGTGATGGGTCTGTCAATTTCACCGTATGTTTAATATTGAAACTAGGATAAAGCCTTAATCATATACTGCACACAATCTAAAAATGTACGTTAACGGAAAATTGTAAAATCGTTTAAACACTTCCATGATGTTCGTAAACCAATGTCTACATGAAAATAAAAATAAAGATTTACGAGTTCGGATATCAGATGCTATCAGATGTTGACATAGTTATATGTGCATACACCAGTCCATATAATTTGTATTATGGAGGCATGCTTTCGTGTGCTTTTGGCATGCACGATACACTTCTAAAACACATAACATTCAACTTACTGTCCGTCAAGTGACCTCAATTTATGTGTGACTGACAACACGGAATCCGCAAACATACAACAGACCGAATAAGAAATATTTTGTCCTAAACGTTGTGAAATTTAATGAACAAACCGCAGGAAACACGGAGTTTAATCACTGTAAGTACAGTGATGTCTGATGATGACTCTCGTAAAAAGTAAACAAAAGAACACGTGGCAATGTTTCAATGACTACACGGAAAGTTATCGTGCAACGCTGACTTTTGGATACAAACATGCCACGTGTAAGGATTGCAACTTGATAATAAAGTTTGGTAGAATGTTTAGCATGATACTTATAATGTATTTCATGAACAAAAAAACCTACTCTGGTCTCGCCAAAGCCAACCTGGCTGAGTCATGCCAGATCTCTAAGAATGGTTGTAAATGCTCTCTTTGTAACTATCAGTCCTCGGGTAGTGCATCAAAGGGTTTGCGCATTGCCAGAATAATATCTACTCGACAAACATCACAGTGACAGTACTGTAAGATCGTCTTCAGTTCATTCAGGTGCTTACACACATCGTGACTTCCTATGAACATATGCACTCGACACATTCACTCATACAGTGTACATAGCGTCAGCCCTTGAATGGCCCTATGTCACCTAGATTTGCACGACAATTTTTCACTTAAAGAAGACACTTACTCTTCTGGAATACCAAGTCATAATGTCTTTTTCAGGAGTCTCCATGCAAATCTTTCTCGCCCTGCTTTCATCGATTTTTGTTTTAATTAAGCTTTTGTTAACATGTCGGTTTTATCTTTGTTGTTTTCGAATCAAGTATGATATCGTTGTAAGAAGATATCTAGAAAACATTTTGCGTAATTGTCATTAAAAACAATGCCAGCATTGGCTTTGTGTTTTTCTTGATTTCAATCATACATTTTCCTTCATAGCTTACATTCTCAGGAACAGCTAGATCACGTTCTCAATATCATGAATTAATTCCATGATAGATTACGACAGCTTACGGATACACTTGCAGCTGCGGTTTGCGAGATGTGTGTTCTGACGAGGATCTTGAAGAAATTTATCATGATGTCATATGGGGAAATGACGTCAATATTGCGTCATCAGATACCTGGTTCTGATGTTATAATGGGACTTTACTAGATGGACACGTATAAAGGTACATGGAGGGTGTCATCGATGGAACAGAAGACGTTTGCACTTTTGCAACAGTTGGTCGCTATCTACACGTGGTTGTTCAATGGTATCCGTGTTAATAGATCATGTTCGACTTTGAGTTATCATTTTTTAGAAAATACCGACGTTGCAATGTTATTAAAAAAACAAGAAGTGTTATCAAATCGTAAACTGCTATCTGTTACCAATTATACATTTATGCATGAGTATTTTTTTTTATAACTAATGGCTGATTACAAGTCAAGCGAGAAAGGACCGACCTAACTTTGATACCGTAATAAAATCTTAATCACATTACAGAGATATGATTATAATTTCATGACAACTGTTCGAATTTTTCAATCTGTTGCACGCAAAGCAATAAACCTGCAAACGACTAGATCAAAGTGTTACAAATTGCAACAGTAACACATACACTTCCTCATTATTCATCTCACCGTAATGTTATTTTCATTTTTATTTCCTCATTTTCAAAATCGATTGTTGCGATGAATTTCAATTTGGTGGAACTAGATATGTTATTTGCAATAATCAAACGAAATATTACCTCTTCTATCTAGAATTTACGACACATGCAAAACACGATAATAAAACGACGCCAGTAACACCGTCTGGTTGAGGACGTCTCAGATCTACAAATAATCCATAACGTTATATCACTCCAAATTTATGTTCGTCGAGTGAAATTAAACAAAAATTGGTCTTTACGTTTCTTTTAGCAAACGAAATAGCTTCAATTATCCCGATTCTTTGCCCACGTAAGATTTAATAACAAAACTATTTCAAACCTAAATAGACTTCATTTCCAATTTTGTGGATCTCGATTTGAAAGTAACACTGACTGAATCCTTCAAGTTCGAAAATGAGAAACACTGATATGCATGCCTTTTTTCACTTATTTAACTATGTGATGATACACATTGGATGACAGTGAATACCACACTGGCGGGCTGAACATATCGAATATCTTGCTAACGATTCGAGTATAAACCTACAGATTGTTCCTTACAAGCAAAGATGGTACATTCATATTTGTGAACCTGTAACATACTTCCATTTACATGAGTAATTCGTTTAGTATTTTGATGAAAAATAAGCCACTTTGTAATTTTATTAATTATTTCAAAAGGGAAATAACCCGAGATCCGGTACTGGTATGTCTAATCCGGTCTGGTCACTATAATGGGATTGGTTAGTCGACACACGGGACATCTCACGCGGCGCACAGTAAACAAGAAATAAGATCTAATTTTATACAATACTCTTTGAACGTTTAGATCAAAACATTACTGTCATGTTATTTCAATAACTGTATTCTTCTTCGGGTTTTATCCATTTAGCGTCTCACTGTATCCAATATTAGGAAAACTTTCAGTTAATACTATCAATATTCAGTAGAAGCGAAGGTCTCACTTGTCAAAGGAATTAGAATATCACAGAGTGGAATAGACATGAGCTCGTTAAGGAACTGACTGGGGACGAAGTAGTCGGGCAATGCGAGTTAAAGTCATCACAACGAAATGTCAATAGGAATCCACCAGGCAATTGAAGTAGATTATGGCCGAGTTGTCTCCCATCAGCTTAATTCAGAAAGCTATACAGTGAATGAGCAATCGTATTGGTTTCATTGAAATTGCAACGCATAGTGATCAATGGGTTTGCTACAGCTATAAGCAATTTTGCTTGGTACAGCATTCTGGGTGATATTTTCTACCTTATTGAAATGGAATCATACTGAGCGAATTGAAGTAAGATATTGAATATATGTTAAAGCCTTAAAACAACGAGTGAAATATATCTGTTATTGATAAAGAAGTCATGATCATCTGGCTAATTCAGCCAACCTGAGAACATTAAGCATACACATCCAAACCCATATTCAACTAAGGCAAAACATGAACAGAAGAATGATTTATATGTTGACTACTGAAAAAAATACAGTCCAGATGTTCCGGAAGGTAAGCCTTGAAAATTCTGGTCAGTAAGGTCACCTACTCAATGAGAATAAGGTATACAACAATTGAACCATCAATCAACTAATCAAACACGTCCGACTGCATATTGCGTAATGGAATAGAATATATCTTCATGAGGTAAGTAGACGAAGCCCCCCCCCCCCCTTAAAATATCACCAACCCAACATATTTGGACACTGTTTGAAATCATATGGATATGCTGAAGTTAAAAGCATGACAGATAATGAAAATAACTTCTAAACAATCAATTTGAAATATTAATGACCGAAAGTTCTGGGTGTATGGCTCTCTCGGATTTTTGCAATGAGGTCGGTGCATGTATCAAACTGGTACAGTGCACACAGAGTAAAGTGCAAATCCTCTGATCACGCCAGAGTGTTTTAAGTGATGCCAAATGACGACAAATGTGTTTACCAAAAACGTTTATATAGGTATAGATAAACATTTATTATGATAGGACTACCAAATCATATAAATCATTAGCTCCGATGTGTGGACATGGAGTCACTGTATATGGAGGGCAGACTCATTAGAATCATACACATGAAACGCTCCTAATTTAGTGAATCATTGAAACCAATCCGTGATTAATAACATTACTTATTTTCATATTTTTGACGGTAAGAATGTATTTTATTGCATGAGAGAATGTTATGACAAGTATGACGAAATATAGCAGTATGTGTTCATTCTATTAAGTCCACCAGTGTCGTCCATCACTGTCACATGACTATCAGTGTGTATTAATCCGCGCCACTGTACACATATATCACCAATATTAACAGCCTTGGAATGGAATTAATACTTCAAAATGCCATACAACATTTAGCACGGCTGATGAGCCAGATGAATTGTGAAATATTCACGGTTCATTGACTGTTGTGTTGCGGACGAATACAACAGCGAATGATTTGTTTTCCCTAATGGACTATTTAAGGCCTACTGAAGAAACGATGCCCTCTTGGGTATTTATTTATTTATTTGCATTGCCATATGTGATAACGTAGTGTGATATGATGTCCTTAAGTGCTATTATTACGTGATCAAGGCAGTGGTAAATGATGGACGGCCAAAGCACACATCTCATATGAAACAGGCCTAGCGGGTGAATACTTGATACAAATAGAGATTTTAATAGTAATTGAAATCAACAATGTAAACAAAAGTACTGTACACTAAAAATTATGGAGTAGAAAAATACTTCATGCATGCATGTATGTATGTAGCTAGTCGGAATTTTCCCCTTTAGCATCATTAAGAAACAATGTTCTTCAGGAAAATGAAATGAATATCTTTTTTTGGAAATATGGTGCCTTTGATGAGTTTAAGGAATGGCAACTGTAGGCAGACATTGTAAACATTGTTCTACAGGTTATCAGTTGTCTACAGTTCTATTGTCAATCAGCTCTCCTCGGTAAACGACCCGGACAGTCGCTATAATAGTTATATACCTACCACGTAAACACGTTCCAGCATAAAATGGCTGAAATATGGATACTCTTGCGTGACATTATCAAATTGTTTAGACTAAAACAAGGCTATATTGTCTGACCGATGAACTGGTTTGCACACGTACTGTGACGCGAACCACAGAAAAGTCTGTATTTCGCTATTATGAATCCACAATTTTACGACAAATTTCTGAAAAAAGTACCTTTTACTGAATTTTATATGTCTGTGACGATCGAATACTGATTCATTTATATCTTCACTGTGTATGGTTCGCTTCTGTAGATGATTCATAGGTAAGAAAAGTATGTTCAAAATATACACATGTACTCGACGATGTTATAAAATTATCAGATATATGACAATTTTAAAATCAATTGAACTATTGCGCTTGTGCACCTCCCCATTTAGTGTTTGACTTTTCTTTCGATTTTCCTCTGTCGCCTCATAGGCTTCAAAATGTTGGCGCTTTGCATCACTGAAGATTCCTAGAAGGACGAAACAGCTGTGTCATGCATATCAACTGTTGTGTCTTTGTTTAATTTGTACCAAAAGGTTCTATTCACATGTGTGTCGTTTGTAAAATCTCTGAATCGGTTTTTTATTTAACAAATGAAAGAAAGGTGACATTTCTTGTAGTCCTTACAAAATCTCGTGAAGTCGTGATTTTAGTGTGTCACTTATCAGTGTTATCACTGCTATCGCTTATCTGTTACTCTTGTTTCCAGGGGGATAAAAATTACAATGTTACTTTAATTACAGTCTTTTGTAGAGAGGATCCGTCGTCAGTCATCTAAGATAGATTTATATGTCGACTCATACATTTTAAAAAACCTCCAGTGATAGATAACAATATCCGTAAAAAAATAAAAATGTCTGATTATCGTCTCACAACACTCATGCCAGAGATATTTTGTCAAAGTAGTCAAGACAATTTTTTATCTGTCTTATTTGTTAACCTGCTAACAAGTTTAACTACTTTCAATATATTCGTGAATTGATAAAACAATCCAATATGACTATGTCCTTAAATAGATTAGTATTAAGCGAAAGTTGGTTTTGTTCTTGCCAAAGTTCGCAGTAAAAGTACATGTATATCGACTTGATGGGTCATCTGAACAAATCTAATTAAGACGTTTCAGAATTTTTTCTCATATAAGATATCTTTTCATCAGTGATTGCGAAAAAATCCGTTGGTTTGTAGTTTCAGAACATTCGATAAAACTGAACGAATTGATTATTTTTGTGTGAAAATAAAGTTCAACGTCATAGTTTAACCGCTTTGCAATGCATTGTGATATTGGAGTGTGCACCTGCAATGTCTAATTAGTACGTTTTAAGATTAGTTTTGCCTTCTT
Organism: Ylistrum balloti; assembly: GCF_031769215.1. Taxonomy (NCBI): domain Eukaryota; kingdom Metazoa; phylum Mollusca; class Bivalvia; order Pectinida; family Pectinidae; genus Ylistrum; species Ylistrum balloti. The sequence continues at coordinate 337,031 of NW_026782569.1, forward strand.
GGTCAGATTACAATCTAATTCATGTAGTGCTTACGGATATTTCCTATAAGAGATAGAATCAATCTAATTTTGATTAATTAGTATTACATGTACTTTGCAGAATCATCGTTGATAGGTTTTCCTCTGGTATTCTCGTTCTGGAGCTCCACATTTCTGGCCACTGTCATCATTACCGAAGAGTGCGTCATTATTGAAGAATCCTGATGGTAAGCTTAGCCCATTATTATATATTTCATTTCAAAAACGGTGTATTGAACCCATTTCTGTGCCATTTGTGCGCATTTCAGAAAATCTAGAAATTGACAGGACAGCTCATTTTATAGCGCAAAATTGAAATACTTCACACAAATGAAACCACACAAAAAAAGTAAATAAATAAATATTGAAGCTTTCCCCATGATCTAAGATTATAAATCTATACTGCACTAGGAAGCAAATTATTGATATTAGAAGACATTTCCTGATTAAACTTTCTTCGATTGGGTGCTTTCAACTTAGCTTAGCTAGAGTTAGCAAGAACGGTTGTGTTGTAATTAACATTCAGCAAACATAATGAGATTAATATGAAAAATAGAATGGTTCCCACAAGGAAATGGCACATTTTCATACACGTTATTTTTCAATTCATAAATGATGAAGATACCATTTTGCATCTAGATTTAATATCATCATAGATTGGGCTTGATAATGTATCATAACATGATATATAAACAGCGCGTCTATGTTCTATTTGTCAATTCTGACCCTTCCTTTTACAGGTCATATATTTGTCAATAACTCGTCACATCCCTGTTTAGCCGACAGTGGGATGCTTCTCGGCGGTTGTTTGGAGTCTAGTATACGTCACCAGCTAGCAATCCACTGCGATGAATCGAGCGAGAAAAAAATCCAATCTCGTTGTAATTAAAGCAGGGACTTTTTGTTTCTTTATCATTTCCTGTTTGTATTTGATGGACATCTCGGGATGTGTTATATTTGGAAAGAGAGGAAAACATGGATCATTTGGAGTCAGGACAGTATCTGGAGGGTTATAATACCAAATATCCCGCCACAGACTAACCATTTAACCCGTCCGTTGATTAGAATAGAACGATACCAAAGAGAAACCAAACACAATATGAAATTACATGTATCGAGGTAAGGGTTAATCGGGCGATTTCAAAACTAGTAATTCTGTTTTCAAGACCTTTTGTGGTAATGTGATTTGTAAAACGTGATGATTGTACGTAGATATTGTAAGTATAGAGTTTTCAGTGAGCGAGAACGTTAGGCCAACATCCCTTTATTGTTTTAATGATTGCATGAACGAAGCAAAGATACGAAAAGTATCATCAGAGAATACAGAGATCTTCTTTCCAACACAACAAACATATTATAAAAAATATAGACCAAGAAAATTAGCTTTTTTCCATCGTAGATTACAGTGAAAAATTCTACCAAAGCGATAATAGATAGCTTGTTAAGCAACATTTTAAATGCTAAAATGATGATTTTTGTTGAGGTTCATGACTATTTCTGTTATATAAATTCAGAAATCAATTACCTTGACATCAGTCAATTACTGATTCAAAATAAAGTATGGACAAAAATAATGAGACCTAGATTAAATGTCATTACAGATAGGAAATTTATTTAAGAAACCGTCCTGAAGTTTCAGGTCTGTTTCTTGATTGTACGCTCATTCAAGTATATGACGTAATTTCCATTTAAATATGGACAACGCCAATGGCAGTTACTACTAAATCAATACACTTATAGGCAACATGAATGTGTATTTTATAAATAGGAGAATATAATATAAAATAGTGGAAACATAATATCTAATCCAATAAAGGGTAAATGTTCAAACCACAAATACATAACATATGCTGCAGTGCAATTCATCACAATGCAATGTATTTCAACATGTTGAATGTGTGCGATTTGGAAAGCATTTTCTCAAACAACAAGGATTTTGCATTGTGGAATACAAACAAGAAAGGATATTGTCAATAAAGAATGTTTCAATTAGGAATTTTTTAATTAATTCACTGCATCTTCACACTTCCACTCGCCATGGTGATAAATCTTCGCATGTGCTAGTTATTCCCATAACAAACGAGACAAAACTGTTCCTTGCGAATTACTAGTGTTATTAGAAAATTCACGATGACTGAGGTTTCAGATATTATTGATTCTGGACACAGCTCTACTTTCTTCACTGTATAAAGGTGAAACCTCTCATTATATAATCAGAAGCGAAATTCTTTTCAATATTTGTGTCGGAGATTGGTTGAGGAGAGCTAAGGGAAGGTGACAGTTATGGCATGTGATGTTGGCTGTCGTTATTGGCTAATTGTGTTCCTGTTGTAGCTGGAGCCTGAAGTTAGAGGCAATATCACCCAGAGTTAAAGCAACAAGTCCAAGTGTGGAGATAGGAGTATTTCCCCTTTTGTGACCTCGTGCGTAATCAGTTGTCTCTGGGCGTCATTAGGGATTAGCTCGTGCGTATACCATTAGGTAATATCAAGGCTATTTTCACGTATGATCAATGCACTGATAGACTTTCTAGAAACTCCTCACAACATCATAAATTCTTTCAACGCTAAAGGGACAAGTTACAAATATCTCCGAAACGGTGAAGCGTAGGTCAATGGGGGTTACAAAAGTCCTTTCTGTTGTCTGGTTACGGCGACTCGGGAGATTGTCAGTAAATGGTCAATACCGTAATTATCCTTGTCACGTGGACATACCGGAACTGTACCATTTCGTCATCTCTGAATTGAATATTCACGACACATTTGTCATTATTGTTTCGTCGTTTTTTTTTTAACAAAATCAAAATAGATGTCGTAAGAAGTTGTTTCTCTTTACAAATCTGAAATGTAATAAAATGCATTTCTCCAGACAATATTTTGTAACAATGTAAATAGTAATGATGCAGTGTTTGGTGTCGGCCTCAACGCTAAGATCCGGAGTATAGACTTCAGTAACGACATTACGGGAAAGACTCGCTGACAACGTATTTTACAAAGTTGTCAACAACTCCAAACACTGATTTGGGCATTTATAAACATGTATGTGCAATGAAGTAGAAAATCTGATGACTGGAGATCAATATTAGTTGGGTCACTTAGCCTTGCTCTGTCTGATAGTGGTAACAGACATCGTCAGCCAAACGCGAATATATCGTGCAACAATGCTAGAGTATACACGTGCTGTGTTTGTGACTAAAACGTTGTGAAAAATATGTTTTGTTTATTTTCATTCATCAGAGCATCGATCACGTGATTTAAACACATTGCTACATGCTTTTACAAACAGCAGAGAGACAGAGAGAGAGAGAGACAGACAGACAAACAGAGAGACAGACAGAGACAGACAGAGACAGAGAGAGATAAAAGTCACTTGTGTACTAAGGTTTTATATCAAATATGATGTATTCTTATACATATCAATAAAACAACATTTACTGCTATAAAGCGGCGCAATTCAGAGCGTTTGGCGAATACAGCACACTTAGAATTCCCTAAACGGTCGAAAGCCGACAACAATCTATATTTAGAAGAGAATTACGTAACTCAAAACATTTTGGATAAACTTTATTTGGAGATTTGTTGGATCATGCAGCTGTATGATATTGTTCGAACGAGGTGAAACTTTATGGTAGCTATCCATATAGCTGTTACCAAGGCGTAGAAATAGACAAGAGACTAATTATGAGGCGAGTTTGTATCCATAAATATGGTCTCTCGGTTTGAGGTTTTAAATAACCAGGGTCTTGAAATAATTCTTCTGAATTTGTTAACTGCTCCTAAAAAGAATACGTGTGGCTTTTCTATAACACCTTAATGATTCTTGCAGAAAAGACACGTCTTTAATTTTGTAAGACTTACATGTAAGCCTATGGTGCCACAACAACATCGAAGTACACATGGGATGGTTCTACTTCGTACACTAATACCTCTCAATTAATCGTAACGATATTTATCTTAACTGTCTCATAAATACGGGATACCGAACAATAACGTAGTTTGAGAATGTAAAATTAAATAAGAAACTTCATATAAACACATACACGTCCTAGATTATCTGAGAAACCCTAAAAATATATATGTCATCAATACAAATTTGTAATGACAAATCTTTAACCAGAACAATATTTTTCACGTTTTCGTTTTTTTTTTGTTTTTTTTTTTTGTTTTTGTTTTTTTTTTTTTTATTATTATTACCTTTTTCCCCTTTTTTTCTTTTTTTTATGTGCTTTTATTGAGTTTGTTTGCGTGGATTTTTTTTATTGTTTGTGTATTTACCGTGTCGCCGCGCAGTCAACTACAGACAGACATAGAAACATCCAATCTAAATGCTTCGATTTGGTTTGATAATCAACAAACACTACGCAGACGCGATGCGAGGAGTTTGATAGATCTGGAGACATCAGGGAAGCTCTTGTTCTATAAACTTCATGGCCATTTCTTTCTTTGTAGAGAGGGTACCGTTCATTAGTAAGAATTAGTGATAGTCTTTTGACTTTCCCGTTTATAGCAATGGATTTAGATTACGTTTTGACAACCATATCATTTTGCAGCTAAAGAGATATCCCGAAAAAATCAATTCTCCTTCTCTTCAAAATGATCGATGTGCAAATGAAAAAAAAAAGAAATTTGACGGCTACAACCTGTTTCTTTCTCTTAACATGAATGGATTATACACGCTGCTAAAAATTGGAACATGTCAGTTACTTTCCGTTATGAACGCAAAATATGCTGAGTTTCAATATTACTTAAAAGCAATTTTAACAGAAATCATAAACTTGGTCGCTTTAAAGATTTCAAACATGATATAATAGGTTTAACAAAAAGTGTTGCTTTTCATGCACCTTACGTTATCTTCTCTTTTCTTTGAAGTCTACGAAGATTTTAAAATATGACCGATAAATTGCTTTTTGCCAAAGTCTCTATTTTCGAATGAATCTTTACAGATCACGAGTGTAAGGGGAGATAAGGAAGGAATGTTAAACAGGGACGGCACAAAGCTTGATGTTTTCGAATACACCCTTGGGAATGTGTATAGTGTATTGTCAACTAATCAACGAATGTTTAGCCAGGTCCAAACAACAAGCAACGCACACATATTGTGAAGGCAACGATAGATAAAGACATTGTGTTGAATAAGGAAATGTAAGTCATATTAATTATCTTGCTGGAATTAGTTTCCATAACCAAACACAACTATAATACCTATTATTTCGACTTGGAAATTGTCCTTTTGATTTTTGAAGGAAAAAACTTAATTCAATAAACCGTCATTTGCATGACATTGTCAACGCGGCCGCCAAAGTGCGCATGCGCCAAAACAATAAAATCCGTAAAAATATAAAAAAAAAAAAAAAAAATAGGTTCCTCAAGGTCATATGGTTTGACATCTTCTTCAGCGTTTAAGTTTTGTCTGAGAGTAATTTATGCAGTTGACTTTTTTCGTTTGAAATTTTTATGAGTATAACGGGTTTTGAAGTAACATACAGCTTTTACAGCGGTTGAAGGAATGTGTTAGTTCGGAACATTATACGTTTCATGACAACCATGTCTTTTGTCATTACCTTGTCACCGTTGCGAAGTCAGCTCTCTGTAATTGTCTTCTGCGTTTGGGCTTATCATTCCTAACCAATAAAATACTTGGTCTATAAACTGCTCAAAGAGACAGCCAACCTCATAGAGAGTAAAGTATTTCTTTTTACGAGCAGGTAGCCCAAGAATGGCAGATGTACAAAGATATGAAAGATCCCGTGTGCTTTATATTTTTACTTTATTTGTCAAAGACAACAAGCCATTTTAAAGTGGGCAATGTATTGAATCAGAGCGCAGTGGTGCGGAGTATCATTTGTTTTTATTTTATTTATTTTAAAGGGAGGCTAAATATGGTATATAGGCTGGTTGATGAAACCTAGTTGTAGCTGTACGTCTATAATAAACAGAAAAAAATGTTCCTGGTGCAAAAACAGGTTCCTGCAATAATAAGTAAAATTTACAGGTTGCAGTTTCACATACATGTAAGAATGCCTAATTCAGTTAAAGGACGTTAACCTCATGATTGGCAGTATTTCAGAATACTAACGTACATATATATATGCAATAGCTAATATACCTTATAAAGACTACTTTCGTTTGTATTCTATCGGCTCCAAACACTTTAGACATGTCATAGCGAATTAGAGTCCTCGCCAAGACGGGAGTTCCCATGGGAACCAGGGCCGTGGCCTCTGATCATTGTTTCCGTGACCGATACACCAGGGAAACCTCACAGACTTAGGGCTCCGTCACTGTTTCCGTGACGAGTATCCCTTGGGATCCGGGAAACCGTCCTCCATCTAAGACCTAAAATCGGACATTGAACGTAAATTCTTTGTGTTTTGGGGGGTCATATATTGACCGTGGTGTCCAAAGTGTACAGTCGTCAAATATCTTAGGAATGATATCCATTCCGACCTCCGACAACAGGGATATTACCAAACCGACGTGGCGGTAAGTGTATCATGGACGTATTTCCTATGGGGATAGTCAGAACCTCATCTCATTAGGTTTCTGTATATAACACTACTTATTTCTTGTAAGATGTTGCATCTTATAAAAAGAAAGCTACTCAATTATTCACCATCTGCTACAGGTGCGTATCTGTCAGTGTTTGTTTTTTCAATACAAATAAGTTAGATAATCGTTGAAACAATTAAGTAATTCCGAAACAAACGCAGTGCTACAGCTGCTGATGTGAACTTAATAACTCTACAATTTTGTTAGCAAATGTCCCCAGTTCTACAACCATATTAGAAGCACGAGTATTGGTTGTGCGAGTTGATTACTACGGTGAAATCGCTTAACGGTTTTATTGTTTTGCGATAATTACACAGTCCTAGACTTTAGAGTACACCACAAGGAAATTGTGATAAACGGGGAACACTTCTGAAAAAGGAATCATTGGGTCATAATTTCATCAGTGAAACACTCAAGTTCGAGGTAAGGTGTGACTGGGGAGGACTTCGATGAACTGTATGGCAGGTTAACGTATGACTGTTTTTAGAGTTCTGAAAGGACGTTTCTCGCCCTGGGCATGATGGTTGTCATGGAATCTAAAACTGAACACGAGTATTACGTGTACGCTACTAACATTCTACATCACAGATCAACAGAACAAACATACCATACAAACGAAACGTACTAAAACATCAAGGAAGGGCGGTCAAAGAATGCCAGCTGTTCTTCCGAATGTCTCTTTTCTTTATCGAAAGAGTAGATTTTATCTTGATAAACAGAAGCCACTTATAATCATATGATGCTTTTTATTTGCATGAGAGATTGCGAAAACGTTGTTTATTAATACCAGACCGCTATAATTGAATATTTACATGTAAAAGCACGTGCAGAACGCCATTGAAGAAGACGACAGATATGACAGACCACTTTGATACACGTACAATGCATTGTCTGGTTAATTACCGGCGAGGCCGCGGTAGTTCAGTCGGTTGAAGATCCAAAGCATAAAGATCGACGCTCTCTGTCGATGTGCAATTTCTTTCTTTTTGTTTCTGTTTTTTTTTTTTTTTTTTCTTTGTTTTATTCGTTTTTGTCTTCCTCTGTCAGGAAGCTGAAAGACAGACGAACTGGTCTGTCTAGACATGAATATGTCCTTGGGCAAGACACTTAACCCTTATTCCTGTGGACAGCATACAATGGGTCTCCCGTATGTTTTTCATTGAGGTAGCAAAAACTACCAGGAGTCTTCGCCTCAAAATGACCCTGACTGTTCAGGCGGCGATGAAATCAGTAAACAAAACTCAAATACCGGCATGTGGTGAAAACAAGGCCTAGGTCAACCAAAGGGTCAAGGACAGGCAGAATTTCTGTCGGTAGCTACATCTTACCTCAGGGTCATCGGAGACACCGCTAGAAAATGCTTTGATGGCGTCAGGAAAGGGTTTTTGTGCTATGTATAATATTATTATGGTTTTTTCTGTTTTGTTTGTTTTATTTGTATGTTTTTTGTTTGTTTTTGTCAATTGGATTACTCGTTGTGAACATTTATGGTAATACTTCCACGTATTAACGACAAACATCCGAGGGATATATTTTTTTCTAATGATTATCGAAACTCGCTAAGGAAAAAAATAATAAACTACTCTTCGAATAGTCTTGTTAAACAAACAACGATTACATATATTATTCGACATGTCCATTTTGAAATGTCTGTCTATACAAAATGTACATGGTTTTTATACGCGATATTACTGTATAATGCCTGCGATATTTTCAAAACATTGAATTGTACAACTAATATCTTGTTGCTAAATCTATCATAAAACAAAACCAATATAATATATTTACATTCCCGGTGTATATGATCTGGTTAGTGGATGTCAATAATGGGATAGATATGAAACAAACACAATTATTGTGACGTCACCAATCCCATTTCTACAACGATAACATTTCCACGACCATGTTCCATGAACTTTATGCACTGACTTTGTAGAATGAAATAACAAATTGAAGCATAAATACTCTATTAAAATGTAAATCGACCTGATATATGCATTGTTACCGTCGACACACTTACATAAAGCTGGGACGAAATTGAGTTTGTCGGGAATAGCAATGTCTATAAGAGGGCCGAAACAATGTACATGTAAAAAGACATTCACAGCTACATTAAACAAGGATTTCGACCAACAAAACATATTGTGTACATGTACTTGAACATTTACGCTACTTGTTTATTTTTCGTTGGATATCAGGCGTACATATATTAGATACGTAGACACACTGTATGTGAGAAATGTATATGTATGTGGCATTTGTTATTATCCATGCACAACCCGAGGCTAACAAGCGGCTCACTATTAGCACCCATCATGTACAACATACAAATAAATAACGCTCAATAAATAACGACAGATGAAGGATTTTGAAAATATATTTTTGAAGAAAGAGTTTTAAAGTTCCACAATACTGGCTTTTTTTTCTTTCGTTTATTTATTTTTTTAAAACTAGATTGCCTACGTAAAAATGACTCACTTCCTAAGTTTTAGCACTGAGGTATTTTTTTCTTTTAATATTACGTAGACGAGGTACAACTGTTAACGCTGATACGTCGGGTTTCTGGATTTACAAGGAAAACAAATGATAACCTCAATGCATATCACAAAGTTACATTATAACTATAACCGAAAGTTAAAAGATCACAATATGGGAGGCCCGTCGCACGCCCTCCAGAGAAAAAGGGTTATGTGTGTTGAGTAATTTATTTATTTAGCGAGGTTTGCGTCAACTGTAACGGCCTTTCAGTTCACGAGGAAAGTAAGCAGAGAGGAAATAGTATGAAGTGAAGAGAGAGAGTGGGATGTAGAGATTAGGAAAGACACAGCCTACCTGGCACAATCTGGTTCATTTCCCAGCAAAAGAAACAAAAACCGACTCTAACAGGAAGCGCCGAGTCACACACATTGCGCATATTCCTCGTATCTTTACCTTGGACTACGTACGTGAAGGCTAACGCCCTGACTTATGTGCCATTCTCGTTTGGGAGGACCAGTTACACAATTACACCGACAATGATGTGGAGCAAGGTCTGATTTTGGAAAATTGGAGTTAAAATCCATTAATTCGTTAACCAATAGCACATACACAGATCCCGGATCTTCAGTTCAGTACCTAATCATGCATACCGTTCCGTAGATTGATAATGCACATAATCGATTGCAAATCACTCTGTCAAGCTCATATCAAACATAGATATCAATGGTCGACAGTGTATATAGTTCTGTTTGTACGATCCAACGTATCAATTTCGACAATATGTCTCCATGGTACTTAGGACGGAAATTTAAATTGGTAGTTGTTTTTCACGGTACTAGAACTGTTATTTCATTATATTCCTTCAGACCAATAATAGAACTCTTAACTCACACACTTTTTAAGGGTTGGCCATGTCTAATAATGACGCGGCTTAACACAGGCTGACTCTGATGAGACGATATACATATATACATGAGCTGCACTGAAATATTGCGGAAGAAACAGGTACGTTGTCGAATGAAATCCACATACAATACATGTGTTATATATATGTGAAGATTCTATTGAAATATTAAGTATTCTCTAACTATCTTATTGAATTCAAATACAAATATTCAAATACAAATATTGGATTAACATTCTTCAATATAACTCCCAACAGTTTACGTTTAACTTTGAACAATTAGTACATATATTAACAGGTCTGTTATGTCGTAACAACGTCTGCAATGCTTTTGAAAATTGCCTGACATGCGCAGTAGAAAACCAGGTCTGTGAAAACGAAGCAAGGTATTTTTGCGACGGTACGGGAAAGTCTATGACGGACAAGGGTCATAAGTTACATTGTTGTAGGTCTATGACGTCATACATGTAACGAATTTTGAGAAAGATTAGCAAAGTCAGTAATATACGCATAACATATAATACCAAAATTTGTCACGCAAGACCTTCATTTTATGGGTGTGCAAGGTATGTTATGGTTTGACAATATCTGCCACGTACGTATTTTTGTAGTAGCGAACTGCATTAGCGTGGGTTTACGACGTCATATCAAAGTCTGCGAACCCGGATTGGCAAAGTCTGTGATGTTCATGTACATGTACGCAGTTATAATGTCCATGAACATATGATTCATTGAGATATAAGAAAGGTCTAAGATATATGTATGTGACGTAATAGCACCGTACGTGATGCTTACGCACGAACCTGGACACAAGGAGGTCTCTGGTACCTTAGCAAAGTCGGCCAGGTAGAACGTGCATTTATATTGAATGCGTAGCGTACATGTCAACAGATGAATAATAAATGCAAACACGTGACCAATTTGAAAGTAGGTTAATATGCAACAGAAAGTGCCAGACTAAATAGATTTTGATAGGAAAAGGATGAGAACTCTACAGGCCAAATATCAGACACATGTATTTTAAAACATCAAATTGTTTTACAAATGGCAGAATGCATTTTGATTACTTCTTGTAAAAATTATAAGAAACTTATTTTAATATACAAATAACAACTCTAACGAACACAGTACAGTATTGCCTTCCAAGAATAAACCGTTTTGATAGAGGAAGAGAGAAAACCGGTCAGAAAAGACACTAAAACAACATTGTAACAAATTACAAGGTTGATGTTTTCTTTAATATTATAACAGCAATTTCCTGCTTCAGTTTGTTTCCTTACTCGTACCTTGATATAGATATAGATATATATATATATATATATATACAATGCCAGAATAATACTTACATATATGTATCAAGGTACATGTAAAGCTCAAGCGATAGACAGAGCTCATGTTATGAAAACAAATTACTTTATTTGTTCACATTTTCACAGTTTTAAGGTTATTTAAAAGGTGATGGCTAGGGAACGGTTCGTTATTTTAATTCCCTTGGGTAGCTCTGCTACGTTAGGACCCACACTAGTGATTAAGTTTGAATTCGAATTTATTTCAATTATAGACAAGATGATCCGATTTCTGACGACAGAGCAAGGGTTAAGGATTTGTCAACCGCACGTTGGAGATAGTAAAAGAGTTGATATTTGTGTTTAGTAACATGTAGGACGCAATGTTTTGGTGTTGGTCATATTTGCGAAGAGTAACTGGTATCATAATACAGAAAGGTAAGTTTATTCACATTCGAATCTTATTAGATTTAAACAATAATCAAACACAGGGTGATTTTGTGGGGATTTTGTTGTTGTTCAAAATGAAGCCGTCAGCGATGTTGGTCGTTACACACTAGCCGTCAGTAATGTTGGTCGTTACAACACTACTCGTCAACAATGTTGGTCGTTACAACAGAAGCCGTCAGCAATGTTGGTCGTTACAACACTACTCGTCAACAATGTTGGTCGTTACAACAGAAGCCGTCAGCAATGTTGGTCGTTACAACACTAGCCGTCAGCAACGTTGGTCGTTATAACACAAGCCGTCAGCAATGTCGGTCGTTATAACACTAGCCGTCAGTAATGTTGGTCGTTATAACACAAGTCGTCAGCAATGTTGGTCGTTACAACACAAGTCGTCAGAAACGGTAGTCGTAACAACACTGGCCGTCAGTTCAAACGTCTGCAACGATAAATGTTATAATATCAGCCATCTTGACATTGACCGTTAAAACACGAGATGTCCGTAATGTTGACCATTTAAGATGAGCTTTCGTGACGTTTGTCATTAAAACAGGAGGTGTCCGTGACCTTTGCCATTAAAACAGGAGGTGTCCGTGACCTTTGCCATTAAAACAGTAGGTGTCCGTGACCTTTGCCATTACAAAAACAAGTCGTCAGTGATGGTTAAATTGGCCGTTACAATTCAAGCTGTCCGTGACAATATCAGCCTTCGTGTCAGTTTTTATCATGAGGTGTCCGTGACGCTGGCTGTAATGATATAAACCGTCCATGACCTTAGTTGTTGCAGCACAAACCATCCTTGAGACTGTATTTAACACATTTGTAACCAACAAACCTATACAGTATGAAAAGTACAAGGGAAGTTCATCATCTAAAGTTTTCAATAAAGTTTGAGCTTTTAAAAAAGAAAGAACAATAATTAATCCATTTGTTATTTCGTGACGTAAAGAGAAAAGACGGATTTAATGTCTATTTGTCTTGTGACCATTGATGGCGCACGCAATATTAGGTATTAATCACCGGTTGTACGACTCCGCAGGCGAAAAAAATCCGAAGAACAATCTCGGTCGACACATAAAGATAATGTATGGGTTGTTTTAGGAGAATGAAAATGAATATATATATGTAATGATATCATAAAGATGAACTCGACAGCATGTTATTATATTCCGGAGACACATTTCTCATGTTTAGTGACGTGGAGCGGACTTGGCATGGGGTCCGGTCGACCCTTTCAGGGGGTTGCCATATATCACCACAAAGCACAAGCACGTGCAATCGATACAGCCCCAGTGCTCTTTACACGACGGGTAACTTAAAGGGGGAAATCAGGGTCAAATCACTTGACACACAGATCTAACATCTGGAATGATACAAGCACTCGTATCAAATACTGAAAGGTTCAAATAAAAAAAAACACACACAACATACACACACCACCACACACATCACTGCCACACACACACACTCATCCCCCATCCCCAACCCCCACATACACACACACATACACACACATACACACAAACCACCACCACCACCACCACCGGACAAACACAGATGGCACTAATGGGAAATGTCTCATTCCTAAGTACACATACATATATATATATAGCGTGAAAAAGTCACCTTCGTATTGAACAAGACAAAAATACGGCTATTTAAAACGTTCCCAATAGAAATGTGCATATTAGGTTTTGTTCTGCATACCTGCCTTGACCTGCGGAATTTCACCATGATTTAGAGTTAATAACAAAATTACCGCAACAGTTTCTATGTAACCCACTTACTGCAAAAAAAATGAGTTTTGAATTACATGTGTCCAGTTTTCAGTTTCAATACCAAAACAACATATTCGATCGGGCCTCTTCATATTTTTTCCGGCATGCCCCTAAGACATTATATTGCAAAACGTTACATTACATTAAGCTAACAAAAATCTAGATTTTAGCCGATAATGGCAGTAAACACGATTCTGGTTGAGCGAGATATGAACTTACGGGACCTTGCCCTTTAGGAGAGATAGGCCGCCGACCTTGTGTAGGATTAGACATTGACAGGAAGGCGATAACTGATGTGCTTAAAAGAGTCTCTGCTATACATTTTAATTGTAGTCTGTCTAAAGCAGGTTTATCTAGGAAACAGTGCTAACGCAGTTCCATGCTTTACGTTTCTTGATTTACAAGGGGAATTTAAAAAAAGGAAGTCACAATGTATCCCCTAAGCGAGACCAGCTCCTAATTCTGACTGGAGATGTAAGTATCAAGTCTACATTTTAACAGCAGTATCAATCAGCTTTGATGGATGACTGGGTGAAATGCATTGAGCTTTATGTAGAACTGACACACGGATGGAAAGGGGACGGCGCTCTGCACATATATAACAAACCATTCCGTGATGTTTCCTATGATATATTCAAAGTTTTATGACAAAGTAGTTTCTACAAAAGATCCTCCCAACAGGTCCAACCTCAGCCAAAATAACCAGCCGACTTAATGTAATAATGGCCATTCGCGGCCAGTACCAACATTACAAAGAAACGCGAAAATCGATCTACACCGCTAAAGATAACTCGTTGATACGATATTCGACGTAAATGACTACCATGACGGATAGAGTTCACGTCCCTTTTCAGTATTTTTTTGTTTTGTGTTTTAGAACGATATCTTTTGTAAAGCTGGGCGACCGAGAGCTCTACGCTGTGTATGAAGGAAATGATCTGTGTGCAGCCGATGTTTGTGACAGCACACCACGGGGGCCTCGCTTTCACTCTCTTACACCGAGGCTCCTAAAAGTCGAAACCTCATCAGGTGTCTTCGTGACACGATGATTAGCTGGGAGCAGTCACTATCTGTTGACATTTCTAAATGCATTCCTGAGTTGCGGAGTTGTTATAAATCACTCTCAATGGAGCGTTCACCTGGAAACGTAATCACGTCTAGCCATATACCGTGGAAATGCAGTTCGTCGTGAACAAAACATGAAACGTAGAAACTTTATAAATAAAAACACAGAATTCTGAGTTAATTGTGTTGGTTTATAAGGATTCGGTGCCTTTCCTTTCCAGTTTTATCGTACATGATAAAATGTGATTCTTAAACTTCGACGCTATAGATAATGTATTTTCCATACAACTAAAGCTCCTAGCTGCAGAGATAAAATATGTAATTAAATATCCATATTGTTGTTTGAAGGGAAAGGACTTCCAGTTTTGTATTACATGTAATATATATACAGTGTATTTCAAACTAAATATGAATATTAAAATATTTCCCACACCGAAGATTATCTGTTTTTGATTGTGATGATTTCTGAAGGCACGATATTTTAAACAATATTTATTGAAACACATTCACAGTCTTGGAAATGCTTATATCAAATTTTCCAAAGTTTGAGAATTCCATGCATAGTTAATACCAGATAACGTGGTCCTTCTGAAATGTGTGTTATTTTTAGAAAGGAATACATTGGTAGACCTCTCCCCGTCATATTGATTACTTAAGGTTTTGATACATAGATATTTTTACTTCGAACACCTCCGTCATTTGCTTTGTCCTTGCCCATCGCAGCCTTAAAATACGCTCACCTTGCCCTCAGGTGGGTCACAAATTCTGTTTATAGAAATCCCAGTAATGCTGCTGACCAAATTTGATTAAAATATCTTTCTGTGAATAGGAGAAGACGAAGTTAACATGTTAATTTCATGTTTGCTGTCATGGTGGTTTAACTTTCTTTATACAAAAATATATTCACCTTCTGTAGTTTTTGGAGAATAAAAATCCATCTCTTAATTTCATAGTTCCTACAATACTACAAAAATTAAGTCATAACTGTTTTCCCTATTTCAGCCTTGGTACTCACATCCTTCATTCATCAATTCGGGTAAAAAATTTTTATTCAAATTGACAGGAAGAAAAATGAAGAAGCACCAGACAGAATATCTTTAATCTCCCTTATTTAGCCCCTCCATCTGAAGTGGCGGAGGAAAGCTCAACTTAGCAGATTATTAAGTCTATTTCATCAAAAGTCTCATAAAAGCCGAATTCCGAAAAAAAAAAAAAAAAAACCAAACAAACAAACAAAAAAGAAAAACATCTGAACTGTCCAAGTTTTCATAAACATATCAGTTTAATATTTTCTCCCAGATCATCAAATATCCTGACAAAACCCTCTTAAATACACATTATGCTTGTAAGCATGTTTGATATATAAATAATGTAAGAAAATATAAGATTTAATAAAACAAAAACAAAATGCATTCGGAACAGGTGAGCTTGACAGATGTGAACATGTATATAAAGTGAGATTTTTTATTAAAGCCTTTATAATGTTAGAACTGCTACATAGCGGTTGCGGTTATAATGTCGTAAGTGATAAGTAATGCAGGTGTGTAGGTACCTGTAATGTGTTTATGGACCGCCCAACAAACACACTAGAACCAATATTGTTTATAACAGATAATGTTAGCTAAACCATCTTTTTTAGCACTGTGCATTTTATTGTAATGTTTGGAACACAATAAGGGTAGCGGTGAAAAAAGGAAAAGGAATTATATATAAAAAGAAAAAGATATATTTGTTACAATTTCCAGCGTAAACGAACCCCAAAATTAAAAAAAGCCAACTGAATATTAATTGAAATACAAAAATCGTTGAACAGCGGACGCACTATGAAGACAAAGGCGATTTGTACAGAAATCCTTAAACATTCCCATGGAATAAGGGCCTTTTGCTTCACCGCCAACACGTGCGATGTAAACCTCGGTAAATCCAAATGGCTATAGCACGTTCTCAAGTGGAGGAAAGATGAACAACAAAACCACCTGACATACTTAAGGAACACATTTCACTTCCGTGCCAAGAGAAAACGAAGTGCAAAATTGACAGTTAAGGTTCATTGGTGACTATGTGTTTAATCACATGTGTATCGTTAAAGAATTTTAAATGACTATTTGATGCATCAAAAATGATCAGCTAAAAAATATAACAAAAAACAGAACTACTACGTTTTCTTTTTCAAGGCGTGTGCTGCGTGCGTGTATTACGTAATTCGATTACGACCAATCACAGACACAGGAAAAAAACGGATTCCTTTGAAATTCAATTTATTCGAATGAATGTAATTAATTATCAAGAATACATGCTTTCCGTCATTTCAGAATTTACAAGCATACCAGGATATCAAATCCTAAGCAATCACGGTTGTTTTACCTCCGGTAACACTTGGTCCAGGATTGCAAAGGGTGGCATTTATAATTCTGTAATAGACATACATCCTGTGCGTGGGACAGGAGGTTACTAGAACCCTGTATGTGCTATAATTCTTGCAAAGGCATATGTTGGAGATAATGATGGTAAAGTAGAAGCCCCGAACATGCACGTCTAAGGAAATCGGCGATTCTGCTCCAAACATTCCTGAAGCCATTAATGTGTTCTTTTGGAACGATCTGACGGAAGAAAATCAAAACTCGCACGTGACTTGATTTGAAAAGACATGGAATGTCGTTAAATTTATCGAGGCTGTTCATTTCAGATCAAAGGCGGATTAATCGTGAAAGAATTCGAAATTTTATTCATGATTTCAATCGCTGAAAGTGTTTCACTAAAATAACGTTTTACAAAATATCTGAATCATTAATTTATATAAAAGATTAACAGTAATAGTTAATTTACTATTCTGAAATATACTGTAAAATCAAGAGACGGAGAACATGTATGGTTAAATAATGTTTTTAGGAAAGATATCGACAATTAGATAGAGATGGTGAGCATCATTCAAAGCCTATTTTTCAGGCGTTTACACCAGCGATTCGCATAGACATATCGCAATTATCGAAAAACAGCACCATGCTGCATGCTATTACACCACATATAGAAATACAGCCTACAGTAGCATCTTATGAACTTTTATCAAATGTTAAACATCTACATTGTATACTTAAAGTATGTAATAATAAAACATTATGATATACATGTAACCTGCCAAATGCTCATTTGCTACGTCACTGCAAATTTCCTATGCTTTCGTCAATTGAAATAAGATTGGGCAGTTAATAAGTTTAGATTTTTGGAGGGAATTTCAGTTATAAAAAGAGGATAGAATGCTGATTGATAGGTACATCCAGTCGAATTCTTTATAATGATAATTCTTTTACACCATATAAGATTAAAGGCAACTTTTTGATTAAAACAAATAGTTTCTGATTTGTGTTTGCCCCTTTGAGAATCACTCAGGGGACCTAGGATATCTCTCGTTAGGTGTATAAGTAATTTTAACTGTGGTATCCTAGTGCTTGCTTGTGACATCTGGAATAAAGCAAAAATATGGTTTGTTAATGATACATTGCATTATTATATGTGTTGGAGAAATTTGTGTTGAGGCCAACGTCCTTGTTGTAGAAGTTAAGATGACATGATAAAAAGTGTCCACGGATGGAGTGGAGGCTAAGGGCCATTGTATAGTGTTATCATATTACATTACGAACATATGGCAGCACGTCAGTTAGCTAAACAGACTTATTTAAGGTTGGTCATAAAATTAGGGAGCGCTGAGTACTCGTTCCTGAGACATCGGATTAGTTCTGAGATAGGCTCCATAACATTTGGTGTACGAATTGTATGTTATTAAGAAACACAAAACAGACAGATGCCAACAGTCCTATGACAGATAAAAATGGTTTCGTGTAGATGTCATGTATAACCATGAATTAAAAATTTATTAAGGATAGGTGACGGAGTGGAAGGAAATAAGCGAACAAATGGTGTTGCTATGTTCCTATGATGTTGAGCTTAATGCCATACGCTTGGTGAAGAACATCCGGAGATCGACAACGGAGGTGCGATATTTAATAAGGAGTTAAAACACAAGAAACCGGGCGCATCAATACAAATGCATCTATGCAATACAGAACGCAGCAGCAATTAAAATAAGTCTACGAGAGTTCACAACAGAGGATACTAGAATGAAACGGCAAACCCCAAGTCAAAAATCACTTCTAAACGGAAACGTGAGACTTAAAAGAAAAAAACACGGACTGGAAAGAAAAAAATCTAGATTCAAACGTCACTTAGAACAGAAAGGAAGCAAAATAATAGACACTTATTGGAGCTGTAAGACCAAAACCAAAAAAATAAAATACACAAACATGATATGTGAGTCTCCAAAACTCGAACAACAACGAGTGACGTCAAAAGAAGGTCACAAACAGAATCATACGATTAAAAAAGACAATTACAGGCAACAGGCAATTCCAAAACAAAAGGCTGCAACCGGAAGCGAACAGCTCCTAAATAATAGGCACGAATAGAAAATGAGGAATATATCAAAAGATAATCACGGGGCACGAAATATTCCGAAAGGAAAGGAACAAAAAGAGAATTAGAAACAAAACAAAATTCACAAACAGAAATTATAACCTTAGAGACAGGAGACACTTACAGCAACGAAAGACACGAACACAATTGATATCAACAAGAAAGTGAAATTTTCTAAACAAAAGGCACTATTAGGAAACACGTTATCTGAATGTAAAGGTCTCTAGGCTAACTTAGACACAGAAGTGATGAAACAAATAAAATGTTATCTTCTTCAACCTTGCACTAGTATTGCCCTCTCTCCAAAACGATGCAACGAAATTTGATTCTTTCTTTAAATTTAAATATAAAGATATCATAGTTGTATCAACACATCAGATGCTAAGTTAATTATCAAACTCTGAATTCAAGCAGTATACGTATACATCATGACAATTAAGGAGACAGTGCTTAATTTAATGTTGATTCTATAGTTAAAACTTGGTATTTGCTCCAAATGTTTGTACATGACAATTAAGTGATGGTGTTCTCGTTCAATCAAACTTAATGTCCGATATGTCAGTGAGTATAAGTGGATAATAACACGATGGTAAGTATTTAGATAGGCATGTTGTTATCGTCTTGACTACAAGAGATTGATAAGTAGCATGCGCTATCAGTGGTGAATACATTATGTATTGGAATATATATATTATAAAGACAGTAAAGTTGATGTGCCCAACCCTTTCCCTCACACATAAACAACTGTCCCTATCAGTATCTGATACCCCTAACAGGTGACGGCTGTCGGGAGACATGAACCAGTTTACAGTTAAAGCGCATATGTTCGTGAAAAACACAACCATTAATTACTCAGTCTAACTAGATTGACCCTTCACTCAAAAGTTTCCTCATTATCTTTTGTGAAAAAAAGCTCTCAGTTGCATCCAACATCCCAGTAGTGTTCATGTAGAGATATTGTCGAGAGATATGTAGACATTTTGTAAGGAGTAATCTGGGTGGTACCGTACAACTACTTGAGGTCGTAACCTCGTACCTTGTCAACAAGTGATAAGAATGGTAATGCATCCTTGATGCTTCCGATGAAAGTTATCTCAGTTCCGCCGCCCATATACCATTTAGTTTGGCTAAAGAATATTTTATCACAGTTCAGAATCCCCTGAAACGTATTCAATTCTTTACCATTGAATCTGTGACACAAAGGTCAAGGTCACTGTGGAAGCGCGATTAGGTCAAGATCTTTCAAAGTAATGTGAGAGTTTCATCATTGCTGAATAATAAACACCTGATTTTAGAATTTGTTGTGTGTTTTTGTAACGCTGTGGACAATCTCCAAATATTCTTTTCACTCTAGATATGGTCTCGTCAAATTGATTACGATAATGGATGTTCATAGACACATGAACGTCATGTTGTTCAAATTTATACTGATAACGTTATACCATGTTTTCAACTTTGAAATGTCCTCTCGTCAAGTTTTAATTAAGAACGATACAGTTCCTGCACACTGACGCTGATTTCTGTTTTCAATGTGTATTTCAGATAACCTTTCTGCTACATGCAACGTATTGTAATATCAAGATAATCTAACGCACTTCCGGTTCGACCCGAGATGAACCGAAGGTAACGTAATGGATCGGAACCCTTCTGGACTAGACGTATATCGAATGAAATCAGATATGTCCCTACTCAGTTGATCAAGAACCCCGCCACCCTGCTTTTTTATTGCAGTCATGATCCCAATGTAAGAGAGGCGATATAGATACGAGCTATGAGCTATATATCATGTAGCTGCAGATGTATGCATATTTTCTATTGGTGGTGAATCTCTCAGATATGCGGAGCAGATTTGTCTTTCACAGTGTAATATTATTTGACATACCAATTGTGTTGACATCGGTAAACGTTTCCTTGAAAGAGGTTGAATATAAAAACAATCATTTTCTATAGGAGGGCGTGGACATTTCTGGCATCTCGGAAGTGATCAGCTTCAAACATAAAGTTTACCGGAAATAAACATCGTATCGCCAAATAAACATCTGGAGATACAACTGGATATTTCAGTCTGTTTCGGTACTGATAAGGTTGTTTTGGTACGAGCACCGGATATGATAGTTTACATGTGTACTCGATATTCTTGTCACGAGTGCGAACACATGTAAATTAATGTAGTTATCACCTTAATGAATCACACGTGATCCATGTCAAAATAAGCTGGGCTGGAATGTTGCACGCTTGTTACGCAATTCATTGGTTACAGTGTAAACATTCAATGAAATAATCACAAGAAGATACAATTTAAATAACCGACTTTAATTAGAGTAAACATTTACGTATATGTAATCTAACAGTTCATATTTATCACTCTAGTGAACCCGGGAGGAAGTGCATGTGGGATCTTTCTGTGGGAGGAAACCAAAGCATCGGGGGGAAACCCACGTAGTGTTTCAGATGACCCAATACCTTTTCACGTCCGTCACGGATGGCTAGGCGAAAAGACGAGCGCGATACCACTATGCCCCCTACCACTTTACCACATATGTATTTAATCATTACAATGGAGGCTAAAAAATCGTGGTATTGTAAACAAACCCTTGAATATCGAATCAATGTGACACCATGAAATTTAGAGATGTTGCCTTCCAGAAATGGAAAATTCACAATACGTAAAGTAAACACACCGACACTGTTTAGCTGAAAGTCAGGAAAAACGGTGATTCCCAGCTAGGAGTCTGCAATTTACTTGATATCCAGTTCTGTTTTGTATATACGACGGAAATGATCAACATGTTTATTGTTATTTGAAGCCAACACAATATATCTGAAAGATCTATGTGATCTGTTTTGATAGTAACTTCCATGAAAATTAAAACAGGTCAGCCAAGAGAGGGCATTGTTTGCTCACATAAGTATACCAAAATCCTGATGGAAGATCTTACCCTCAATCTCCACGAAGATATCGTCAACCAGATATTTAATCATTTTACGTTTCTTCTTCTGTATATTTACTCTTCGGATTGAATTATGTTAACGGAATTCGCCTCAGTTTAATTCACGATCACATATTTTACCACCAGTGCATCTTTAATTGAATGAAAGCTCTCAGACTGACAAACTACAGATAAAGAACACGCTACAATGAACATGGAATTTTGAGTTACAATGAACACTTGTGTAACTCGATTAACAATCTAAACTTTTAATTGAATTCTCATATTGTATAAATAAACTCTTTTTCCAGCTAACACTGATATAGGCAGTTATTACTACAATCTGTATAGCAAGGCATTATATCTTCGCTGTGAGGTTTTCATATCAAACAATTGGGAATTTCATTTTTCCTCAACGAAGGGAGATTTTTATTGATTCATTTTATTTTGGTTAAAATATCTCGTAATTAACACGGGTTTATTTATCATTTTAGCACCTGACATACGCTTATATCTTGTATGTGGGATAAAGTAAATGAATTGAAAGACTCGCGTTGTCAGGATAAATGTTGCCAATGTCTTGCCCGTTTGGAAATGTTCAAAGAGTGGAAATATTCCTTTCGCCCAATAATATTACCATATACTATGTATTACCATTTAGCTTTCTTAACTATGAGTGAAACATGGGAGGTGATACCATTTAAAGCTGAAAGTAGCTATAATTGTACACAACACGTGGAATACATACATGTTATAAGAGTAGTTCAAAGTAGGACCATCCGATGGCGATGTAACGAACAGCATCTACATCAAATTGCCAAGTCCATTCTTCGATACATTCATTCGGTGAGTTGTGTGTTCCAACGTTCTTGACCCTAAGCATGTCTGTGTGTTTTATTGATCACTGACAGTTCTTAATCGACGGCTGAAATAACACACTGTACCATTAGGAATCCCAAGGGATCGAGTTTCCGTTTAGGAAAATATATGTATATGGTACCCATAAAGTATTAAGGTTATGATGGAGCGAAACCGTACGTTTGTATATTATTTGGAACATTTTTGTATTGTTTATGTTCAGAATAGCGCGAACGCAATAGAGCACAGATGTAGGGACTATTCGGAAACGATATTATCTTCACAATGTTTTTGGACCTCTTCAGTTGCTCTGTAATTTTGTCGTATTACCGTTTTATTTCATATTAGTCATTCTTCAACAGATGTCACTATTGATGATAATGAAGAACACGTGATCTTGCATACAAACGAAGATCACAATAGACAACAGACCAATTAAGGGCTATGTGGTATCGAGGGACGAACGGACAATTACGGATAATGGCCTTATTAGAAATAAGTAGAAGAATAAAACTCCGGCCATGTATAGACGTGACCTTGAACGTTTATTGACGGTGAAAAGCGCATCACGAATACAATTACAACAATACGAGAGCTATTCTATCGATGATAGAAAATGGCCAATATTGTATCGATCTTAACCTTTCGGAGGACGGGGTTTAGGATATTTCAATGATTTAACGGATAAAAAAATTGTATACTTTAGTGTTACCATGGGAAACACTTCGATTACCAAATACAGTAGTGTTGCCTCCAATGAAGGGTTCCAATTTTCCATTTATACTGCTGGTTTATGTTTTATGTCTGTGTTTGTATAAAATGGTACAAAGAAATATATTAATGTCGACTTGACACGTGAACACAGTTCATAGAAACCATTTGATATTCAAAAATTAAGTATAGCAAATATGTTTGCGTGCCTTCCAAATATGTATGAGTTGTTTTATTATTATATATCTTATTCTTGTTAATGATATCTAATAGTTCCAATACTTAAACGTTTTCATGAGAAACGACAATAATTCTAAACAACTTACTTTATTCGGGAAATAATTGTTGTTTTAATGTACATAGTCTTCCATTGACCATGGTAATTATGTACATCAATACACAAATTATCTTTTTTCTGTTTCTACAGATCAGAATCAGCCAAATGAACTTGCTGAGTTATGTTTCTGCGAGCCACAGTTGAACAGCTTTGAAAATTTTATAATCCTCTAAATGATACTCGGAAGGTCTCTGTGAATTGTCCACCACATTTCTAATCAAAATGTATTTATCTGATATAAGATATGGTACTTGGAAATCACAAGTATTTCGCAGCCACCGCCGGCGTAGAACACGCATTCATTATGTTACACGTAGTATGTTGTGTTTTATTGCCGTCTTGAAAGGGGCGGCAACGATCTACTAATGGAAGGGCAACTAAACGAAGACATATGTCTCTTCGTTCCGTATCTTTCTAAATCACCAAAGAACTCATAAATATAATTACTGTTCACCACACTTTGTGAAGGTTTGCCCACTCTAAATATATACAGTACATGTAACACAGGTTAAAAGACAAACCAGCAGGAGAGGTGGATTTAGGCGGACCTGCAGGGTTGTTCCACCGAAAATCTAAGAAATTTGACCTTGGTGTGTGCTTGTCTATAATTCTGGTGCTATGACAGGAAATTCTGTTACAATACGGAATTATGCGTAATAAAACCCATTTTGCAGTTTTGCTCGCGTTATGTATTATTTCGCACATCTTAAATCGATATTTTCAACGAAATATTAAATACAATCTGACAGGAAATTTATCCAAAAGCTTTCTATAAAAATAATTTTGATGGAAAGCACAGATTTGGTAGCGACAATGCTAAGACAGCGCGTGAATGTATATGATGATGCTGTGTACGTGTGGTTTTACTTGTAACAAAATGCTTACTGACATGTTGTTGATATTCTGAAGCCAGATGGTTCTTGCCACGAAATGTCTTAAAAACAATGGCAGTAAAAGCTCACTGACGTTTTTGATCAGACCTATTTCTGGATGTAATTCATAACGAAGGCAAGATTGATAAACGAAACTACATTCGACATCTTAAATTCCAATATTCAAAAGGAAAGTTTTGAAGTATGATTAAGTTGTACTTCAGCCATACGCGACATGCACGGTAATAGTCACCTATCACGATATATTTCAAATAGCTACGTGAACCTTTACTTGTTTTCTGTACGTTACAGAATTTGCTAACGCTGGCACGCAAAATCTCAAAACAGAAATGAAAAAAAAAAAAAAAAAAAATGAAATAAGCAGAGCAATCATGGTTGTGATTGATAGATGTTTTACAAAATGAATCGGCTACCCGATGAAGGAGCTACATTTACAAAAACGGACCAATAATTGTGTGTTCTTTCTTCGATCATATGTCAACATTCGAGAACAATTGCCTTAATTTTTTGAATAACATAATAAGCAAAACACAATTTAACATGAAGCATTATAAAGATATGGAAACCATAAACTATAGTGATTTGCAGGAGGAAAACTCCCAAGATTGTTTATGACAAACTGCTAGACATGAGAAAATGTAATCCTACGCGGCCATTCTAAAATAACGTTAAGAAAGAAACACAGTGATTTGAAATAGACGTTATGGCATCTGCGGGAATTATAGTGAAATTTAACCTTGAGAGCATTCGTTGTTCCAGTATCTATCGTAAATTTTGCTGTACGAATACTTAGATGTGTTATCATGGGCGTGATAAAGGGGCAAGGCTGCCGAGCTATCATCAGCATATACAATCTTATATATATAATCGGGTTTACATCGATCTATAAAGAAGGTGTGTACAAATATATATAGCAGAGTTGTTGTTTATTGTCGTGATTAAATCCTTTACATACGTGGTATATAAATAAGCGTTGTATTTTACATAATACGCCAAACACATCCAAAAGCATTACAAGAAAAAACCACAGGAATCAACAGGTCATCAGGGATGGTCAAACACGCTTACTCCGCTGTTAGATATTTATGTTACCAACATATACCGCACCTTAAGACATCATTATGGAAGTTCAGCAGTATTCATCACCCAACACCAAATTGTCATACTTGATAAAAAGGTCTATATTTACATCTCTGAATGGCGCTTCACGTGCAGTCTGGCGGGGATTTCCTACGAACCGTGAATTTGGTAGCTTACTAGATCACCAATAACGCAAAAACTTGAAAACTTGCTTTCATAAAATTGACTAAACTAAATATTGGTTTGTGATGTTATGTACATATTGAAATTATTTGTGTTTGCCGTTAAGGTATATGTCAAATCAATATTAACAAACTGTTTGTGTGATCAATCTTTTGATCTGTCGTTTGATATCGATTATTGACCTATGTATAACTTTCCGCTGTAAAGGCAACTCAATTCTTTTATTAAACACTTCATTAATATCACTGATGGACGTGTGTACCGCGTCGAGGAAGAAAAATATTGAACAACATCAAAAATTGAGACAAAACCAACAGGAGAATACGTTATCCCGTTCGGTACTGCAATTTCATCATAAATACACTTCAAGAGTCTAATTGATTTTCTGTGTTACAGAGTAATGCCGCCAATATGTAGCGTTATGTAAGAGAGGGAGACCAGAAACTTTCAGTATTTATCACGTCGAGATCCGCTCATCCTATACATCAAATTATTGGAGAGCTGAAAACTTTCTTTCCAAGGTCTTTACGTAATGATCGGTTTGTATTTTATAATCACATAGGAAAATGCATTCAGATAATTGTTAGAATTTAATTAGGCCAATTAAACCAGAGAATATCGTTTCATTGGCAGCGCAAGAGGAGAACGTGCCATAGATCGCTACGGAGAGGCTTCGTCTACAGCTATTGGCTAATTAGATCGGCGAAGCTGCTAATATGCGTAATTGATTGACCCCCTTGTATTCACGTATACGAAAACAACAAGCTGGGGATGCTTTATCTGAACATTTGCAATAATTTCAAACGTAATTACGAAACAATCTGCATTAAGTCTTGTGGGTAACTTATCGATAAATCTAGATTGCTTTACATATTTCATCTGCAAACAACGGACAAAATCTACTGACGTAACGCTCTGGGCTTGTCATCTGAAGATATATATGAAAATTAGTTTTACATGTATTGTGAAAATGTACATCTTTTTCTTTTGCCCAAATCAAGTCTCATGTTATTGCGGTAAACAAAATATCTCTAAAATTATCAATAATGGAGTATTTTTGGATGAACACATATTTGATACAATAAGCGAATACGATAACGGAACAGAGTTTTGTTATAACTTTAATTTTACACTGATAAAAATTGGAATTTATCTGACAACATGCTGTTCACACCTAATTTCCAGATGGGTACGATTAACCAATAATACAACCATTCGTTACAATGCCGTACCGCTTGACATTTAAACTTTGACTTCAATTACCTGTCGCTTCTTTACATCTTTGTTTACATTCCCTCTCTTTAACAACATACACTTTACTGAGACACCGTCCTCTTTCCTGACGATGTTCAGCTTGTCGTCCCTACTGGCTGGTATCTAAACATTTCGCATTAACATTAGAACCTTCCCACAATTTCTGTGTGACTTTTAGACTTCGGCGTCTCACTTTATGTCATTTTGATATTTGACTTCTTTTCTTCCTTTCCTTTCTCCCTTCTTTCTTTCCTTCCTGATTTTTTATTAAACATTCACCTCTTTAAATTTCTTACATTACATTTGAACACGCCAGAATAAGTGATGGCTTTAGACACGAAGTTTGCATATGTCATTATATGACATCAGCAAGGGACAAATCTAAGTTGCGAAATTCAAGATACGTTATTCTAAAAGACGGATCTAGCGCATGAATCCCTTACCTTGTTCCTTTGACGCCATCAGAAATTCATTGTGAAATATTTAATATTCTATTTCCTTCTGCGTTATGAAGTTTGAAATTTTGCACATTATTCTTTGTTGGTGTGCGTGCTGGATTAACTCTGGAATACATCTGTATAATCTTATATCTTATTTGAGAACGCGAATTGAACTTATATTAAACAACTTCTGTTATTTGGTGATAAATTTCTCTTGCATGTGGCTTAAGTTTGTAATAGTACCCTCTCCTATCTGTAGCTTGTACAATGGACAGATAAATCATACATGGCCACTTTGTTGCTCCGTATTCAGAAAGATTCGTTTTGTTATTATCTGAATTCTCTTACAACAGTAATACGCCAGAGGACTAGCAATTGTCCCTTACACCACACTGTTACCGAAAAAATTCCCGATCTTCGCAAATAGCAGGTCACGATAGTAGTAATTGGGCCATTCCTTTGCTTTTCGCAATAAAAAATACAACTGTTAGACCTTCTCTATGGAGTCAATAGCCAATATAATGTCTTTGATCTTGTCCTTCTGCATTGGCAGAATACACAAATGAAGCGACTTCAAAAACCGCCACATCCATGTCACGCGGGAGTTTTAATGGTCTGGGAATCACACGGGATTTCCCAATCAACCGTTTTGGCTGTCTATTAGACTAGATAGCGTTTAATTGTTAGAACGATGAGGCATTTTGACCACAACGGCAAGTCAATACATCACTAAGGGGTCCTTCCAACAAAGCATTACTCCTAAGGATTACATTGAAGCATTCGGCTGCGTCTTCCGAACTTGCTAAATGTAGTCGATTGTTCATTTGAATGTATGCGTAGACACGATAATTATATTGGACACTGGCATCGGTTCCTTCTTCTGTATAAATACTCTATATGAGATACGTCATCCCTTTTGATTTCACAAGAACCGGAAAATCAAGGAGTAGATGTTCAACATAATCACGTATATCATGCACGATCTACTCCCGGTCAAATAGGAACGTACACTATTTTTCTTCTTTTTTCTTCTTCTTTTTACTAATAATGTCTGTTCATAAATTCATGATAAAATGTTGAAGCAAAAATTTCATTCAAGATGTTAACGATCGGATAGATATCGAAATCCAACTGATACATAAGCGACAATTAGCCAATAGGATAAATAGTATGATTGATTGATGTGCAAACCGAAGACAGAATATCCCTTAATACACAGACACGGATCTCGCTGGTAGTAGACTAAACCAATCATATATAATATCATAAAGTTATCACTGAACCCTTGCGTATAGTATGGACCTATATTATATTGAAATAGAAATATATCATGTGTCATCAAAGGTTTGTTTTATTCTTTATGACATTAACCTAACATTTCTGGAGTTATAGGTTAAAAAAATCAATGACGATGCTATGATATTCTACCACTTTTAGCTCGTCGGTAGAGCGGGAGTGTGTGAACATGATCAGGTAGCAAGGTTAACAATCAAACTTATATAGACATTTATGTTCTATTTTTTTTCATTGAATTTGAGAAGAGGTACTGCAGCCAAAATTTACCGTAAAACATTTTAACACGTGTCTTCGGAGTCAAGACGACGTCAAAGCTTAAGCTGGCCTAGGAACTGCAATATGAACGGAAGTATGAGATATCTTTTACCAAAAAAAATATTCTCTATCTTTGATAAATAAACGTTTCCTGCTGACAGTGTAAATGTTTATTCCAAACATATGGTCTTGAGTAACACGTGGAAGTGCTATTTTACAAGGTCAACTATGCGTAACATTTCCGAATTCCTCACCTAAGTTTCCTGCTTACTTTGATCACAACCACTAATTACGGTTAAAGGCTAATTACGTTAGAAACGTAGTGTTAACTGCTAACAACGATCCATAGCAAATATAGACCTCAACGTTTATCTGCGGTGAGTGATTGAGATCATAAAGATGCTTGTCAGTCTCCCATTTGGTGATATGTATCGTAAGCTTCGTTGAAACATTGATAACTTTACTTTCGTCCGACAGACAGAACAATCAGAATACCGAAAAATAGCACGTAAATTATAAAGAACGCCGCGCGTGTTTTACACCTCACGATCGTTTCCCCGAACTAACAACGACTGCAAGTCATGCATTTCATTGGCCAAGTCCACTCCCTTACCTTACCTTGGCATGTAGCCTGGACCCCTAGTCTCAATACGTAAACGATCCAGACATTTTAAGCGATCATGTGATTCACAATAAAAATGCATTCATAATCGATCTTCAGTTTAAACTGGAATTTCAATTACAGATTCCAATGCAGTATCTTAATTACATGATGAGCATATTAGGAAGCTTCATCCTTTCTTAGAAGCATGTACATGTAATACAAATGCGCAAAATCATGCCAAATTGATTGAGAGTGAAAAAATCCGTCATTTTTTTTCTGTTTTTCATTGTTATGTTTTTGACGAATAGACGGTCTGCTTCGTATAAAAGACATTTTGTTACGATGCAGTGTCGTTCCTGAGGTTTCAGAGCCAAAAGTAAACTATAACGATGCTATAACTGTCGCGTGTATGTATCTTACGCTCGAATGAGAAAAAAACTTATACCGTCAAACGAATTTATAGGTTTGGCATAAAAGTGTTATATTAGAATGTTTGAACTAATATTTATAGTGACAACTAGCTCATAATATATAAATCAATTTCATTTTCAGTTAAGACTACCCGATACATAAAACTGTTGAATACCTGAAATGGTCTAATTGCCGATGTTATGGGTTAAGTATATATATATTTATATATATAGATGCTTGAATTCTGTTCTTGAATTCTAAAGCTTTGATATGTACCTTGCATCATTCGTATGGTTAATTCAAACAAAAAATAAATGTTTCTGGAGATAAAACTCAGCAAACATGTGTACCCGCTGATTGTAATAGTGGTATCTTTTAAAGATATAATGTTCATTTGGGGTATATTTCCCCTATTCCAGAAAACCGTTAAAGTAGTTAACCCCTCAAGAGACATTTTTGAAATTATTCATGGATATTTAGATTCTTCTACTTGATTTCCGAATTGGTGACACCTAGTTTCTCTGAAAATCATAAGACTATATACGTCTCTAATAAATACAGCGAGGATATAAAAAAATGTCTGTTCATGTCCGATTATCCATACAAAGTTAATGACAAAATAAAGACGGGTCATCAAAGTTGCAAAGCAAGATCGGCCTTTATGACATGACGTCTTTTTTTTGTTTAATATTAAATTACAACTATGACAATATTACGACCGCCAATTAAAGATGTATGGTAAATCGTAATGTATATGTGTTACTTCAGTCCATCAGAGGTTTGATACTACATGTATATTATAGTGCTACAAGTTAGAAAACACGATCCATACGAGAGAGACACTAGGCCTGCAATATTCTCTTGTGTACGGAATTGCCCTTTCCTATTTCTCTATCAGCTTAATTTTCCCGCACTCGAAAATGGTAATAAACGTCTATAGAGACTATTAAAATATTTCAAGTTTCATGTGTTTTTAAAATTTCAAGAGTCTGACGGCAAGCAGTTTTATAGGCACAATACGTTCAGCAATATTACAGGTATTTCGCTGTTCAAGGTGAGGACAGATGTAATTGGTAAGCAGAAGCTTAAAGGCAGTAACACACTTACTCATTACAGTAAACAGTGATCAGAGCCCTTAATTATTCAGTTTGACGTACTCAAGCAGATATATAATGCAATGGCGTGAAACGTCAGCCCATTCATCACCGGAAGCATGTTCATGTCAGAATGTTCCGCTCCCAACACACTTGGCCTTAAGCAAAAATGCACGCCAGTGTGGCTTTGATCAATACCGGTTTTAACTCACAAGGCCTTGGTGTGAAGTTTCGAATACATGTAAACACAAACAGTGAAATATCTGGAAATGTAGTTCGAATTAAATGTTAAATAACATTTTATAGTATCATTTAAAAATTTTAAGTAGAAAAAATATTGGAAGGATAATTCGAACGTCAACATTAATTTAGATTATTATTTTTAACTCTGTATAGTAGTTTTATTTGTTAACGTCACCTGGTGTGTAACATATTCTCAATAGCCTCTGGGCAACATATCTCTTAATGCACTACTTCTTTTTTTCATTAGTTTTTAATAAGTCTTTACGGCAAAGACAATTCCTGCCGTACTACACTAGGTGTCGATCATCGCATCGTACGTGTAATGTCATGATGACAGTCTTTATCATCAAAAAACAATTCTAGGTCTATGAAACATTAAAATATTGCCTCGAGACATGTCCATATCGAGTTGAATTCCAGAAATACATTATACATAAACATCAACTGTCACCTATGTTTGAATATTCAATCTATCAATGTTATAACAAGTATATATATTTTAAAGGATATTTACTACTCGAGGGGACTTTTAATTGAACGGCGGTGATAACGACGGTACGAGTGCAATCAATACGGGCGAAATAATGGTAGAGTTAATCTTGTCTGGCCATGCAAAAGCGCCACCTAGGGACAACATTGGACACTGATTGTTATTGTATTGCTAGATATTCTCTTCAACCACGTTGTGGCCGAGACGTTGTGTGCGACCGATGGTTTAGTCCCATCGGGTGAACGCTTGCCGATGATTTATGACCCAGTCTCTGTCAATAGAGATATATAACCAATAAGCAGAGCTCCTTGAAATTCACTTTCTATCTACAAATTGAGATATAAATGTCGCCAATTATGTGTATGCTGTGCAACGTAAACATGACTTTGTCACTATAAGTTACGCATGATAAACAAAGAAAGTCGTTGTGAGCCGAGACTGGAAGTTGACACAGGAGTCCGGAAAAATGCTACTGGTCACGGATTGAAAGTAACTGTATATCTTAATTTGTGCAACAATCAACGGAGGATGTAACCATTGATTTGATTATTTGCAAAGAAGACCAGATTTTTGTGATCTGGATTGATGGCGTTCCGGAGAGAGTATTCTAATGCTGGCCTCTATGTATCCCCGGAAACCAAGTTACGGCCGGACTAACATCCCTCAAGGCAGCAGTACGGATATCTGTCTCACTCCTTAATGCAAGTTAAATCAAGATGAATTGGAGAGCATGGAATTACATTCAGTTGTGGAAAACAGTATTCTAAATGCGTTCTGAAAATAGTATCTCGTTGTCAATTCCGGATCTAACATAATTCACTTTCGTTTATTTTTATAAAACAGTCATAGCTAAATCTCGATTGGTGTTGGTAAATTCTCATTTTTTCCAAAATTTCTAAAATCAAACCAGCTTTTAGACCAACTTCATCGCCATACGTAGAATCAGCGTTATACTCGCTCATTGTGATTGATTTTGGCAGAGAAATTGTACATTTGTAGTAGGATCGGACAGGACCGGTTATCATGGTTAGTTGATAAATGAAACATGCGCTGTAGATGTCAACTGAACAATGACCAGTTATTCCAAATAGGGCACGTGCCAGTAGTTTCTGATCTAATAGTTTGTACATCGTACTTACAGCGCCATCTATAGGTCGACCCAAAGCTACTTACGTCGCTGGGCGACCTGTTGATCTTGGATACGACTTAGGTTCTATGGCATCTGTGCGGAGGCGGAATTGAAAGTGTAAACCTCTTCGCACTGGATTCCCTTCTGGCAACTACATGACCTATCACAATCTGCCAAGTCCTAGGAAATAGACAATATATTCAATTTCCGCTTTATCAACCAGCAACATCTTGGCCCATTTCAGTGTGAATCCATACATTTGTAGAACGAGAGAAATGTCAAATTAGCATGTTACAATTAACTGAACATTTACCTCAATATTGGTTTAGAAACATCATCTTGAATAGCATGTGTAGTTTACTTTACAGAGCGTAAACAAAATTTGTTTTATATCTGTGTCGTCAAGTTGGAGCAAAAGTCAGGCATGGGACGTAGACTTCCAGACGCAAACACAAGGAAAATTGATTTTTTTTCCTGGTGGCATCATATGGAATTAAAAATAGTGTTTTGGAAATTCCTTACCAGAACATTGTACGTGTTCAAACATGCATATATGGTATTAATGAACAATACTAGACCAAGTGGAGACGAGATATCTCATTGGGTATAGCCGTGAGGTTATACACTGTCCAATTGTCCTCCACGTTGGGACATTCCCAGTAACATGGCCTGAGGCGATGGAACAGAAAAGCTAGGTGTTCTATAAGTTTTGTCAATAATAAATGAAAAAAGGGCAACATGGATGGAAGAACAAAAAGAAATTAATTCTGTAATACAAGGTCATATTGTAAAGTATATATCGCTCGAACGCGCCTTCATGATTCTCCGGTTTATTGGACAATACATAAAAAACAGTGTTAATAATGAGAGGGAAGTATATTATATATTTAAAATTTCTCCTGAATTTGTTCTGTGATTTCCAATTAGCGATGACAGAAAAGATGTAATTACATTGTAAATTAGAAACAATATGCTGGTAAATCATATTTTTTTCCGGTTAGTGTCCAGTGAAAGTAGAGTTCCAGCGTAATGTAAAACTACATTATAATATTATATTGTCTACTGCTACTGCATTCGAAATTGCTCAAAGTGCTACTAAAACTGCTTGAAAATTATTGGGTCCCTTGTCTGGGGACGAGATATCCTATCGTGACTGAATTCCTTGTTGTGTGATGTCTTGCTATGATATAACGTGGGTCGCGGCATCCCTAATCTAGGTAATCCCTTACCCAGACGGGCGGATAAGCAAGTCCGTTCTACTGAGCCATCCATTAACAAATGTTGTTTTAATTCCTCACAAACCTGCTAAAAACATCCGATACTAATGGAAACTTGTCACGTCCTATTTTATCCATGTAGCGTTTAATTCTGGAAGCATTATTGTTTCTAGAAATATTCAGAAAGATGCACATGTGGTTTGCATTTCACAAACGGTGCATTGCTGCCTCATAACATCTAGTTTTGTCAGATTTTATTTCCGTTCCCGCCGCCAACTTGAGCGATATCACTGTTAAAAGCTGTTAAAAAATAAAATAAAGGCTCGTTCCTAAGAAACAGAGTTTAAATGTTCCCGTAGCATCGCTACATCATTTATATAACTATGGTGTACTATTTTCTAGTGAGACCATTGCAGAAAGGATGTTTTCAATTGTCATACATCGAACAGTTGTGTTATAGACCGAACCTCTTCTGTTAAGGTCAATTAGCCATAAAACCAATTGCATTCAGTAACTATAAGCTTGATTTAGAACCTATCATTATTGGTCAAGTTCGAAACTTTTCACTTTATAATGCTGAAAACGTCTCTGTATTCAGTTTTTGTTTTCAGCTTCTACGCGTCGAGATTCTATATAAATACTGTGGAAACTTTACTCAGACAGAACAATTATGATAACAAATAATGTTTATTGTCACAGCCATGGAAGGGCACAAGGTTAGCAGACGTTTAGTATTGTCGAAGGATCCATGGATTCGTTTCTCAGAGGAAATCCAATCGCACATTATACGTGCCACTGTTATGTTGGGTTGTTTCCACGGTAATACAATCTTTGAATGGTAACTATATTTACACATGCGTTCTGTCGATAAAACCAATGTTGAAATTGCAATTGTTGAGCAAATATGTTATTGACTACACAGGATTTACCGTTTTCACAAGTTAAATTCTTAATGTTAAAATAATCAAGAACACACACACACACAATTGGCGAAAATTTTGGTACGATTTTTATCTATATATTGATAAGATGAAATAACGATAAACATCATTATCTAATAATATTCGTAAACAGTTCTATTTAAGAAGATTGCACACAAATCAAAGAAGTCAAAATTTCAATATAACTTAGTAAGAACCAGATAATGAATAGAACTGCGTAATACAGCTGTTTCGTCCTTCTAGGTCTCGTCATTGATACTACATCATACAGCTGTTTCGTCCTTCTACGTCTCGTCAGTGATTCTACATCATGCAGCTGTTTCGTCCTTCTACGTCTCGTCAGTGATTCTACATCATACAGCTGTTTCGTCCTTCTAGGTCTCACCAGTGATACTACATCATATAGCTGTTTCGTTCTTCTAAGTCTCGTAATTGATAATAAGGGCATATATCACGTAGCGTTAAGAAACTTATTCAATGATGGTGAAAATTCTTGAAATGGAGGTACATATACATTAGTCCCATCATTCATTAATTTTCTTCATTTTTTGAAAATAATTAATCCAGTAATTCCTGAATTGATCAAGTACGTGTATGCTCTAAAACGTGCCAAATCCCAAGGACTAATTTCACTGGACAATCTAATATATACTGCGTCAAAGCTTAAAACGATTATGTTGTATCTTAATAAAATCTTGTAAGTTATTGATTTTTGTCACGGTATGGTGGTGTAGATATTTCATAAAAGAACTTTACATACTACTAAAAACATGAAATCTACCTATACATACACTCCACATCACTACGACAAAACTCCATTATAATATATAGCCTGTACGTAGTAGGCAAAGTAACTA
This sequence comes from Ylistrum balloti, assembly GCF_031769215.1. Classification (NCBI taxonomy): domain Eukaryota; kingdom Metazoa; phylum Mollusca; class Bivalvia; order Pectinida; family Pectinidae; genus Ylistrum; species Ylistrum balloti. Next base: position 373,245 of record NW_026782569.1, read on the forward strand.
TTAGGGTATAAAAATTCGACAATTATTGAATTACTTGTAAAATCTACTTGGTTTATTAATGTTATAGATAAAAATAGGGCAATTGAAGGTGAATTTTACTGGATAAAAAATCTAGATTAAAAAGTCGATCAGACGGAGATATATACAAATCTGCTGCCTCCCATTTTATCACGGCTATGACGGGAGAAACAAAATGATCGCTATGGCTTCTATGTCTGGTATGTAACTTAATTTGGCTGCAAAGCGTATGTCTTAAAACGCGTTTCCTCTCAAAATTTCGGAATCAAAGCCAGTGAAAATATCCATTTTTTGGATTTAAACTGATTTCCGTCGATTTTTTTATCTGCAAGGAAAATCAAAGTAAACGGTAGGTCCTTTATTTATCGACAAAGCGTCTCTCGGTATAGTTATTTAATATACATGTATCTTCCTATTCGTAATAGGACGATTTTATCTAATACAGAAAATCATTCTCCACATGAACTATACATTTACAATGGTTTTGCTTGTTTACAGAAGCACCTATTCCACGACGTTGTACAATGAACAAGAATTAGTGCTCGTTGATAAACCTTGTTGTACCTTATATCCCACAAACAAACTTCCGTATAAACAATGTTTCACCGTTCTTTATATCCACTAATAATCTTTCGTGAAAACAGTGTTTCGCCGTTCCGTATATCCTACTAACAAACTTTCGTGTTTCGCCGCCCTTTCTCATACCCCACTAACAATCTTTCATCAAGACAGTGCTCCCACGGTACCTCATACCCCACTAACAAACTTTCCTATGGACAGTGTTTCACTGTACTTTATATCCCACTAACAGACTTTCCTATGAACAGTGTTTCACTGTACTTTATATCCCACTAACAAACTTTCGTGAAGATATTGTTTCACTGTACCTTATATCCCGCTAACAAACTTTCCTGTGAACAGTGTTTCACTGTACTTTATATCCCACTAACAGACTTTCCTATGAACAGTGTTTCACTGTACTTTATATCCCACTAACAAACTTTCGTGAAGACAATGTTTCACTGTTCCTTATATCCCGCTAACAAACTTTCGTGAAGACAATGTTTCACTGTACCTCTCCCACTAACAAACTTTCGTGAAGACAATGTTTCACTGTACCTACTATCCCACTAACAAACTTTCGTATTATGAAATGTTAAGCCTTGCCTGATATCCGACTTAAATCTTTCGTATAGAAAATTTTACACTGATTTCGTAAAATAAAGACTTTCGCCGTTATTTCGTTACATGAATTCGTAATACAAAGTGTTTCACCGTGCCTTATATCTCATTGACATGACTTCGTAAGTGAAAGTGTTTAATCTTTATCTTCCGTCTCGTTGACACGAATTCGTAATATAACATGTTTTATCGCCGTCTTACCTCTCACTCAAATGACCTCGAAATGTTAATTATATACACCTTGTATTTCACAGAAAAAAACCCCTTTTGTATAGATTTTTTCACGGTAGCTTATATCCCACTTACACGACTTTCGTACATACATGTATATATAAAATGTGTAAGCAAACTTTCCTCACCTCTAAATCTTCTGTTTAAGAAAAGTATATTTATTGTTGATACCAGAAAATCCGATAATTGCTTGAAGAATTTACATTCTCAGAAGATGGAACATAAATGTTTAGATACAAAACCATATTGCACCACTTGCTTAACACAGATATATATATATATATATTGTAACGAGAGGAAGATTACTTTTAGGTACTATGTATTCGTCTGACATCATTTATATGTATGAGAGCCAAACTGATTGAGATCCGTTTGATAATTTTACAAAATTATTTTGTACAATTATTGATTCGCTGAAACTGAAGACAGGAAAAACATGTTTTCGGTGAATCCCTTATATTTTGTCGCAAATGACCACCTTTTGAATCATATGTATATAAGCACAGAATATGTTTATGACAAACATAAATATATATACCTTGTTTATTGTATAAACACCTTCGTATGTGTATTTTTGGTATAAACAAATGATCATAGCATGTGAATGACGAATGTTTAACGTTATTTTTAGTAACAAACGCGTCACATCATACAGTTACAAAACCGTGTATTTTGGATTAGATATCTATTTTTTTCCTGAAAATAGAAATCTTCTGAAATTCCTACATTCTCAATTTGTTGGTTTTTTAAAGTGCGATTGTAAACATCCCTTCGCATGTAATAAACTCCAAATACCTCTTTTCTCATTTCGAATTAATCTTGACTCGTCAGACATGCATTACACATTACTTTACGATCTAACTTCTTTTATGTACTGTATATTGTCTGTTCTGTATCCGTAATAGATATAAAAGGTCGCACATGTCTTTCATATTTTATCACACAATCGTACACACTTGGACTTGACAGGAGCATTGTGATCCAAGTCACGAAGTACATTTATACAGTTATGCATGCGCCTCGCCAAATAGTCCCACGCGGTGAGACGGGAAGCAACCATTCAACCCGACCTGTACTTTAACAGAATAAAGCTAATATACTAACAGATATTATAAGCTCTCCGTTGATTTATAGATAGTGACTGATGTAATATGCACAGTTTTCCTCATTATTTAAATCTTTATAGACATTAATCTGATAAAACGTCCAAACATGGGCCTTAAGGGTAACGGTAAAATACGGAATAGACAACGGGTCTGCACAAAAAATAAAGCGGAACGCCAGACCAATGAACACGAATTTATTCCGACAATATCAAGGAAAGAGGAGATTGAAATCGCTATATATACCTAATAGATTTAAAATGGACAAAGTCCATCACTATCAGACATCTACTGAACAGCAAAATGAACCTACACATCCATATCTTTTCCTATAAATCATGACATTAACTCTTTGTCCGGACGATTCCAGAAAAACCATTGCAAAATTAGGAACATGTTTCATGATTTCCGGTAACGGGGGAGAAAACGACCTAATTAACTTTGAAGAAAATGTCTTAAACCGTTATGTGATATTAACAAGCTTTTCATAGCTTTTCATCTAGAATTCCAGCCGATGTTAACATGGTCTGAACTGCCGGAAGCATACCTTTACTCTTTCATGTCCTGTGATAATTTGCGGTTCATGACGCCATGAATGCCACAATTTCAATATTAAACAGCAGATACTAATTATCTGGTCAACCAGTAAAGGTAATGATATTAAACCTGCCCTCAGATTTGCTATGTTTACAGACGACGTATAAAAATAATGAATAGAAGTTCATCTAAAACATTTTCTACATTATAACCAGTTTGACCTTTACATAAAAGAAAATTACCTAGTATAAAAGAAAACATACCAAAAGATACGGTTCGTCTTGGGAACCGTAAATGCGAAAGTGTTTACAGCAGAGGAGAACATTTAAATGTGAATCCATCGTAAACTATGTCGAATGATCTTTATGTGGGTAGCGGAAATAAAGATGGACACGGAAAGGGATACCTAATGTTAAGGCTATCTCTATAGAGAAGAGGACTTTGAACCTCAGATTCCGATGTGTGATAGATACTTAAACCGGGGCAAGATTTTCTATGCCTATAGCGTGCACAAACTTTGATTCTGAATAGCTCTTGTCATTCTGTACGTAAATACAAGACGCCGATAATAGCTGCAGCAGCAGGCGGTGCTCTGACCATAATACGATGAGTTGGCGAGGTCCTTCCAACAGACGGCGCTAAAGCCGCAAGACAATTTCACATTCTGTACCAACAGGTACGATTTTTAAGCGGCAGGTTCTTCCACCACGTTCCAGTAAAGCAGGGATAAACTGACACTATTTCTACCAACAGATGGCGCAAAAATACAATGACTTTCCTTTTACCGACAAGTGGCATTAAAGTCACCACGAAAGGGCATTGTGTGCTCAAACACGTGTAGTTAAAGCTTTTGTATCTGATTCATTCTCACGTATACGTGACGCTGTAATAACCACCAACAGACGGCACTTTTTCCGCCAGCAGTAGTAATGAAGTACTGGGTTTAACTTCTAATTATGGTATAGTTGTTGGATAACCAATCTTATCTTTGTAAGAAACAAATATAGAATAATTTGTTTATTTCGAGTTTTACATCAAACAGCGAAGATAAAACTTCCCTACCATGAAGTAGCAAAAGCTAATGTCACCAAAATAATTCTTGTTGTCTTTATAAGTAAATAATGAATTTCTAATTTACAGAAATGTTCCGGTCACTTTCGTGTCCTCAATAATTACTACCAATCGCCCGAGCTCTCGCCCTGGTTAAGGTATGGCGTGACTGACCATTACCAGACCAGAAATTGCCGGTCATACGACCTTAATTTTCCGACAACAGACTACAGACATTGCTCCTCTGTCATAACTATCTAGACCCAGTCTACAGAGGGATAAAACACAAAAGTTCCACTGACACGTGATTCAATTTGTTGTCTTTCTTTCAGACGGATCAACATTCAAGCTTGCTCGTTGAATCGCATATGTATTTTTCATATTTTTGTGCTTTGCGACATTTTCATACCATATACAAGTAACCTATCATACTCAGATATCTACTCAAAACATCAATCTTGTATCAGTAATCAACTTGTCCAAGCCTTAAAGAGTGCAAGTGTTTACCCCAAGAGGGCACCTTTCTAGAAGCGCTTCTTATGAGTTTTTTTTTCTCTCTACAAATTCACACCGATGTGTGGGGCCTATAGCCGTGCTTCTAAGCCAAATGTACTATTAACACGAGTTTGGTAATTTTGTAATCTATTCGCATGTCACAGTCAATATTTGGGACAGTCTGAAACGATTTACTGAGATGTAAGTACAACCTCCAGCGGAGAAGCTATGCTGGGCATTGGTTCATCATCGTGAAATATTTAAGAAAATGAATGTGGTATTTGAGACAGTAATACGTGAACTATGCATTAAGAACAGCCCACTATTATAGGGATAAAGTAACACATTAGTTTTACAAATCATTTAATCATTTGTAACGAATCTTTACTTATTTATGTATATAGACACGATAATTTAGAAACAAACGTTTGTTTAAAATAGTTGTTAGACTCCCTTTGATAGAAATCTAATTTAATCAATTTACGAAATAAATGGCTTTGTTGAAATATATCATAAACGTCAAAACGAAATAATGTTATTCCAATTAAAAACCTTCCTGCGTCATTAGGGTTATCTACGAAGACTTCAGCATGCAACTCGTCTTTGTTTCTCTGTTTTTTGTGTTCTTGATACTTATTTCTGTTATTTCTTTGTGAATAAACGGTACATCAGACTCAAGATAGCGAATACGTAAGAATGCTGTGACGAGATTTACACTTTTTTTACATTAAATTTTTATAGCTGTTCTCTACATACCACCGCGGTTTATCGGGATGGTAAGTTCATTAATTCTGTAAGAAGTTCGTAGCAGTGGTAACGAGGCTTGGCGAAATTTGACAAGTACAGCTTCAAATGCCAACTTATCGAAGGGGGAGTTCGAAGATTTGAGGAAATGAGTGGGAGGAGGGCGTGAAAGCGAGGGCAATGCCATGCCGAATTCGTTGTTGGCATAGGTATTTGGCAAATATCAAAGATAAAAAGGGGAAATCAACCCCTCTGTTATTCCAATTGGTATCGGAGGACAGATGTCATTCTCATCACGCCAGAAATCGTGTGTACTAGGGTGAATTTTATGATGTATATTGATAACCAGATCATCGGTCATTATTTATAAACATGAAACATACGAGTAAACAAGTACTCACACTGAACGTTGCTGTGCCACCAACTTTATTTCAGACGAATTATAATAGTTTTCACTACTTTATGATTTATAGTAGATGGGTGGCAGGTTCCATATATACAGATAAAAACTCTTAACTCCTAGGCCCCAAATATTTTCTACTGCAATTCACACTGGTATAATTCAAGCAAATTGAAATCAATAAATAGCTGGGTAAACGAGTCAGCCAGTTTTGTTTTCTTCATTTAAAATTTGAAACAATTTATGTAGTAGTGCTTTCCTTTCCGCAGATTTCACGATTGTTAAAAGAACCTGAACTGTTGCTCAACATCTCATTGAAACCAATGTTTCCGGATTTCAAAAGGAAGCACTAACGTGAAGTCATGGCGTCCGGTAATATCAGGAATTCCGGAAATGTGGTGTTTGGGCACACATTCATCACGCGACGTACTAACGTTGCCTTCATGTCAGCGGCATTGAGGCGAACTGTGATTAAACGCAGTTATGTTCTTTACAACCATTTTGACGTCCTTAATTGAAATTGCTGTAATTTTGTAGTATTTTTTTCTTTATCTGGAAAGCTTCAAATAAGTGATATTTCATGGAGGAACTCAAGCTTTTTGTCTGAACGATTTTTCAATCAATCTTCATTTAAGAATGAAAAAAAAAAAAAAAACATAACTTTGAATGTGCTAGAAAATACAATCTAAGCCTATTCTGCCTTCCACAAGTCGGTACTGAAAGCGTGGTGACTCTTTGTTGTCATATTGTGGTACTAAAAACATCAAGAAAATACCAACATGTCGACATATAGACCATAATCCGAAGTCGAATTCCATTAGGACAATATATGAATTAAGTAAAATCATATAGAGAAGAGGCACCATTTTAACAATGATTCGAAACGTTTGTCCTCTAGTGAAAATTATTATCGTATATTATTACATGACCTAAGAGCGGACATTGTAGAAGTCAATCTAGAAATGATTTTGAATCAAATTATTTTCCAATGTTAAACCCTACTTACAATACCATGTAAAGTAACTTATCGATACGTTCTAGGCAAATCAATCACCAGTTTAACAGACATGTATTTAAAAATATCAATGAGGTGTTTTACTTAAGGTTTAAAAGACATTGTTAGGTGTTTGACAAGTCGGAGAATGTTAAAGAACATATGCTACCTTGTTTGACACCCACATGTACGCAATCACGTGTACCAAAACACCTAGAATACAAATAAAAAACCCCAAAGATTAATGAAAAGTTTCTAAGCGAAGGCTTCTGTGATAAATGAAAAGTATAATTGTTAAAGAATTACATGCTGGTAGTATTGTTATTGAATTATCACTTTCAGTGCTGTACTGATGTACTGGTTTTGTAAATTTCAGAATTGTACGAACTTTAAGAATAAACTGCAAAGGTGGAAACACTTAAAAAAGACAGCATCATATAAATTTACTCCAATCAGTTTATGACTAAATGGCGGGTTTATAGTACTAGTTATTGAAGTTCAACTGATGTTTTGCCATATTGACCGACATTGGGGAAAAGTGTTAATATGCGACTGTAGAAAACCCGAGTTAAATGTGGCAAATACCACAGACAAGTTATTCATCATTGAGAGCAACAACGGAGTTTTCGTGTTTTTCTTTACTTCAATAGTTATCAGAGATTTTGTTTAATGGCGAAGGAGAGTGGAACAGAGCGATTAGTAAAAAGGTTATAATCAATGAAGAGTGCTGGGACCGAAACACATGCTGATGCATTTAATAAACTCGTTACAAATTATCATATTACTATTTCATTTATAACATTGCCTCTATATACATCTGAATGTATTGTTACACTACGTCTACAGTAAATTTAACATTTTCGTTTGAATTTTCATGAAGTACCGATATTGTAACTAAACATCTACTGAATTGTACAAGACATGAAAACACATATATTAGATATTCCTTGGATTCTTGATTTTTCCATTAAAAAATCAATAATTGTGATTTTATTTGATTTGAGGGTAAAACGATTTCAGTGTTGGGAACCTTTTAACAGGATACCATACACACAGATGAATCGTTCTCCTTCTTCCTCGATGTAGCAAACTGCAATAGAAATATATGCCTCTTTCCTTACTTAGAGTAGAAGAACATTTTTTGGAATAAAATTGTGTTTCCAACACACTTCAAGGCTGCAGCGTCAAGTATTGGTGGCAAGGGAAATAAAACACGGGGAAAGAGCCTTGATAGATGAACATGGATGCATTTTCCCCATTCGCTTCCATCACACGTATAGGTATAACTTGTGACACTTTTATCTAAAGATATACATCAAATTTCTCCGATTGACAGCCCTTAACCCATGACTTCATCAATGATTTAAAGTTGTGGCGACATTTTAAAATGTCAATGCCATACTCTACTTTTTGGGATATATATACAGAGGAAAGGTCGTGATGGGAAGTTCGAGATGCATACGTACATGTACATATTAATGTACATGCATATCGTATGTCTGATTACACCAATGTAACTGTGGTAAAATACTAGCCGCAATATACTACTCGGCTAGAGAGAACTTCTTTTTTTAATTCGCTTTGTTGAGCGTCTGACTAGTAAACCAGGGATCCCGGGTTCGATTCCTAGCGGAGGAATTGTAATAAATAATGACCTCTGTTACACCAATGCTGGTCCACATAAAGGCCTTATTCCTTAAACTCGCAATCCTCTTTCTTGGTTAATTCGCGTCAAATGAAAGGTAGATAAACTTCACAGATCAATGATATTACTTGTCTTATAATAGTTTTACTACTAGGTAAATAGAAAACATCGAGACGTGTAAAACAAAGGCTTTATTCACAATGTAGGCTATTTGTATGCAGTATCATTTTACAAACTCTTATTTGACATATTTTACGCAATATGCACGCGATAAACCTGAGATCAATCATCTTGTGCATTACCCCGCGTGCATGTGTGAAGGATGTGTTTTCTAAATATTACTAATTTTCTCTTTAATTTCTATTATGAAAGGTGTTCGTATCAAGTACATATGATATATTAATTTACGAATGCGTTGTTCAATAGATTTTATAATGATAAAGAAGCAAATATTTCGTCAGTTATCACAAAGATATCTTTTTGATGCTGGCACAGATTTTATAAAGCAAGAAATAAGACAGACAAGATGTCTTTATACAATTAGGAAACACATAATGTTTTCGGCGAAATCAATTGAAATTGTGTTTCAAATGTAATGAAAGACTACAAGAATTGACTGTTAAACACTTAACCATGTGGCGATAATTGACGAGCCTAATAAAACTCAAGGTTAGCCTCAGTTGTACGCCTAAAACAGTGTTAACTGACAATCAAGTGCCTAATAGACTTAGTTTTGTTTCAAGTCGTCGATTTTTTACAATCCTATTGCAACACTTGAATAGAGAACGGCTCCCAGGTGAAGTGGATTGCTTCTGATTTCTCCTTCTTTATGACTAACAACGATATCGCGACTTAGCTAGTGACCGCTTTGGACCTGTTAAGAGCCCTGCGGTATTATAAGCTGCCTTAGTATTAAGACAGTTTCAAGTCAAAGAGAAAAGGCGCTTCAATAAGGTGCAAATTTATCGAAGCGATTTTAAATTCCGTGCTTCCTCAACTTTCATTCTGAAATTAAATGCATTTTACCGAGAACATACTGTTTATCTAACTAATGTATCGTCCGTAGCAATGCACGGAGTGATCATCAGAGAGCTTTAACCACATAACCATTGACAAAAGACTTTTTTTCTATGTGTATCATTCATGTTACCATCCAAAGTTTTGAAAAGAGTAAACCAGTAGAGGCTACACTTGTAAACGTTAAATTAACCAGCAAAAACCTTATGCATTTAAGTACTGCCTTAATAAAGAATAAACAATATATGTAAAAAACTTAAAGAATCTGATGGTCCGACAATATAAAAGCCGTACCATTGATTACACTAGGGTGCTACTCGATGCGGGAGCGTATATTACTACTGCGAGGGTGAATGTTATCAGGTACACTCTGTATAATTTTAGATAATGCCAAGCTCTCAAAACTATAAAAGCAGCGCTAACGAAAACATCAAGTTTAGTTTAGAAGTATGTACACGTCATCCTTCGAATATTTCATATTGTTTCTGATGAGATCAGGCAGGAAAAATTAATGCTAATATATAGATATTTATATATATCGAGATCTAGCCACATTTCTCGAAAAACCTAGATGATTGCATAAACAACACCCAATATACCTTTTCGGATGAGCTAGACGACAAGTTTTGGATTTGTGTGAAAAAAAAAAACAAGATGTATGAGCGAATGACCGGGTTAAATTGCAGGGGTAACATAAATTTTACAAGGAAAAAAAGATACCACACTTTAAAACTAAAGTACACTATACTTCAAGGAGCCACATAAAATATTACACTACGTTTCAGATATAGAGGTTACACAAAGAAAAACAGGAGTGTGTACTGTATTCTGTTTCTACAAAAATTAAAAAAGAAATCCATCCAAAGTTGAAAGGAACTTTGAAGCTAGTTGATACGCAAAACTCACAATTTCAGAAATACAATTATTTATTACCTTGCATTATCAAAAAAGGTTTAAAAATCCAATTACGAATCTATTTAAAATAAAAACAGTCGTGAACTACTCAATGCGCCTTATAATTTCCGTCAGTAAGTGAAATGTTCTTTCAGTCAAAGATCATCCTGTCAGTCTAATAAAATATTATATAAGGTAGCCGTCAATTTTCATGTTGTTAAGAAATAATTCAGTTTATCACATAGATATAATATCGAGCTTGATTTTAAAAAAATGCAAGTCGTTTCCGAATTACTACTATATTCGATATGATACAGAGATACAGTACAATATATAGACACCTCCATATAAGAGACGCCTGCCTGGCTTAGGTCAGCGCTCATACGCCTCCATTACGTCAACAACGTCATTCTATATTCAGTTATGTGGTTTACATATTCTATGTCGTTAATACATGATACAGTTGGTACAAGAGTTACAACTAGTTGTGACAATAAAACTAGCCAAATTAAGAACATAAAAGTTATCGATCTTATTCGTGTTTATACATGCTCCGTCAAATACTCGCGCCAGCGTCTGCCTGCCTGTGGTATGAATCATGATACATGCACATTGACAGCCGTGAATACAGCTACTCAGCAAGTCCACAATGTTGTTCTCTCCAAAAGAACATGTCCAGTTTTAATTTTATCATCAATACCTATTAAATTTATACATGTCGACTGTTATGTGTAAAAGTGAAGACGGCAATGTGTGTAGATATATAAACATATCAGCAAATTAACATGAGCAACGAAGTTCCAAAATATTAATGAGTTTTCGTAAAATAGGAAAATAGTTTACAAGCCACAAACGTGAATTGTCTATACTATAAACACTTTGAAATATACCAAGTCCTTGAGGACTGACTGTTGAATATGTCGCTGGACGCCATGGTCATTTTGGGACTGGATTTCTTTATTTTACATGGAGGTGGTAATTACTTCATTGAACAACATACGGAAGACCCGTCGCATGTCACCCAGAACCAAGCTGTTTAGTATCTTGCCGAAAGACACAATCATGGCAGCATAGAATGCTCTGTTGCTCAGCGTCCCAAGAAACACAAAATCCGACATAACTTCGAATTATCAGTGGGCAGTACGTAGGTCCATTCCCTCTGTCGATAGAGTTATCACGGTCCCTGTATGATGGTATTGAACATTTCAGATTAAAAAGTTTAAAGTAGAATGGAGAGGTTTATTCTAGACACCTTAGGTATATGGTCATTATTGAAGGTGTGGGTATGGATTAGAATTCGACCATATGCTCAATGATTAGGATAAAAATAAATCATGAAAAATAACAATAATCTGCCTTTCAGGTTAGATCAAAAACTGCTATTTCCCTATGAATCTAGTCACACCTGTCGCATGATTTTTCGATTCCGTTAGCCCTAGATATATCCGGACTATGGAATCAATAGTTGGAAGCGAGGGAATGCCAAGTGTTGATGCGTTATTCTACTATATAGTGGTGCTGTAACGCTGGAAATAAAAATAAAATGTGTTATCATATATAACACATAGGATTCCGTTATTTAAACTACCGTTCATCACCACAGAGGCTTCAAGGGTTAAAGCGGTACCTGTGAAAGTAACACAAAGTATAATTCTCGGGTCCCTGCATGGGCGCCATTGTAAGAGAGGTCATTAGGTATTGCAATGCCTCCGCTAGGATTCGAACCCAGGACCTCTGGTTTACTAATCTGTAAGTCATATGTAGTTTATTCTGAATCAATTTTATTGCAAAAAATAGACAAAAGGATTGAACAAAAATTAAAACAATTTAATTACGTCATTTCCGTAAAAAATAGATACATGAAAATGATTTTTCATCACGCAAGAACGTAAAATCAATATAGATATATGTTTGTATGAAAGGATCTCGAATTGTAAGGCGAGGTTACGGCAATATAGGAAGTAATAAGATTAGAGACCACATATGTGTATAAAACTATTTCATAAACATATCACTTTCCGCTTTTCTAAACTTCCTGTGCTGCCAATTGCCTTTCTACTTGATCATAGCTAATCCCCCCAGGTAACGCTTGTCCTTCATACTTAGCAACCCAGAACAGGCGATACTGCAATGTGTTCTTTGTTTTAGATTTAGAACTGAGACATTGATGATGAAAAATGCAGCTAGTGTTTTTTCAAGGTTTACACATTGGCCAGATATAAAAGAGAATTATGTGTTTATACTGTAGTGCAAAATAAATATAAACTTAAATATATTCTTTTTACAACATAAAAAACAAATATCGGCTAATATAAATCAGTCTTGTCGGCTCGGAAAGAAGCGCACGAGGAGTCTTACTTGGTAGGTATCTTAAACACTCCGAGGAAATCCTACGAGGTAGACCTCATTCTCTTTTCACATCCGCTCGGGGAATCGAACGCCTGACATCTTGGTGAAGAGCGAGAGCGTTAACAATTCGCCACCCGAACACCAATTGAAGATCAAATTCATCACGTGACCCAGAGAGAAGATGAAGCAAGTACATTGGATTCTAACTTTACTTAAATACCAAACGCAATATCAACGGATTTTCTGATTATCAATCGATGAAAAGATCCCTCAACATTCTCGTCTTTTGCAATCGAATCGTTCAAAAGTCTGCTCACCAATACAGTGCCTCAATGATACAAGAGTAAAGAGTGTGTAGTAACTCGTTTGGTGGAGAAAATACCATTAAGGTTAAAAAGTGTACAATTTAAATGTTTAAAATCAAAATTCCCTGGAGATCGAAACCTGTAATTTAAGAAAATTCCAAACTTGTACGGTGATCTAAATTTCTAACTTGGGATGTTTCATTACAGGGAAAACATAGTAACGTTGTAATTTACTTTTCTAATTTGCATTCAGAATTGAAAGCGATTCTGAGATAATATGAGATGATCTTAAATGGAAATGATAATGTAATTGTTTCATGAACATTCCGGTTTCAATATTTCTCTTCGTCGTACTAGAAGAAGACTACGACGGTTGAATTCACAATTGCACTTTTCCGAGAAAGCGCCCTCAGCACAAAGAGGATCCTATATGTTTCTCTGATGATGTGGTTTAGAGGCGTTACTGATGTGAATACATGAAATTCCGAAGGAAAAGTAGTACCAGAGTTCATGTCCACTTTTTAGGGAAAATATGCCATTTGATGTGTCAGGAAATTTGAAATATATCCTGAAAGATTCTTTTTTATCCTTTCAAAATAACCACATCAGACCCGTGGTCGACATATTTTACCACTGACGTAGTATAAATCATCAACGAATATTATATAGCTATTATGCGTATGTGTTAATATGATATACATTAATGATGTCGTCGAGGAAAATGAAAACCATCACAACCATTTGACTTGAGCGTGTTTTATGTTATTCCTTAAGCTTTTAAACATGTATCTATTTGTTCGGAATGTATTTATAGGAATAGGAAAAGTATCAGTAAATTTATTGATTACAACAACTGTTGCAAATTATGTTGCTCCGCGTCGTAATATAGTCCTCGTTCCAATAATTACATTTCCTCGTCTATCTGTACCTCGTAAATCCTTCCATTGGGCTAACTTTGATGAGGCGACCATCCTATATAACCTTGTTTTATATTGGTACCGCCTTCAGGCTAATTCGTCTCCTACATCGTCCAAACGTTAAACATTTTTTACGTATTTATGTATCAAAAACGAATGGACTACATTTCGCCCCGCGAATTCCTTGGTAGACTGTTAATATGGGCGCCTGCGACGCCATGTTTCCAACTACATATCTTTCCAGCAGTTTCGTTTAATAGCGACAGCCGTCAAACATTACTCTCTTTCTCATAGAAATGAGAACTTTTATAGTGTAGGATGTGTTCGTATTTCAACTAGAACTTTTACAATATGTTTTTTGAATATCGATTAAATGTAATTTCCTCCGAAATAGGAATGGAACTATTTGATTAACGACAGTTTTTCTCGAAAAGAAACATAAGCAAGTTTATACTTGAAAATTACAATGAGTTTCATTCTTATCTCATTTTGTAAATAAATAACTTACACACGCTTTACCTATTCTGATACACAGGAAGATGGTAAATAACGAACACAAGCCAATCAGATTTAGCGGTACGTTCATATCTAGCGGTAAGTAGTTCTAGATGTTTCAACATACGCTTTAGTCTTATTGTAGGTCAGCCAATCAGATTTAGCGGTACATCAGCCATCATATCTAGCGGTAAGTAGTTCTAGATGTTTCAACATACCCTGTAGTCTTATCGTAGGTCAGCCAATCAGATTTAGCGGTACATCGGCCGTCATATCTAATGATTAATAGTTATAGATGTTCACCACTGTTTGGTTTCTTGAATGTACCTACTTTAATTTCACTACGTGTATCATTAGGTAACAGTCGAGCAATTAGTTAAAACGCATTTACGTTGTTATCGAATAGATTTAAAAACTTTTAATTAATCAGAAATTAATCATTGACAAACTTATCGGAATGGCATTGCTAACAGAAAAAGTATTCCTTTCCTTTTCTATCTTTCTGTAATTTTTTTTCGGATACACTTTTATTTCACTGATATATGAGCAAAAATTGAGGGAAAAAAATTCTACAGTATATGGTTTTCTTTATTTTACAAAATATCTGCAATATTTATCAAAAAATAAAACGAGTAAACAATCCTGTACTGAGCACTCTCCTAAACCGATAACTGTTTAAACACTAAAGGTGATTTTTGCTTCCTCCAAGAATGACTTTAGTGCTTACGTATAGTAAAGATGAGCTGCAAAACGATAATAGAAGCGTTTTTATGTATTAACAGATAGCTTGCACTTTTATCATCAAGCTGCATAAAAAATTGCATCAGCTTTCAATGTTTTCAAAGCAGTTGTGAATTAATTGCAAAATGGCATCGCCTTTAAAACTGATAATAATTGTTTTGAATTCGTGGACACGTAGAAATATTGATTCGTTTGTTTTTGCAAGACGAATATATTCAAGTGTGAAAATTTGATTTCTATTTTCTCTAAATAAAGAACAAAGGTTTCAAACAGCAACTATTTATATTTTTCTTTGAACTCGCCTTAGCCTTTTGGCATTTTTGTTAAAGTTTCCATTACAATCTACTGGATTTACATGTAAATCTTTGTAAGATAAGATATAGCATAGCCATTTGTTTGTTGTAGCACAACTGTCATTTGACATTAATGAGCCATTAACATGTTCTTAATTTAACTTCAGTGATCATCGCTATGTTTACTAAGTATGTGCTGTCTATACTTATCAAAGCGGTTACCGTTCCATTGTACTGCACTGCTTGAAGGCAATACAGTGCCCTGCTGTGATTGGAGAAAGGGTACACAGACCTTTACAACATTAAATAAGTGTTACAGATAACTCTCTTAACAGTGTATATGGAAACTCTTATACCTGAATTCCCGACATTTCTCCACGTGTATCTGCCGACACAAGCATTGTATAATAATCTGCTGTACTTCACTACAGGTGTCGCTCTCTGATCAGGCCAAGTGTCTCATTCTCTCGCAATTAAGACGCCATTAAAATTCCATTGAAATTTTATTTGCAATTCATTGCTAGAAATACATCACATAACATTTAATAAACCTATTTGATACCGTGAAATCGGTTATCGCGATTGTCCTTATTGAACCGAAAACGTTGTTGCTGTACAATTTCAGTCACAAATTACATACAATTAATTATTAATTGACACAACAAGTCATCTAGTGCATCATCGAAGATCGGGGTTGCCGAGGAGGTGGATGTTGTTACCTGGGCATTACACCTTAGCTGATCATGGTTTACTATATACACCTGTGCAATTAGGTTAATATATGTATGTATGCACAAGATCCTCATATATAAGTCAGACGCTTGCCTCTCGGTTTGATGGCTTAAGATAGCGACTTTTGAATGATCAGAAAGAATTTTAAGGAACATCAAATGATAATCAGATACATACAACCATTAAGCGTAACAGTGATGGGAACACTCAGATGTTTCTATTTAACCGATACACGATATGAGCCTACAGAAACACGAGTAAGAGAATATGTTAAGGTATTTCTCATTGACTTATCCACTATAATGACATATGTTCGAAGAATGTATGCATACATAAGTATAAAATAGCTTTTAAGCACATTCATTGAATCCAACAACTATTTGGGATAGGAGAGTCACATCACTTTGACATTACATGCAGAGAGCAAGACACAGAAAGGGCAATTTAGCAAACTGAAATATGGACATGCGAACTTTGTCAATATGTAGTTTAGTTTTGTAATACAGTGGCAGCGCTACAAACTGATAAAACATGTCGCAAAGGAAAAAAAGTTACTGTTTTAAACCTTCGGGAAAACAACATTGTTCCTTCTTGCTTGAGTTATTACACATGTAATGTCAGAGTTTATTTCTAAGTTGAAATGAATTATATAATATAAAAAATTTGGAGGACCAAGATAAATTGTTCTCTGTATAAAGTTTATAGACCTAAGGATACAACGTATTCCATTCTAGTGTTTTTTCCCTCAAAACTCGTGAGCTTGAATATTTGCCACGTCCAACCCAATATGTTAAGCTTTACCTCTGTGTGCGTGTTGCTGAAAGGTTTCTCGACTGCTGTTTTAAATTGAGTTTCACAGTTCCATTTTAAGGGATTTAAGCCTGTATTAAACAAAGAAAAAAGTCAAGAAACACAACATTGGTGCATGCGTAGACAATGTTACGAATTTCGCTGGAATTACTCCTGCCACATTCACTACAGTTTAAAACGGAAATTAGATTTTTCTACTAAATTGTTGGATGGTATGACCGTTGAGTGTAGTTGGCTGTATATTGGGCTCGGCGTTAAACCTCTTGTATAGTCTGTAATTTGAATTAGACAATGCAGAAGAAGCATTGTGACATCGCATGGGTTGATTCGAGGGTCTGGCCAATGAGATAAATCCCAAAACACGGTATAATTACTGCAGGTGTCAAGGCACACCAAACGTTAACACGATAAGAATCGATGGCGTTGAAATAACGTGTAGATTAGGTTTGCTTGCAAAACATGACCAAGAGGTGCCTGCTTAAGGGATATTCAATCGCCATCATAACGTATCACTAATAAATTATTTCAAGGTCGCGTCCTACATGAACCCTTGAGTATGAGGTCGAATCGATTCAACAAAACGGCAATGATAATTGTAGAAATAATGAATGTGGTGTCAGGATATCTTAGCGGCATGTCTTACCTAGTGCCCTTTTTGATGACTCATTAATCATTCTCAAAGTAAAGAAGAAGTTAAAATGACCCCGAGATAAAGTGTCTCCTGTTTTATCGGCGACATCCGCCATGTATTTTTTTTTGTCAATTAAAGTAGGTAATGTTATCTATTAAAACGATTAAAAGTATACAACAACAGAAGAAACAGGCAAACTAATGAGCATTAAACTCGTACTGCTTTTAATCGCTCATAGAAGTAGATTGTTTTTCCTGAGATCACTATGACGATTGTAAATTTCCCCCATAATTCTAGCCAACGTGCATCTCTTGAAATGCAGTGTTATTTTCAGTTTGCTTGTCAGTAGACGTAATCTTGCACGACAATCGTGATATTGGGTACAAGTCCTTGAACTTCAAATCAACTTTGACATTTAAGTGTTATACATGTATGCTTTGGATGCAGGATGGTAGTTATCCAGATATGGAATATTCATTAAAGGGGGATCGAAATTACGTTTATTATAACATAGAAGATAAGAGGATGATGTAGAAGTGTCAGTCATGGTCTAGATTCAAACTTCTGGTGAGTATATACGGTGGAGGTGGTCAATAAATATCTTGTTATTTAAAGTCTACGTCATCCATGCATCTGGAAGTAAAAGTGATGAACTTTGCAAGGAAACACAAACACACAAGTCCGCCAACAGAGGACAACAGCTAGTTCCTATAGGTATGCCAATAGACAGTTGGAGTTTATCACCATCCTTATGTTGTCAATAGAAACTCGATTATTTTTTATGATTTCGGTCTCAATATATTTCATGTTTGATTTGGATGGGTTTTTCACAAAATATGTTTGATGATAGTTCACTACCATTCATTTAAACCACTCTTCTAATAACAAGAGAAGGAAGTAGTTCAGAGTGGAGAAATCACATGTTTTTATGTAGAAGGAGGCAATTAGCGTTTTTTTTTTTTTTTTTTTCGTACTCTAACAGTGACATTCGACAAAAAGAAAGTGATGCATATACACGCTCTTGAAAGGTTGCTGGTTAGGAGCGGATATCTTGAGCATCCTTTCTTACTGACTGTCCGAATTTTCCCCACTTGTATATCACTCTGATTGATGTTCTGTTTTCATTGAAAACATTATGTAGAATAGAAACATTTGTGACACTTTCGTGAAGCGCGTTCATTTATTGGAGAAAAAAAGACGATTTCCTACCATTAGCTTAATACAGAGTTTTAGATGTATTTATATAGGAAAAGCGTCTGACAACTCACAGAAAAAATAATCCCATATTCAATACACGAAATGTCTGTTTGATGCGAGATGTAAGCAGTTTTATCATCAAAGTTTGTTTCTTTTTTCCTCTCATTCATTGCTCCATTGTCAGGGGAGGAGGATTCAACTGTCTAGGTCACCAGTGGTAAAGTCTACCTTTGTCGAATTTCATTGACATGCCTTATATATAATTTCATATTTCAAGTGACCACGTTATTTGTCCGGTTAAGATACCGGGTCATCTGCTTTGATTTCCTTAGTTTCAGTTCTCCTCCTATTGCAAATATGAAAATATATGAGAGATTCACTGTTTTGTCCATGAAAGCGAACAGTTATATGCGTGTTTTTTCTCATTGCATCGTCTTCTCATAGATTGTCTGAACATTCCCACATATCCTCTATCTTGAAAGCAAAACTTTGGTAACCGAGTAATGTCGTGTCTCTGGTAAGGTACCACACCCTCTGCCGTCTTAATCATTATAAAGGATAGCGAAGCCTTAGGGGGATGTTTAAACTGACTAGGATCACACAACACCAACAATCGCCTTTAAGCTTTTACGAATTTGTAGTTCTACACGAGTATCAATTTAGTAGAAGCAGCGTTTTTCATAACAGTTGCATATTTAAAGCTTGTCTTATACTTGAGAAACAGAACGTAAAACATCGATAAAGTAATCGGAAAGTGTGTCTAGACTAAGAACAATGCATTACTATACGAAAGCAACAATAAAAATAGCATAAGTGCCGTTGTGATAGGTAAATCGATATTTGAAACTTCGAAGTCCATGTTTTTACCATTCTCTTTATCGACTTCCGGTAGTGAAAACTTCTCATTGACCGGTAGATATGTTTATAAGTCAGTGATAAGTTACTGCCAGCATCACATGTATCGCACCCGCATGGATCACGTAAAGACTGTTTCTTATTAGTTGTTTTGGTATGAAACACCAATGTGATGATATCGACATCATCATCATCATCATATCATCATCATCATCATCATCATCATCATCATCATCGCTATCGCTCGTTTCTTCACCAATCGCAATTTGCAACTGTGTTGAGATGTTTGTTGCTTTGATTTGAATATCCCGGGCATTTGTGTTTCTCGGTGGGTCTAGTTACCCAGCTTCTAGCCGATGTGGAATGTTTGTCGTTACAATTTCAAGTAATTTTGATAATTTCT
Source organism: Ylistrum balloti (assembly GCF_031769215.1). NCBI lineage: Eukaryota > Metazoa > Mollusca > Bivalvia > Pectinida > Pectinidae > Ylistrum > Ylistrum balloti. The sequence continues at coordinate 393,283 of NW_026782569.1, forward strand.
ATCATACTTTATCCAGTCCTGTAAGTACTGTAGCTATAAATTTGACTTTCACATCGGACAAACCATCATCTAAGATATATACCAACTAAGCCATGGCTTCAAGTAAGAAAAGGTTTCTGGACGAGGTCTATGTCTTTGTTGAAACGTAGGGTTGAACATTTCAACAATTTTTATCTTGTGTGGTTGGACCAAAGTCAATTCCCAAGAAAGTGTACGTCATTGCCCTTCCTATCAGCAGGTTTGAGACGTGCGCTCCAGCCCGCGTGTCTGTCTACAGCCTACCAAGTCAATCAGACTTAGCTTGATTAGGTCGGACGTTAGCCGCGGGCTGTGAACGGATGAACATTTAAAGAATGCTCTAGCCTCAAGATAAGTCACATGGAATTTTAAAATACCTTTTTTTTCACAAAGTTAAGTATGGATTGGAATACTTAGTCCTGGTATAGATAGGAAATGCTAGCACGGGTCTGCTCATTGGAAGATGTTTCCCTGTCTGAGAATTTTAAAGGTCGATCTGCAATAAAATCCAGTGATACGAGCATATTCGCTAGACGTGATACGCTATATAAATGCAGCCGATATAGAAACATTTATTTTATAAAAAAAACTCTCAAAACTAGAGCATGAATGCGTTTCTTCCGTTTGGAATAGGTCGTGGTAGTGTACAGAGTGAAAAGATCCACCTCTGTTGCGATTCATGTAACTACTACCAGGTAACTTACATTAGATAGATTATTATTTCCAATTTTCTCGCCCACTATTATACCTAGACTTAGAACCTATAGATTGTTATATCCATTCGAGATAGAGATTATAATGTGACGTCAACGGAAGGTTGTGGAACTTAATTCTATTTCTAATTTTATATTTGGGAATGCGTCCGAGTTTATATATATATATATGATCTTTATCAGAAATGAAAATTGGAATCGATTCTTGAACACATATTCAGACTTACTTCCCGTCTGATGTATGTGGCATAAGTAATGTATGTACGTTGGAGAGAATACGCTGCATGTCTGCTTCAAATAATGTGTTTGCTGACATTTTTACAAGACAGATATTTCCAATGTTATATTGATTTACAGGAAATAACAGAGTACGATTCAAGTTGCTAGTGTTTCCCGAGGACACGAGAGATATTAGTAAAAGTGTATTGCGATTCTGTAGGGACTTGGATATAAAAAAGGCTGTACGTGGTAGTCGGCCCAACAGCGATAGGAAAGAACGTCAAGCTGGTAATGATACACATTGACTCTGTCAATATTTACACATGAAATAAATAGGCACCTTTACAATCATTCCGACAACCTAACCAAATATATTTCCTTATATTGAATAGAAAATGTTTCAATATTCCATATATCAACTACCCGAAGAAGCTGAGACGCTATGTATTTTTTTAAAACTGCGATTTGGGTATCAATTATATACAAACAGTTGGTGAAGTACTTACCTATTTGACGGAGAAACTGTACAGAATGTATATAATTATATATAATGTAAAATAGAGAGAGAGAGAGAGAGAGAGAGAGAGAGAGAGAGAGAGAGAGAGAGAGAGAGAGAGAGAGAGAGAGAGAGAGAGAGAGAGAGAGAGAGAGAGAGAAAGAGAGAGAGAGAGAGAGAGAGAGAGAGAGAGAGAGAGAGAGAGAGAGAGAGAGAGAAGAGAGAGAAAGAGAGGGGGAGGGAGAGAGAGAGAAGGAGAGAGAGAGAGAGAGAGAGAGAGAGAGAGAGAGAGAGAGAGAGAGAGAGAGAGAGAGAGAGAGAGGAGTGGAGAGGGAAGGAGGGAGGGAGGAAGAGAGAGAGAGAGAGAGAGAGAGAGAGAGAGAGAGAGAGAGAGAGAGAGAGAGAGAGAGAGAGAGAGAGAGAGAGAGAGAGAGAGAGAGAGGGGGGGGGGGGGGGGGGGGGGGGGTTGCAGACATTCTTCATAAGCATAAAATGTCTAGCTGGTTTGTGCCTAGATGTCTGGGAATGGTGGTGATTAAGCATCACTAGTTGATGCTAATTTTACTCTTATACAATGATATATCATTAAGGTAAAGCTTGTATGGACTATCCTTTTAACTTGGCAAGAACCGGTACCAAACGTATCATCATTATCTCTCCACTGACAAAGTTCTAAGGTTCCCTTGTAGCCTCTTGTTTCTTCCCATCGGTATCAATGTGCATTCTCTACTCGTTATCACCAGGTATACTCATTAGCAAGTAAAGAACGGGAACCTTAGGATTTGATTTCATTTTGCTATATTCGGTAGTAAAGTCAGACCTCGGAATGCTAAGGTTTGGTTTCCTTTCTGTATACGTGAGTAGATTTCCCTGTTATGGCACTTAGACCTCGAAATCCCCGGTAGTTTGCAGATTGGGAAGTGATACAAGATTACAGAATACATTGATTAAGAAAATACGTCTAAACCTTTAAACTCAATGATCATTTGGTCTTCCAGAAGTATACTTCGTAGTAAATTAAAACATTTTTCTACATTTCGCTTTCGCGATAGGTAGAGTTGGTAGAAAGCTAGAATCCATTTAACTTCTTCAAGATGTAAACACGGTTGTAGGTTTAGATGTCTGAACCCCTTGGCGTTGTATGTACCGGTTGTTGAAAACCAAGGTCGTCAGTAGATTTGGGACAAGTTCGATGGATTGCTTTGTCGACAAGATCAGTATCAGTTGTATGAATACTGCTTTTAGGAGAAAGAGTAGGTTTTAAAGATATTGATGGAATATTGAGAACACATTAGCAGGCTTTCTTACACTGCCGGTTTTCACAGATTTACTGGTAAGTAGGTTCACATGACATAAGAAAACGGACCAAATACATTTATATCAACGTATAGAAATGTGTGCCCTTTGTGGACTGGGATGTAGTTGTTTAGTAGAATATTGACTTCCTATCGGTATAATATAAGTCTACTAGATGTCAGTATTGAGTCGACATCTGAGTTGGATAGCAAGCCTAGGATTCTTTACAATTACAGCAGAACAGGACTAGTATAGTTCTAAGTTCACCACATTAAACAAAAAAAAACCAAAAAACAAAAAACAAAAAAAAAAGATATATGAATAAAAAAAGAATGACTTATGAACACTCATTTTTTTTATCCAAAAGCTTTATAACAGCATATTTATTATAACATATCTAAAGCGTATGCGTTAAAAAATATCTCGCTGCAACGATGTATGCTGTAGGCTAACAAATAGGACAAACACCTCACTATGACATGAACCTTGGGTATACATGAAGCTATTGATACCAACTTCTGTCACAGTACCTAAATCATTCACAGACACTTCATACAAGTATACAGCCATTTATTAGAAATCCACACGTTCTGTTCAATCTCGATATTAAGATCTTATACACGGGCCAAGTTGGCCGGATATATTGGGATAAGAAATGCTATTGAGGCTGTATAGCGTATTTATTTGGAACGTCAACTCTTATTGAATGGCGTTCTGATTTGAAATATGTGAATGCTGTCAAAAATGTATATTTGGGTAATTTGTATTTGCACTAAGGAAAGATTCTTCAGCTTAAAGCGTGCAAGCTATATATGATATTTCAAAACGCACAGAACCGATAATTGCAGATGTGTTGATGCTTTAATTGCCATTTGCAATGTTTTTAAACAAATATAAGCGACAGTCCGAGCCTTTCAGTCGTTTAGGATACATTCCAGAGTCATGAAGGTCGTTTGTATTAATATATTATGATATGTATTCAGTCAGTAGTCATTAACAGGCTATTTGACGAGAGATAATTTTCCCAATCATTCATAACAACTAAGCTGTCTGAAAAATTGAAGCATGAAGGGAAAGATAGTCATAGTGTTATAATCATTGATATCGATTTCTATTGCGATGTGTTCCATTGAATTTCTTACTTTATTTCTAAAATATCACAGCAATATGGCAAGAATACAATGTTTCCTTAGCATCAAGGGAAAGTCACAATACTGTATACATATTGTGAAAGGGTGAAAATATTACGTAACTTTGCTGTAGAAGGACATATTTCACATACACTGTGACGACACACAAACACCATAGTAACGTAATCACATGCACTGTCATTAGTTGGAATCTGCTGATCCACAGAAAGACAGGCACAGCACATAAGTGTTTTGTTTGTCAATGGCTTGATGGTATTTCTTTCACGTCGAATTTTGCACAATACATTTGTCTTACCCCTATCGAAATATTTCCGAAATTTAGGAAAAGTACATATATATTATGATACATGTATACGGGTTGTACTTCTGAAAATGTTTACGTATGGAAGAACATTGCAGAATTTTTCCTGATGACTGCCGACAATGATACTCAACAGTTTTCAAGAACAGCATTCACCGTGTTGGAGTGCCGTTACACTTTCATCACCATCAGGCAATATATATAATCGCCAACACCAAATATGTTTGAAAAAGACATGGCGATATTGTAATAGGTCTGTTAAAGCTTGTATTTGCATGATTAAGGTTGCACTTTTGGATAGCAAGCCTTGGGTGTCAAAACATTAAAAAAGGGAAAAGAAAAAAATCGATACACCACATGATTATATTGCATCTGACATTCTCGAATTTGTGCTGACGACAGTATATCTATATAAAATGTCCTATTTTGTAATCATTTTAAACCATTTTATCTTATATATTTTCATGATTATTCGAAGTACATAAATTTAGGTATCATTAATATTAAAATTGGGAAATTACTCTTATCTTGCAATTGTATACAACACCAACCCGTTTGTTGCATTTTCTCAAAAGAATAAAGACCAACGGTTGTGAACAGAGGTAAGCAGAAGTAATGAATATTACATGTTTCTCCGCGAGCAGCTCGTTTTGAACCCTAGGGGGGAGCAGGTCCCAGTATTACGCATAGACTACAATATCCACATAAAATGGAAACCTTTGTAATTATCTATCGATGAGTCTGTGAAGGTTCCCTAGAGATTTGCATATGCGTGGTTTGTTAGGTCACGTAAAGGGAAAATCGCACCTGTACAGGTATTGTATTAATGAGCTCAGGTAGATAATACAGGTAGATTGATATATTATACTGTTTATAGTAGGCGTCTGTTAAAGTCATTAAACGTACAATCAAGTCATTCAGAATGATACAGTAGAGACAAGCAGTCAATATAAAATCGTCTAAAATAGCAGCAACTGAAATATTAAAGAATATTACAGTTAAATTAAGCCATCCCCGACGAATTTAAGTTCAACGTCTGACGCTATCATGAAAACGGTAGTATTGTGGTTGTGTGTAGCTGTTATGAGGTCACTAGGTTCTCGTCATTGAGTCAGCTATCTTTGAGCTGGTACTAAACGTAACACTAAAATACTAACAATTATACCAAGGTAACTACCATTCACAACCATGCAGCAATACTAGGTTTACACATAATAGTCACTGACCCTCCGTAAACGTTTAATTAGTACAAATAACCTTACCCTAATTACTACAAAGTATTTGAACCTCTAACGCTGATAGATCCAAGCGTAACCACTATTTAACCACAATCAAAGCTCAACTAAACTAAGGCATCACACCAGAGATAAGCGCTTAGCTTTTACCGTTGATCTACCACTAGCCAGTAAACGTTCTAATTAAATTACTACTTACTTAACTGATACCATTCTTAGACCTTGTAAGTCACACCTATCACAAATTCGATCCTATTCACTTCTTACCTTAGCATAACCAAAGCTAGCTATTATAAAAATGTCCTTTATTAGCATCACGAATCAATCGTAATTGCATAGGTTATCGAACCTTTTACTCTCCAGCTGTCTTTAATTGACATGCTTTATATAATTTATTTGTTTGTAAAGACACTAACAAATTAAAAACCTCTGCTAACCCACGTATAGCCAGCATTAGGGAAACCTTACTACCCACCGACTACCTCTATACTGGCAACGACTTGGACCATGTGGACATATGTGACATCCAATAATGGCATGCGATATTACAGCATTTTATCATGGTTCACTTTCTTAATAAAACATTTCAAACCAGTCGACAGTCTATACGATACACATGTGTATATCATAAAAAGTATCATAAAACACAATACCGTTGCAAACTGACATTGTACATCCCATTAAACAGAAAATGCATAGATTACAGTCAATGGCATTTATTATTGTTGTGTCGATTTCATAAGAATTCATGTCCAGTATTCATGTTTTCACAGAAAGACAAAAGCCTGAGGATAAAAAAAAAATACGAACGTGTCAACATAACCATAATACAGATTCAATTCCCATAAAAGCTTGGGTAAATACATCAACAAAACAAAAGAATGACACGGATATTCCTGAAAATAACAAAGAGAATAAGACCAGGTGTTCAGGAAGAATAAGTACCATCTGCTTCATGGATGACGTTCGACATGTAGATCTTATTAATCGAAGTTAGCACCATCTCAAATGAGAACAAAGTATACAGCCACGGAATCACTGACTATGACGAACTGTACCTTTTGAAGCAATGCGTGATGAGTTTGTCTGTCAATTGATGACATCTGCCACGGAAATTATGATATTGGGAAAAAGGCTCTTGAATATAAAATCAACAGGTAGAGCCATAGGTTGATGATGCAGTTATGATGCGATCCATAAATGAAAAATTCACTACAAAGAAATTGAAATCACACAGTTTAGGGTAAAGATGTCATTGCTTGTTGGACTGTAGGAAAAAATCGAGGTTAGCGGCTTATGTAAAAGAATGTGTCGCGTCCATGATTTCTAATGAATGTATTGCGTATCTAACAATAGCCCCTATACTATACTTCTCCAGGATCGAGCAGACAAGTATGATAGAACATATATAGACTTGATATCTCTGTTTGCACCCCGCAAAAAAAAAAAAAAAAAAAATATGCAGAGTTGAACACTCCGTTCTCGTTACAATCAACACATTCCCACGAGGATAATTCTTTAAAGAAAAAAAAAGAATGAAACTTCTAGAAATCAATAGAGAAAGATGAATAATGCATGTAATTAAAACGCGTCCTAAACGCTTGTACCGGAACCAACAACAACATAAACAAAACTAATGATATACATATCAATAACACGATACGTTCATTACATTTATAAGTCTGTCACCAAATACAGAATATAAACAAGAACAGAGCACAACTTAAAGTAGACCGTATCGCCAAATTACATGAAACAGTATGTAAAATAGTTCACTCTTAAATGGTTGTCTTGTGAGCTATATACCAAGATCACGTGACCGAATCCACGTGCTGTCATGTCACCAAAAGGCTATGTTATTCTATTTGACGGCGCTCCAAAATGACGCTTGAGAGGTCACCGTTTTCTTACAAGGACAAAGATATGAAACCTATATGAGAAACATATCGCCAGTCTTAGTATGATAGGATGTTGAATTAATGATATGAGATGTTCACAGATCCTAACAGATAGACGACATGAAAAAGGAATTTATGACCAAATACGAAATCGTGTTAATTGTACATTTACTATTGTACCCCAGTTAAGGGGTGTATGGTATGTATTTTATATTACACCGATGTTGGGTTTTGTGAAAGCCCCATAGCTTGATTTAGCATGTTCCTCTTTACAATGTTTTAACTCGGTTTCACAAACGGAAAGCCATAGTACACATGTACAACATAGGTTCATTACAAATCTATAAAGGTGAGTAATATCCGTACGCCGGGTAATACATAGAATCGACCTGGTCAACAATCTGCTCACTTTAGCACGAGTTGGTATTTCCAGGCAACCTTGCATTCGGAAGTATTGAATTCGTTTGCACTTAGATACCTTTATTCTGATTTACGACACGGTCATGGCGCATGCGTTACGTGTGACGTGCATGTTGGTTAAGAGATTGAAGAGCTGTGACGTTATCAAGGAATCTTAAAGGGGGATCTTCAAACCAGTGTCCGTAAATATATTGAATAATGAAAGCGTCTTTGAGATAAGATCAGATACACGCTTTGTTCTCTTTTACAATTCTTAAACTATCTCCAGAATAGCCACAGGTGGTTAACTATTTCAATATTCGCCAGAATGCGCAAAGATTGAAAATACAACAAACAACTGAAAAGTAGAAACATATCAACACAATCATAATCCAAACTCTGATTTAATAAAACAACGCCAAAATATGAACAAACGAGAGTTTTACACGGGAACTGTTGTAAAAACATTAGGATAATAGGACAATATATTCTCCTTCTTCATCGAAGACCATGTAAACTTTGGTAAATTCAAGCGAGAAATGTCACGTTCTCAAATTAGAACAAGATATACAACAAGGGAACATACAAAATTAGCGAGCATCAAATACATCCAGCTTCATATTGTATAGAGAAATATAATCATTCTCAATGAGAACACTATGTCCATCGAAAAACCTCCCTATAATTTTCATTAACACACATCTTTTGAAATCTTGTGTTACGAGTTTCTCCATTTGGTGACAACGCCTTGTACAAAAATCGTAATAAGGTGAATAGACACCAATACTAGAATATGTTGGATGAAAAAAAAAGAAGAAAAAAAAATTGAAATTTTCATCAAATTCAGAGACATTTTTCACATCTAATAAAATAAAAACATGTTTGTGAAAATGTTAGCGGGACGGTACACTTTTATTTTAGAAATAAATAATGTGCCTGGTCACATTAAAGAATGCAAAAATTATCTAAGTCAATATATTCTTATTCTTTACTATTACTTTATCCTTTATGGCAATGACAAACAAATTACGGCAATTCGCTATGTGCTGTACATGGAGTTATCGTTTCACCGACCATTTGTACCACTGATACCGGCACAATTGTATTAACACAAGTTGCCAGACAGACCACTGCCCTCATAGAATAATAGACGTGCTTACGCTATATGCAATGAGTGGATTTGAGCAAGATTCTGCAAAGACCAATATCACACAGGTACTGGTGACAGGCATGGCTATTTACATAACACGGAGCTTTCTTTTCATCATGATTATGTCCCAAGTGTCGCCCTAAAACGACAGTAAGGGTCAAACGCATTTAACACTATGACGCTGTGTCTCGCTTCCAATTTGTTGGTGTATTCTATTATACAGACTGTCATTATAAATAGACCCAAGATCCCTAGACAGCTTACAGATATGTGCAGCCATCGCTAACACTTTATAAACTAACAACACGAGCTGCTAGCCTCGATCTAAGGGCGAACCGCGTGAGGGCAGGGCTAGAGGGCGACGTCTGCGGACAATAAAACTAAACCAATCAAATTTATCGTCTGGCTCCCAGGGGCCCAATTGGATGTATATAACGTCCAGAGAGATGCAACATACGTGGTCCTACGAGATTATGGGAAACACGACAGCAGAATGGCGCACTATTGTGTATGAACTTCTTAATGGTCATCTTTTATACACGAAAGTCAAGACCACTTACTGATAAGGCGATCAGTTCGGCAGTTATGTCCAGCCTAAATATTTATGGACAGAACTTCACACATCTCTGTCACCCTACGTTATCCGTTTCTACATCTTCTTCTTGTTAATGTTTCATAAGTATGCTAATATGTCAACAATGAAATAATTACAGCGAAATTCCAGTGAAATCAATGCCTTTGTAAACTCTCCATATGAAAAGCTTCATATATAGAAGTACTGGTCAAGTTGTTTCCTGCATAGTCAGAATACAAAGCCATATTATTCTAAACGATATCAAAAATCTATATAATTATTGCCGTTACTATTGTTTACTTAATGGTCCCTCAAAACAGTCAGGATACAGGGTCCATGGTAGATAAAATGGTGCTAACGGATATATAATAAATTTAACTGACCAAATACTGAACCAGTAAACAGCCGGTTTAGACTCTTCAATGTTCTATTAGTACTCTCTGTGGTGCTGTTCTCAGTGTACATTTTACTGAAATGTCGTTCCTATATCACTTTGAAATAATACTCCTTAATCACACTAAGGTAATAATAAACTGGAATTTTGGCGTTTAGACTTAATAAAACAAATCAGCACATTCATGAAATAATTAAAGTTATGGAAAGTTCATATAATATCGTTTTTTTTTTTCATTGAATGCACATTCTTAATATATGAATATCGAGTCTAATGACAGGTAAGGAGAGCTTTGTCATAGCGCCTACCTAACAATTTTGACAACATTCACCGAGTTATTGGTTTCTCATAAAGATCTCATTGAGAAAATAAATAAATAATAGGGTGATTTCTTTCTAAACACAATAGTTATATAGATAGTTTTGAGATTTACAAAACGATGAATCAATGTGAACAGCGCTTTTCAATTTGAATGTAGAATTATGAATACAGTATATGTTCTAATGGAACTTGCATCATACACTGTTTCGTCATTCTAGGACTCGTCAGTGATGTGGGGACAACTGATGGAAATCAAAATGGGTTGAAATAGATATCAAAATTTCGATTTTTGTGTACTCAACATCTAAGAAAAGTACTGAAAATATGCATATTGAACTGAACGTTTATCTATCATACCCTGTCATCATTAACTGGATAGCCTGCCGTAGTTTGTCTTCTACCGCTAGGCTTCACTGTGAAATATCAGGAAGATCGACATCTTAACGGAAATAAAATATACAGTATTCAGACTGATTGACCTTCTCAAAACGTAAATCTTTTAGGTGTTTAATTTCGCCGTGCTTACATTTTATTGACGTCTCAATTTCGACAAATTGCCACAAAGTTGCGTGGCAGGACTTTTGGTTTCAATTTTCAGTTTCCCTATTGTGAATTTTCTTCTTCTGAATAGTAACATCCTGCATCTCCAACTTACTGTGTTTTACGATTTGTGGTGGATTCGATGATATCCAAGGTCCTGGTTCCCATGTCGTTAAGTGACAATCAAACTCATAACACAAGAGACGCAATTATATTAACATTATGGGCATTTTACGTTTTTCATAAAGATCTCAATGAAATAAATCAAGGAAACAGAAGACGCTTACCCTCCTGGAACTATTGGTCCTATTCACTTTGTCCTTTTTAAGGAGTCTCTGTGTATTTTTTCTTATGCTAGTATTTTGGTCTACTTTATTGAATTTGACTTTGTATTTTGTTGACATCTTGTTGTTATATTGGCCTCTTTATCTGCATACATCGTCATATATATGTAACATAGATTTCCTTACACTTTGATTTACATTGGGTATCCGGCAAAACGTACAAGCAGAATCAAACCATGTATTCTGAAACGGTACAGGAAAATGCTTTTATTATCCATATCTTAATCATTTAGTCCAAATATGTTTCCATTTATTTTTAGTTTAATAAAGTAAAATAAGAGAAAACCTAAAAATGATGACATTACTTGAGGGAAAAAAACTTTTGTTCATAATATCACGTCAAAGGATATGTATTGTTCACTTGTAATAAAACTTAATTGATCAAAAAAAAAAATAGAATATTTATAACCTTCAGTCCCAAAATTTGAAGTCTTTCATCTTTATCTGTTACATTTACTCCTATGACCTTCCTTTGTGATATTGGACCAAAGACCATTGTTTTAAATGTTAAGTCTATTAGATATTATCTATCATAATTAGCCTTACATTTCTTTATGAAATAAAAAAAAATCTTGGAAAATAAATTTTATTTGATTTTAGGACTTTTAGTTATAATTTTAGTCCTGAAGCCTAATTTATATCTAGATAGTCCAGGACAAGATATTTGTAAATATATTCTGTTTGACATATCATATTCACAATATACCCCCGAAAGACGAATGTAAAACCGTTATATTATATATCAGTTTTTTTCATTACATTAGTAGACAAAGTAAAATCGAAATGGACTTTAAAGGGCTGTCAAGGGTAGTATCAGAACGAGAACACGGACAATTAATCAGTACAATCTCTTTGATGTGGATTTAATGTCCGTCTAACGTGCATTTCATTAAAATACATAGAAACAGCTTGATAAAAAAATAGGTTACTCAATGACGACAGGTAAATAGAAAAAAAAAAAAATTAAATAAAATAAGATATCATCAATAAAACAATAAACTTTATCTCTTCTCTGTCAAATACTAAATTGTATCGAGCTATCCACGTACGTGTTTTTTGTACAATCACAGCGAAAACCGCGATTGTTAGGAAATTAAGCAGATGGCCACTTGACCTCAGCCTCGAGACTAAGATACGTCAAATTAATTATTTGTATCCACATTTGATTTGGAGTTGAATCATTGATATGGGAGTCTGGGACTGCTAGGCGTAGCGCGAGCTCCCGCCGTCTAATGGCCTCGAAGGCGGAGGAGAGCAGATTCACATAGAAAGCAAAATCTTGATTAATAAAAGACTTGAACCAGTTCCGACTGTGCCGAGCTAATCTTAACGTAGCTAGGTGTATTTCTTAACGTAATTATATTACATTATAATTATTCCGAAAAACGTGATTAAACAGTATTTACTAAAACCTGAAATATATTTCATTTATTTTTATTTTTTTAACAATTTGTTTAAAATCAGTTTCCTTCATGTCATCAGTGATACTATACTGTTACTGCATTTTATCTATCAATACAAAAATAAAATCAAGGGGGAAAAAATATCCGACATGTTTAGCAAGGGTTCATGCATCAGGACTTCGCGGCTTTCAATGACACACCTGCAACACTGAGTACTAGTTATTACAACATATCTTTGAAAAAAATATATGTATATTCATCATAATTCAACTAGTCACCTGATCTAATAAAAAAAACCATCTTATCAGTGTTTAGAGATAAATATTGCTAAGTTTATATTAAAACCTAAGTAGGCCTGCCACAGCTGTCGATAATATATTCTCAGACTAGCAGCACTGTGTACATGTATGCTAAGTGTAGAACAGCTGTGTTTATGTTATTGTCAACATCATGAAGACACACAGAATCTGTAGACGGACGAACAAGTTCTACTCAACATACTTGTCCTCTGGTCGCGGACACGACAACATCGATCCGTATATCGCCCAGAATCTCCAGAGGACACTTAAAGCCAGAAACGTTAGAGTTAATTCATTCAAGGTGTGAAACAGCAGCGTTAACACTCAAAACAAACACTCCACATGAATCATTCCAATGTGCTGTTCCCGATTTAAGACCAACTTGTCTCATTTAACACAGCTCAATAAATTATCTCAAAACAATTGCTCATGTTATAGTTTCTTTGATGAAAGAATGGCGAAAAAAGGTGTTGTCAAGAAAGTCTGTTCTACAGTTTGGTTCAAAGAGATCCTGGTATCATAACAATAAAAAAAACTCACATCACCACCCACCGTTTTATTACACTATCAAAAAGTACGGTACTGTTACTGTTTTGTCTACTGCAATGTGATGGCAGGCAAGAGGAATGTGTCTTTATCAATGGTTAGTTATCTTGAACTTCAGGTTTTATCTAGCGTTGATTGCTGCAAAATCCATCGGAACAACTAGAATTTTACTCTATATTAACACTCAAGGATTTAACTGGCTTTATTTGGGCAATTTCCGAAAGCATATATCAAGTGCTTCATTGTTAAACAATTAAATTTTTGTTAAACATACAAATCACAAAGCAGTCTGTGAGTACGTGTATATTATCTTCAATTTTTATTTTCACAGTTAAATAAAAAGAAATTTGATAAGTTATTTGTCTTCTTAATTCATTGATTTTATTAATTGAATGCACAATTCCGTCAGTACTTGAAAAGGGATTTATAATAGAATGTTCATTTTTGTGCGTGATAATGTTAGGATGACGACTGGAAGCGGACTAGAAATGATACTGCGTTGTGTCTACTATCCTGGAGACAGGGCCAACCACGCGAGTTACAACGGAGGAGGTGAAGGAATTTTACCTTATTAATTTAAAAGGAGATAGTAAATCTCGACAATTCTTTATATTAACGGTGTTAAACTCATTGGCAAAGGTATGTAACAAAAAATAAATTGTATTCAATCATGTGAAGCGTGGTCAGTATAAGAAGGAATGATAAGGCATCATAATACACGTCACTGGTCACTCGTGGTAATGTCTGTTAATAGCATTACCTTTATCAATGGACAGTGATACACAGTGTAGAAGTAATTGGTCACTTATTTTGGTAGATTGTAATCAAATTTGTTTTGGCCAGGATAAGCTGCTTTTAAGAAATTCAAAAGTATACTTGGTTTTAAGTGTCTCGGCACTCTGGTCTCTTGCATAAGGCACTAAGATCTCCTTCGCCGATCTGTTCCGCTCAAATACATTATAGCATTCTTTTACTGATTACTGAGGTTTGACTTTTAACAGACGTTGAAAATGTGATATTCAATTTACAGTAGGTGCAGTTAAATAGAATTATAGTAAAACTACAAAACAAAAGAAAAAAACAATAATGTGAGTTGTTACATACCACTTGTACTGGACAGAAACCCCAGTATGAGAGATGAGAATAATCCGATGAAAGCGACAGACAGCAACTTCAATTCCACACACCACTCCGCAGTCATTTTAAATTAACGTAGAACAACTTCATATGCTTTATAATCACATAATTATCCATGTAGTTCTAGCACACAACACAGCGCGATCTTCCGTCGTCCCCTATTAAAAACACGCGAATCCATGTTTTGCCATTATATAAGTTTTCTACAAGCAAAATATATACTATTTTCAATATTTGTCGTTGATTTCAAGGATTAAAAAGTCATACCAATCTTGAGAAAAGATAAAAAGTGGAATCCTGTTTTTGAGAGTAAATCCAAGCTGATCGGAGATGTAATAGCTGTGCCGACTTATCGCTTGTATTTTGCCCACGCCACGACACTGTAACATCAGTTTTCTATACCTCACGCATGTATGGGATATGGGCGTTCAAACGTGAAAAGGGAGTTTTCATTTGCAAATATCGACTGTATAGCTGAGAGCTAAGCGTTGGTATTGTACGTATGTATCAGCCACGCGGTCCAGGACGGGCCGTTTAGACTATATATAACCATCCACAAGTTGTAAGAGCTGATATCTTTCTGTTTATCACACAGATCTAATTCGAGCGGAAATTTCTTGACGTTTGATATATAGGTTAAAACGATGATTGGCGATGATATCACACCTGTCTTTATCGTCTGCAATACTGTCAGCGCCTGTTACAGTGACAGCCAAGCTACTCTAATGACACAGCTACACAATACCTTCCTCAGACGTCATGGAAGAGCGTTTTGATACAGAGATACTAGTTTGTCATTTCATTGCCATTAGAGCTGAGACTGCTTTTCACAGGTAAATCACACTAATAAAAAGGTGTTTTGCGATGATGGGAGGGAACATTTCATGTGTCTTTATAAACTTAAGATTTTGAAATCGAGAGAGAATGACATGACAGCAGCATTTCAAGACGCAATGGGACCTGATATACATTTTGACCAATTATTTGTCCATTCTCATGCTGAAAGTGTATACCAAAAACATTTTACTTATCAGACAACATGCAACAGTTGTACGACCCCGGCGGTTGCCTGACTGGCGAAGTAACCAATCAGCACTGCCCATTAGTGGCAGAACACTGGGGAGACGAACAATCTATTTCAGTTTGTGTGGTTTATGTAACTTTGATGAGAACATTTCCAATCTGGAAAATTATCCCTTCCCAGATTACAAACTAGGTTGGTGGTCATTTGTTGATTTGTGCGGCTCGATATATACCGTTGTCATAATTAACTTTGAAAAATATGTTTTAAGAATGATCGTACCTGCACAGATACGAGACGCGTGCAATTTTCAATAATCATTCGTGTGTTTAAACCGAAACTAAATGCACGATCTAGTAAAGGTCAGTGGTCATGGGTTATGTATTCAATACCACAGCTTCTTGATATGAATGTTCGTGGGTGTTTTTTTACGTAATACATAATCGGGAGGATTCTATTTTCCCTCTAGTGCTAAATTGGATCACTGTTGACGGTCGTGTCAAGATGAGCTGTAAGCCAAGCTAGCTTTGGTGAATTCAGCTATATAACAACTATTGATATTCATCAAATGACTCGGGTCGTGTAATTTGGCCCGTAATTTCGAGACCCTCCAATGAAGAGTCGCTGATGGAATTATCACCAATTTCTTACAAACACGATGTCGACCTACCGAGTTTTTCGCTGCGTGATTGTAGATTGCATTTGCGTCTTTTCATTCTGCAATCATATTATTTATAATAAATTGGATTATTTTCCACCCATTCGTCAATGACTGAAGTATTAGTTATCGTGCCAGTACACACTTTCATTTACGGGAGTAAGTAATCAAGTGTAGTATTCAGCATTGTCTATAGGACTGTAGGATTCTGTAGGAGCCATGTACACTGTAAACGCCATGCACACAATATATTTTGTTGCTGTAGAGGTCATAAACAGCATTGCAGATCGTTAAATTGCCTTCAGTTACTTACGGTTGGCCATAGTATTTCCTCGTTTTTTTTTTCTCCTTCTCCTCTTTGCTATCCTCTGCCTTTTACCAAGGCCATGGCATCGGATATTCATCTTTAATTGGAGTCAAATGTCACGCATTTAGGAACACGTGCTTCCGATTTGAGTGTGCCTTTTAACGAGTTAGTTATCTTAACAACACGAAATTGTCTCTTGTAACTACTGGCATTCTTACTTTAAACATATCAAGGTTGGGCCAAATATTAATCAGTCCTCAAGTAATTCAATCATGAAGTTAGTGACTCGTAACCTGTCGGGAAATTTGATAGGACTCCCACGCTATTTTTGTGTTTTGACATGTGTTTCTGTGTTAATTGGAACCTTCAGCGAGTGAAGGAGACCGCCCATTCTGTGACTGAGATGGTTGTGAAAGGCGGTCCCATTTACCGGAACATCACCTCTATTACTCCATCAATCAGTATTTGTTTTCACCTCTAACACGTGGCATTAGGTAGTACCACTACCCGGAAGGACCATTGAGAAAAAAGATTGGAAATTTCTCTCAATCAGCTGCAACGCAAAACATTTAATATAGGTTAGAATCAATCTGTGAACCATATAATGTACATCTTTCATCTCTGTTATAGGAGAATTTACTTAGCAGTGAACATAGTTATTCATTTTATACCTTCCTCATCTAGATTTTAACATTTTTGGTCGATTTAGATTACCCTCAGTCAATTCCTCGTATGACCACTGCATCACTGACGAAACCTCGACTCGAGAAACAGCTGTATTATGCAGTTTAATTCATTATCCGGAACTAATCTAATTCTAAATTTGTAATAAAAGGTGCTAGTCATTTGTGTGCCTTTTGCACAATCTTGGAAGGACATGGATGTTCGGTTGTGCAGTACAGGATTAATTAAAAAAAAATCTTTAGAAATGAATTTACTGATTTTTCAGGAGTCAACCCTTGTGACATGTTGAAGAGAGATTTATAATCTAATGATAGTTATTCGTGCCAAATATACTGAGAGACAGTCTATAGAAAGTTTGCATAGAAGAGTGTGAGTTTGCATGAGAAGAATTTACAACAATCATGAAATGTCCGAGAATTTTGATGTTGGAGAAAGATGTATTACAGGGACATTCTATATGTATCAATCACTATGCCCTCGAGTGAATTGTATTCGACATAAATCATAAACAACGCATTACAATATTGTATTTTTGAGATGCCATAGATTCGTCCCTTTGATGCTGATGTTTCAGTGCAGAATTTCTCCGAAGCATATCGACTGTTCAATAAGAAACGATCATTGGTCTCTTATCAAAACACAAATGAAATATTACGTAATCTTTGCAGTAGACAATGTAACTCTAATTCTGTTCCTGTTTAAATGCTCTAGTTTCCGATGACGCAGCGTATATCACTAACATCAAGTCTAATTTAGAAAGATGTGATCAAAGCTATCGAAAACCATATTTCATTATTTTAAATTGCATGTTCGTATGTTGTTTTTTTCAAAGATTACACTCATGATGAGTCTTGTTCCGTTTGAATTTTAATGTATTATTCATAGCAACACAAGAGTGCCTTTAGCTCTACACAAAGAAAGGGTCTCCATAAAGATTATATAAAAAGGAAGAAAATATGAGCGCATAACAGAGTCAAAACAAAGAAAATATCGGCTTGTTAGCATAATCTTAATAACTCAATACAGAAAGTCGATAAAACACGGAGTTCACTGAAAATATATATCATTATAATTATTTGAAGAAGAACTCTCCGCTTATGGGAGGTGGGTGCATGTGTTTGTGCAAGACTTTCTGTGATAATGCGGTTTTATATTGCTACTACACTGATCCACAGCGTCTCTGACAGTACGCCTCTGCCAGGGAGCAGAAAAAAAAACTTCCGGACAGGGGTGAACGGTTTAGTCAAGTAAAAAGCGACACAGTGTTAATGGAGACATTAAAAAAATATTTTGTTTTCTTTTCAGAGACCAACATATTATATACTTGGTTCATATATAATCGCCATTTACGATCATGGAAAGCAGGCAGATCACAGAGTTCGATTATCAAACCTGCAAGGAAAACCACTGCAAAAGCTGAAGGAGAATAAGAACAGGTGTCTCGGAAGGGAATGCGTCTTCTTCTTCATCGTGCGCTGTAAATCGTGGCCACGTTAGTAATGTCACGTTCCCAAACGAAAAGGAGATTAATTTGCTTATCCCTGTTGTCCCGATTTTCGTGCACGATGTCTGCAGCTGACGGACAAACTTACAACATAGGATTTCGAGAGGGGAAAGTTGAGGAAAATGACGGAGACATTTTTACATTCTTCCTTGGAAACATCTACTTGGTGGTACGCTTATTGATTACTGTGGTATCGTTGGGAAAGTGACATTACTCACATGGAGTTTGGATTGTAATTATGTCGAAATGTTAACACACAGAGAAACAGCTACTTTAACAATTTAAAAATACTTCAATCTCGACTACTGGAAAGTGTTATAACATGTGTTATGTTCAAACATGTAAATCATTGTTTAAGCTTTGATATTCTGTACTGGAAAACTGAAAATCTACATATCGAAATTAAATTTAAAACAGTTATTCTCATTGTACTTTTGGAATGGAAGTAAACATTATTGTTTCATGATTTGTTGTGAAATGATTCCTTTTGGTGAAGATGAAGATAAATATAGACTATAACAGTTTTTCCAGTTCGTTTTGATTTTTTTTTTTATCATTTTTTAGAGCTGGAAGTCAAAAATCCTACCAGCTGTTTCTGCCTGCCTCAGAACGGAACCGTTCACTTTGTCGCTACAGTCTACACCTTCAAAATGTATTCTAGTACAACTTTTTTAAAATTTAGTATTAACTAAAATACTGATTCTGAGGACAAATAATATCCGACAAGAAAAAAATTCAAATGGTTAGATAAAATAAATTGAAATGAATATAATCGTTACATGTATATACAAATACATACTATAGAGGAAGTTCAAAATACTATTGATTTATAAACACTACATATATAACATACTCCATTCTATTTCTTTTTCAAATTTTAATACACTTCCTTTTTATACATACATAGCTGTTTTAAGTCTCATTTGCACCACTATGATATCGGAAATGAATATAACGTTGTACAGTTGGTAGGACTTCTTGCCACGAGCACTGAAACCTTATCATTTCTCATTAAATACGTCCTTTATTGTATAATGCCTATGGATGACAAATTTAAGCCGTTAATGTCACAGGTATGTCTTTGTACATTTTGTAGCATGTGGTTTTATTGGCGAATCACCAGTTGAATATTGTCCGTCAAAGTTAAATATCTTATTGTACAATTGTATGTAATTATGTCTATTAATGGAATTGTAATGAAAATATTTATAACACGTTCAAACATCACATCATAACCAAAAGGGACACATAGCTTGTTTGTTCCCGAAGTCTGTGACAGTTTAGTAGGTAGAAAGATGTGTTGATACCTACTCAGGGAGTGTCACATTCCTCAGGGAGCTGTAATCATGGACCTTCTGCGCAGTCATGGTTGTATCGTTGACAACAACACTATACATACATCAGTAGACTTGTAAAGTACGCTACAAGTTTATCACATTTTCTTTAGTGAGCCATCAGCTATTTACAAGGAACCGACGTCGGCTGGTAACCTTGAACTGTGCAAAGGCCGGTAAAAGCAGACACATTGACATGCATGCAATGTGTATCTATATCATACAAATGTTATACGTATTAGATTAAAAAAATACTCGGATAAATTGATTTACAAATCAGGTTTATAAATTGTACATGCCTAGGATTATGCTTATTTGAACAAGATAAATATACCCGAGTTTATACAGGATCAACTGACTGGCAATTACATCCACAGGTATATTCACTTTTCCGTCGCTAAATAGGCATATGAAATATGTAAAGTATTTGTAAAGAATTATGTTCAAAGAAGATCCTATATTTTAATATTATCAAAATCCCCACTGATCTGGCGATTCAAACGAAACGGCCGTGTGAGGTAGCTTCGGGAACATAATCACGTATGATAAGTGGCAAGACATGGCTAGTGCTTACAAATTAAGTAACATTAATGAAATAATGGCCACTATCCCCATATCGCCGTCGTTAACCTTGATTTCCGTTCCATTATCTGCTATACTTGTGCATGGATGGGCCGTTAGGCTTAATATCAATGACAATCTAATTCTGAATTTCATTCTGATAGTTATTATAAATTAATGATTTCGATCTAAAGTATACTACCGAAGGACAAATAGATCCGGGATCTTAAAGGAAACACCGACAGACAGGCTCACTGAAATAGTGTTAGTGTGTACCAGTGCATTTTGGATGTTTCTTGGTCCACGAGGAAGTAAAATTTGTAATACTATCATACTTCATAGTACCATGGTCGTAATAAACTGTAACAAATGTTGTTAAGAAAAACCTTAAAAGATAATTTAAAACTTAACAGTTGTAAAGTTTAAAGTAAATATCTTGAACGTGAATTAGGGGGGGGGGGGTCTTTCTTTTTACTTTTTAGAGGGTGAGGACTACTTGATTAACATAAAATAGTTCACCTCCTTTTCGCTCTTTGTGTCAATATTTCCTTCTTGTTCTCGTTTAGGTAATACAACTGTAAACAGCATGGCTGATCTCAACGTAAGGATTTACAATCCTAGTTCTACAAATTAAGTACATCCCTTTGACGTTTCGTATAAGATATTGCTAGGCTGAATAAACAAGTTTTCCGGTAGCTGCTGATTCTATGAACAATAGACTATATCTGCTCAATTATGTCTATAAATAGAGTAGTATTTCAAATGAAGTTAGGAATAGAAAATTAGAAGAGATAGACACAAGTACCGTTTACTAGAGATCACATAAAATTGAAATTTATAGACCCGGGATATAGAGATTGGAGAACATCATTCTAACTTTCGCTGGTATTTCCCTGGATGCTAGCTTTCAAACATGCATTCCGATGTTTAATGAAAAGTGACGAACAGTTCCCGTATTATTCAAACACGTTATTATACGGGCGATGTAATAATTTGTCTGTTATCCACAATGTATTGAAATCAACCATGAAGTGTCACGGACACTCACAAATAGCATGAATTTACATTGAAATGAATTCAAATCTCATATATAAAAATATGAATGTGTCAAAAAATCTTATTGATAGAAATAACAAATAATTTTATTTCATTTTTCTAAAACATCTTATATGTAATGACATGCATGTATCATTCAGAAGTTATGCGGCTCGTGGTCAAATTGCACAGAGCGACGTGTTTCATCGGGAAAGTTGGCATTTTCGTCTCAAGCACTTTACGTTATTTTCAGAATCTGAAATTACACCGGAAATTCCTTAGCGGAAGTTGTCTAATAAAATGTACATCCCAGCGACCACAAGGATACTTAGTTTGAATCGGATTCATTGGCGCTATCAGGTCAGCGTATATCTAGCAGACGATGTTGATAAACTTGATTTATGGTGCTAGATAGTTTGTGTTACTTGTTTGACAACAAGTGTGTATTATTCTCTAGCTTTGAAAAAGTAACATTGGTTTGTTATGACGACCAATTAGCCTGAAATTAAAACATATGTGTCTGTATATATTGATATTGAAAGTGGCTGGCAAGTACGTGTGTTTACGTGTTTAAATATTTTATTCCTAATTAGTATAAGTAATTTAATGTACATTTATACAAAAACATGTATCTGTTTGAATAGTGAGGACATCCGATTTGCAGGTGATACATTGAGCTATATATATTAATAATGAAAATAAATAAATAGCTATCTCGGTGCATGTATTTGTCCGTACCTGGACGTTTTGTTGGCGGGTGGGGTGACCACTGGAAAACCTCGAGATATCCGATTTTTCGAGAGTATGTAAGATCAAATGTTTGGTGAAAGATTTGCTAATGGCAGACGAAATACTTCGAAATAAACGGGATCTTTGTGTTATACGAGTTCGAGATAGCGAGGTTCGTCTGTGCTTACAATTATATAACTGCATCTTTAATGTGTTATTCATGTAAGTTTAAAAGTGCATCTCTAGCGTGTTTCCTATCTGCTTTGTAACGTTGTGCATTCTTAATAAGCAGAATATTTTCCAAGTTCATAATGATCTAAATCTTCCACTAATTTCGCTTTAGGAAGTAATTTAGCAGTACAATAGTAAATTGCCATGATCGGATATTAGTCATGTAAGTACAAAGCAAATCTGTATGAAGTGACTAGGGCCTTGCCTTATCAGGTGTAAGTTTCATGCTAACAGCGGATAAGAAAATCAATTTCATACCCAGTCTTACGGAATGATTTAAAAGAATAATGAAAATTGATGTCCTTAATGCTATGTTACATTGGTATCTTGTTTCTCATAATTCGTTCAAACTTATACCATAGAATAGAGGACTCTCGCCCAACTAATTACGGAATTACGCTCAATAATTGCGCTCTCTGATTATATTTTCATTTCAACTGAAAATTCATTAGTGATCTAAAAGAGTTTCAATGTACAATTTATTTATACATCTATACTTGTCTCGACGCTTGCCAATTTTCCTCTGTTTTTAATTTGTTTAAAGTGAGGGCTTACCTCATGAAATTGCAATAAGAATTTATCTTCATTTTCTCCTACCATTTTCTATTGGATTGTGACCCATTTATGTAATATAAACTAGATGGTGAAACTTGATGACGACATCCTAACATACGCTTATCGACCGCGTGCGACGGCCTGTTATACCGTCCGTCATCGATTAAGGTTTTTACATCCCAGAAGGTTCGCTACATAGGTTCTAATTTTACGGATTTGCAAAATAAGTTGTCTGGAGGAAAACAGTTTATATTTCACAAGATTTTGGTTTCCCTCCAATTATCACCAGATTGTCACACGTCTGGATAATGTAGACTTAGCACTCCTGGCTGGACAAAGGGACGATTTGTAGCTTACTTCATGGGGACTGTTCGTGGCCAGTTCGTTATGGATACAGTAAGATATTTGTTTATAATGTACTACATCTCTAAATACTTGCCATCTGCAAAAATCAAAACTGACATTTATGCATTAAGCTTAGTCCCAATGTCCGTGTATTAGAGCTGTCTTAGTCTTAACGTCTATATAATTGAGCCTACCTTAGTCATAACGTCTATATAATTGAGCCTACCTTAGTCATAACGTCTATGTAATTGAGCCTACCTTAGTCTTAACGTCTGTATAATTAAACATATCTTAGTCTGAATGTCTATGTAAATGAGTCTACATCAGTCTTAACGCTTGCTGAATTGGGTTTACTTTAGCCTTAACGATTGGTCTTTTGAATCGAATTGACTCTAAATATCTTGTTTCTATGTCTAAGTTAGTCTTAGCGTCTGTGTATTTGAACCTTATTTAGTTATCAGATCTGTATGTTCGAGCAACTTGATTCGCATCGTCTTAAAGATAATATAATGGAGCGTACCTAAATCTTAGCATCTTTGTTATTGATCTTTATGTCACTAGTCTACATTAGTCTCAATGACCTTAGTCTTAACGCCTGTCATTGAATCTACCTTCGTCAAAGTATTTGAGTCTACCATACTCTTAACTACTCGCTTGGATTGCCCTAGTCTTGATATATCATTAATTGATCACATCCGAATATTAACGCAACTTCAACTGGTCCTACTTTAGTCTCTGTGTAAGTGAATCTAACTTTGTCATCCGGTATGTGTAAATGAGTCTACTTTTGTCATAATGTCTGTGTAAGTGAGCCTACCTTTGCCAGAACGTCTATGTAAGTGAGCCTACCTTTGTGATAACGTCTATGTAAGTGAGTCTACATTTGTCATAACATCTGTGTAAGTGAGTCTACCTTTACCAGAACGTCTTTGTATGTGAGCCTACCTTTGTCCTAACGTCTGTGTAATTGAGCCTACCTTTGTCATAATGTCAGTGAAATTGAGCTTACCTTTGTCATAACGTCCATGTAAGTGAGCCTACCTTTGTCATAACGTCTGTGTAAGTGAGCCTACCTTTGTCATAATATCTATGTAAGTAAGCCTTACCTTTGTCATAACGTCTTTGTAGGTAAGCCTACCTTTGTCATAACGTCTATGTAAATGAGTCTATTTTGTCATACCGTCTATGTTAGTGAGCTTACCTTTGTCATAACGTCTGTGTAAGTGAACCTATCTTTGTCATAACGTCTGTGTAAATGAGCTTACCTTTGTCATAACGTCTATGTAAGTGAGCCTACTTTTGTCATAACGTCTGTGTAATTTAGCTTACCTTTGTCATAACGTCTATGTAAGTGAGACTACTTTTGTCATAACGTCTATGTAATTTAGCTTACCTTTGTCATAACGTTGATGTAAGTGAGCTTACCTTTATAATAACGTCTGTGTAAATGAGCCTACCTTTGTTATAAGGTCTATGTAAGTGAGCTTAATTTTGTGATAACGTCTATGTAAGTGAGTGCAACTTTGTGATAACGTCTATATAAGTGAGCTTACCTTTGTCATAACGTCCATGTAAGTGAGCCTACCTTTGTCATAACGTCTATGTAAGTGAGCCTACCTTTGTCATAACGTCTATGTAAGTGAGTGCAACTTTGTGATAACGTCTATATAAGTGAGCTTACCTTTGTCATAACGTCCATGTAAGTGAACCCATCTTTGTCATAACGTCTGTGTAAATGAGCTTAACTTTGTCATAACGTCTATGTAAGTGAGCCTACTTTTGTCATAACGTCTGTGTAATTTAGCTTACCTTTGTCATAACGTCTATGTAAGTGAGACTACTTTTGTCATAACGTCTATGTAATTTAGCTTACCTTTGTCATAACGTTTATGTAAGTGAGCTTACCTTTATAATAACGTCTGTGTAAATGAGCCTACCTTTGTTATAAGGTCTATGTAAGTGAGCTTAACTTTGTGATAACGTCTATGTAAGTGAGCGCAACTTTGTGATAACGTCTATATAAGTGAGCTTACCTTTGTCATAACGTCTATGTAAGTGAGCCTACCTTTGTCATAACGTCTATGTAAGTGAGCCTACCTTTGTCATAACGTCTGTGTAAGTGAGCCTACCTTTGTCATAATATCTATGTAAGTAAGCCTACCTTTGTCATAACGTCTATGTAAGTGAGCCTACCTTTGTCATAACGTCTGTGTAAATGATATTACCTTTGTCATAATATCTATGTAAGTAAGCCTACCTTTGTCATAACGTCTATGTAAATGAGTCTATTTTGTCATACCGTCTATGTTAGTGAGCTTACCTTTGTCATAACGTCTGTGTAAGTGAACCTATCTTTGTCATAACGTCTGTGTAAGTGAGCCTACTTTTGTCATAACGTCTGTGTAATTTAGCTTACCTTTGTCATAACGTCTATGTAAGTGAGACTACTTTTGTCATAACGTCTATGTAATTTAGCTTACCTTTGTCATAACGTTTATGTAAGTGAGCTTACCTTTATAATAACGTCTGTGTAAATGAGCCTACCTTTGTTATAAGGTCTATGTAAGTGAGCTTAACTTTGTGATAACGTCTATGTAAGTGAGCGCAACTTTGTGATAACGTCTATATAAGTGAGCTTACCTTTGTCATAACGTCTATGTAAGTGAGCCTACCTTTGTCATAACGTCTGTGTAAGTGAGCCTACCTTTGTCATAATATCTATGTAAGTAAGCCTACCTTTGTCATAACGTCTGTGTAAATGATATTACCTTTGTCATAATATCTATGTAAGTAAGCCTACCTTTCTCATAACGTCTATGTAAATGAGTCTATTTTGTCATACCGTCTATGTTAGTGAGCTTACCTTTGTCATAACGTCTGTGTAAGTGAACCTATCTTTGTCATAACGTCTGTGTAAATGAGCTTACCTTTGTCATAACGTCTATGTAAGTGAGCCTGCCTTTGTCATAACGTCTGTGTAAGTGAGCCTACCTTTGTCATAACGTCTATGTAAGTGAGCCTACCTTTGTCATAACGTCTGTGTAAATGATATTACCTTTGTCATAATATCAATGTAAGTAAGCGTACCTTTGTCATAACGTCTTTGTAAATGAGCCTATATTTGTCATAACGTCTGTGTAAGTGAGCCTTCATTTGTCATAATATATATGTAAGTAAGCCTTCCTTTGTCATAACGTCTGTTTAAGTGAGCCTACCTTTGTCATAATATCTATGTAAGTAAGCCTTCCCTTTGTCATAACGTCTTTGTAGGTAAGCCTACCTTTGTCATAACGTCTTTGTAAATGAGTCTATTTTGTCATAACGTCTATGTTAGTGAGCTTACTTTTGTCATAACGTCTATGTAAGTGAGCCTACTTTTGTCATAACGTCTGTGTAATTTAGCTTACCTTTGTCATAACGTCTTTGTAAGTGAGACTACTTTTGTCATAACGTCTATGTAATTTAGCTTACCTTTGTCATAACGTTTACGTAAGTGAGCTTACCTTTATAATAACGTCTGTGTAAGTGAATCTATCTTTGTCATAACGTCTGTGTAAATGAGCCTACCTTTGTTATCAGGTCTATGTAAGTGAGCTTAACTTTGTGATAACGTCTATGTAAGTGAGCGCAACTTTGTGATAACGTCTATATAAGTGAGCTTAGCTTTGTCATAACGTCTTTGTAAATGAGTCTATTTTGTCATAACGTCTATGTTAGTGAGCTTACCTTTGTTATAACGTCTGTGTAAGTGAACCTAACTTTGTCATAACGTCTGTGTAAATGAGCTTACCTTTGTCATAACGTCTATGTAAGTGAGCCTACTTTTGTCATAACGTCTGTGTAATTTAGCTTACCTTTGTCATAACGTCTATGTAAGTGAGACTACTTTTGTCATAACGTCTATGTAATTTAGCTTACCTTTGTCATAACGTTTATGTAAGTGAGCTTACCTTTATAATAACGTCTGTGTAAGTGAACCTATCTTTGTCATAACGTCTGTGTCAATGAGCCTTCCTTTGTCATAATATCTATGTAAGTAAGCCTTCCTTTGTCATAACGTCTGTGTAAGTGAGCCTACCTTTGTCATAATATCTATGTAAGTAAGCCTTACCTTTGTCATAACGTCTTTGTAGGTAAGCCTACCTTTGTCATAACGTCTATGTAAATGAGTCTATTTTGTCATACCGTCTATGTTAGTGAGCTTACCTTTGTCATAACGTCTGTGTAAGTGAACCTATCTTAGTCATAACGTCTGTGTAAATGAGCTTACCTTTGTCATAACGTCTATGTAAGTGAGCCTACTTTTGTCATAACGTCTGTGTAATTTAGCTTACCTTTGTCATAACGTCTATGTAAGTGAGACTACTTTTGTCATAACGTCTATGTAATTTAGCTTACCTTTGTCATAACGTTTATGTAAGTGAGCTTACCTTTATAATAACGTCTGTGTAAATGAGCCTACCTTTGTTATAAGGTCTATGTAAGTGAGCTTAACTTTGTGATAACGTCTATGTAAGTGAGCGCAACTTTGTGATAACTTTGTGATAACGTCTATGTAAGTGAGCCTACCTTTGTCATAACGTCTATGTAAGTGAGCCTACCTTTGTCATAACGTCTGTGTAAGTGAGCCTACCTTTGTCATAATATCTATGTAAGTAAGCCTACCTTTGTCATAACGTCTATGTAAGTGAGCCTACCTTTGTCATAACGTCTGTGTAAATGATATTACCTTTGTCATAATATCTATGTAAGTAAGCCTACCTTTGTCATAACGTCTATGTAAATGAGTCTATTTTGTCATACCGTCTATGTTAGTGAGCTTACCTTTGTCATAACGTCTGTGTAAGTGAACCTATCTTTGTCATAACGTCTGTGTAAATGAGCTTACCTTTGTCATAACGTCTATGTAAGTGAGCCTACTTTTGTCATAACGTCTGTGTAATTTAGCTTACCTTTGTCATAACGTCTATGTAAGTGAGACTACTTTTGTCATAACGTCTATGTAATTTAGCTTACCTTTGTCATAACGTTTATGTAAGTGAGCTTACCTTTATAATAACGTCTGTGTAAATGAGCCTACCTTTGTTATAAGGTCTATGTAAGTGAGCTTAACTTTGTGATAACGTCTATGTAAGTGAGCGCAACTTTGTGATAACGTCTATATAAGTGAGCTTACCTTTGTCATAACGTCTATGTAAGTGAGCCTACCTTTGTCATAACGTCTGTGTAAGTGAGCCTACCTTTGTCATAATATCTATGTAAGTAAGCCTACCTTTGTCATAACGTCTATGTAAGTGAGCCTACCTTTGTCATAACGTCTGTGTAAATGATATTACCTT
This sequence comes from Ylistrum balloti, assembly GCF_031769215.1. NCBI lineage: Eukaryota > Metazoa > Mollusca > Bivalvia > Pectinida > Pectinidae > Ylistrum > Ylistrum balloti. The sequence continues at coordinate 422,020 of NW_026782569.1, forward strand.
TGTCATAATATCTATGTAAGTAAGCCTACCTTTGTCATAACGTCTATGTAAATGAGTCTATTTTGTCATACCGTCTATGTTAGTGAGCTTACCTTTGTCATAACGTCTGTGTAAGTGAACCTATCTTTGTCATAACGTCTGTGTAAATGAGCTTACCTTTGTCATAACGTCTATGTAAGTGAGCCTACTTTTGTCATAACGTCTGTGTAATTTAGCTTACCTTTGTCATAACGTCTATGTAAGTGAGACTACTTTTGTCATAACGTCTATGTAATTTAGCTTACCTTTGTCATAACGTTTATGTAAGTGAGCTTACCTTTATAATAACGTCTGTGTAAATGAGCCTACCTTTGTTATAAGGTCTATGTAAGTGAGCTTAACTTTGTGATAACGTCTATGTAAGTGAGCGCAACTTTGTGATAACGTCTATATAAGTGAGCTTACCTTTGTCATAACGTCTATGTAAGTGAGCCTACCTTTGTCATAACGTCTGTGTAAGTGAGCCTACCTTTGTCATAATATCTATGTAAGTAAGCCTACTTTTGTCATAACGTCTATGTAAGTGAGCCTACCTTTGTCATAACGTCTGTGTAAATGATATTACCTTTGTCATAATATCTATGTAAGTAAGCCTACCTTTGTCATAACGTCTATGTAAATGAGTCTATTTTGTCATACCGTCTATGTTAGTGAGCTTACCTTTGTCATAACGTCTGTGTAAGTGAACCTTTCTTTGTCATAACGTCTGTGTAAATGAGCTTAACTTTGTCATAACGTCTATGTAAGTGAGCCTACTTTTGTCATAACGTCTGTGTAATTTAGCTTACCTTTGTCATAACGTCTATGTAAGTGAGACTACTTTTGTCATAACGTCTATGTAATTTAGCTTACCTTTGTCATAACGTTTATGTAAGTGAGCTTACCTTTATAATAACGTCTGTGTAAATGAGCCTACCTTTGTTATAAGGTCTATGTAAGTGAGCTTAACTTTGTGATAACGTCTATGGAAGTGAGCGCAACTTTGTGATAACGTCTATATAAGTGAGCTTACCTTTGTCATAACGTCTATGTAAGTGAGCCTACCTTTGTCATAACTTCTATGTAAGTGAGCCTACCTTTGTCATAACGTCTGTGTAAGTGACCCTATCTTTGTCATAATATCTATGTAAGTAAGCCTACCTTTGTCATAACGTCTATGTAAGTGAGCATACCTTTGTCATAACGTCTGTGTAAATGATATTACCTTTGTCATAATATCTATGTAAGTAAGCCTACCTTTGTCATAACGTCTATGTAAATGAATCTACAATTATCATAACGTCTGTGTAGGTGAGCCTACCTTTGTCATAACGTCTTTGTAAGTGAGCCTATATTTGTCATTACGTCTGTGTAAGTGAGCCTACCCTTGTCATAATATCTATGTAAGTAAGCCTTACCTTTGTCATAACGTCTTTGTAGGTAAGCCTACCTTTGTCATAACGTCTTTGTAAATGAGTCTATTTTGTCATAACGTCTATGTAAATGAATCCACAATGATCATAACCTCTGTGTAGGTGAGCCTACCTTTGTTATAACGTCTATGTAAGTGAGATTAACTTTGTGATAACGTCTATGTAAGTGAGTCTAACCTTGTGATAACGTCTATATAAGTGAGCTTACCTTTGTCATAATGTCTATGTAAGTGAGCCTAACTTTGTCATAACGTCTATGTATCTGTGTGAGCCTAGTTTTGTCTTGCCGTCTATATAATTGAGTTTACCATTGTCATAACGTCTGTGTAAGTGAGCCTACCTTTGTCATAACGTCTGTGTAAGGGAGCCTACCTTTGTCATAACGTCTATCTTTGTGAGCCTACCTTTGTCATAACGTCTATGTAAGTGAGCCCACCTTTGTCATGACGTCTATTTTTGTGAGTCTAATTTTGTCTTGCTGTCTATATAATTGAGTTTACCATTGTCATAACGTCTGTGTAAGTGAGCCTACCTTTGTCATAACGTCTATCTTTGTGAGCCTAGTTTTGTCTTGCCGTCTATATAATTGAGTTTACCATTGTCATAATGTCTGTGTAAGTGAACCTACCTTTGTCATAACGTCTGTGTAAGGGAGCCTACCTTTGTCATAACGTCTATTTTTGTGAGTCTAGTTTTGTCTTGCTGTCTATATAATTGAGTTTACCATTGTCATAACGTCTGTGTAAGTGAGCCTACCTTTGTCATAACGTCTATCTTTGTGAGCCTAGTTTTGTCTTGCCGTCTATATAATTGAGTTTACCATTGTCATAATGTCTGTGTAAGTGAGCCTACCTTTGTCATAACGTCTGTGTAAGGGAGCCTACCTTTGTCATAACGTCTATCTTTGTGAGCCTACCTTTGTCATAACGTTTATGTAAGTGAGCCCACCTTTGTCATAACGTCTATCTTTGTGAGCTTACCTTTGTCATAACGTCTATCTTTGTGAGCCTAGTTTTGTCTTGCCGTCTATATAATTGAGTTTACCATTGTCATAATGTCTGTGTAAGTGAGCCTACCTTTGTCATAACGTCTGTGTAAGTGAGCCTACCTTTGTCATAACGTCTATCTTTATGAGCCTACCTTTGTCATAACGTTTATGTAAGTGAGCCCACCTTTGTCATAACGTCTATCTTTGTGAGCTTACCTTTGTCATAACGTCTGTGTAAGTGAGCCTACCTTTGTCATAACGTCTGTGTAAGTGAGCCTACCTTTGTCATAACGTCTGTGTAAGTGAGCCTACCTTTGTCATAACGTCTATCTTTGTGAGCTTGCCTTTGTCATAACGTCTGTGTAAGTGAGCCTACCTTTGTCATAACGTCTGTGTAAGTGAGCCTACCTTTGTCATAACGTCTTTGTAGGTGAGCCTACCTTTGTCATAACGTCTATCTTTGTGAGCCTACCTTTGTCATAACGTCTATGTAAGTGAGCCTACCTTTGTCATAACGTCTATGTAAGGGAGCCTACCTTTGTCATAACGTCTATCTTTTTCTTGACACCTATGTAATTTAGCGTATGCTGACCTTCTCTGTAACTGAACTTATCTTTTTAGCGTCTACTTGATTGAACCACTCTTAGTCTTATCATCTACGTTTTTGCGTCTGTCTTAATCATGTCTTTGTAATTGAACCTATCTTAGTCGTACCGACCATAAATTTGTATTAACATCTGATTTCCTTTATTTATACAATGAACAATTACATTTACTTAGGTACGCTATCTTCGGCACACATTGAATAAAAATATGATTATCCTATTTAAAGAAAAAAACATGAATGATACTTGTTAAAACCCTTTTATATCACTAATCATAAAAAATGTAATATCAGGACTTTGCAAACTCTTATACTTCTTTGCTATCGTTTTGGATACACAAGGAGCGGCAGACAACAGCGAGACTGGTTCGGTTGATCGTTAAGGCACACTGTAGGTTATTGTCGTTTGCTGGTCGTAAGAAAACAGGACGTTTTGTAAATTAGTTCTAACCGAATCCGGAAACGAGGTAAACCCTACTAGTTTTATGAGAGACTCAAAAGTCCTGCAGACATGCTAAAGTATATTGCCGTTTCATGTGTGGTGGTCTAGTGATGGAAGCTGTGAACTTTTTTTGTTTAAGAATAACAAATTATCCCACTGGATATTAAATTTTTAATTTGCATTTGCAATTTTGTCTCAACATTTTAGGGAATCGTTGTTGCAGATAATTCATTTTGTCTCAAATAGATATACCCTTCCGTATTATCCCTCGTTCATTTATTGTTTTTCTTATAATTAAGTTTTCTATGTTCTGAAATCAAATTAAATAGTAAAGCAAGATTAAGACTTGCGAAGAAACTCCGGAGTATTGCAGGGGCGCCAGCAATATTATTATCAACAATATACGTTACTTTCCGAAAGGACACGTTGTTTGTGAACAACAGACATTGTTTACAAACAATATATGTTTTACCAGCAACAGTCTCCTTTCGTACAGCTTACTTACAGTATATATATTCTATAATATGCAATATCCATGGAATATGTACCGTAACATAGATAGAATATTTAAGAAGGTACACGTATTCTCAACAGCATCATCATGTGCATGGACAAATACCGAAATAGGCACTAGAGTAATGAAATAGAAAACAGTCGATCCTCGAACTCGTATAACCCCAATAACCCTGTTAATTCGAAGCATTTCGTCGGCTCCTGCAAAATAATCGAACTCACGCAAATCGAATACTTTGTTTTCTCGAAGTTTTTCCGTGGTCCCATCTAGTTCGAGATAACGTGATTCGTTTGTATAATAAAATAGTTGATGCAAATGTTGCAAAAACTTCTTCTGATCAATATAGACTTTGACCGTATTATCCTGGTTGTCGATGTAGTGCCTATTTGTATAATGACTATCAACAGCTGATATACATCAGATTAAAAAAAAAAAAAAAAAACAGCAAAATCAATGCCTATCAAATCGCTGTTTTATCCATATATTAAGTGAACCCGTCTCTATGAACAATGCATAACATTCCCCGCAATGTATTATTATATAAAAAAGAAGAAATATTCAACTATTACAACACACATCAAGTAAGAAAAGCTGAGAACAAAAGATTATGGAGGAAAACATTTGAAAAGAGAAGTTGCAATTCCTAAGGACTAACTTTAATGGCCATTACTATGAGACACATCAGAACAGATTAAAATAACATCAACATACAAATTACATTGAACTTCTTTGATGCTCTATCTTGCCTGTTGGTTCTGTTGTTGTATACTTTGTTCTCACTGTCTCATTCTCATGACGTTGCTCATTTGGATTCACAAAATGTATATGGCGGATGTCGTTGATGAAGCAGAAGACGCTTATTCTTTAAGAACATCTGGTCATATATGTTATTATACTTTTAAGAGTTCTCTGTAGATCTATCGTTTATTCATTACTTGCTCTTGTTTGGTTTAATCTTCAATGGATTATGATTACGCTCAAATATCGGTATTCCTTCTTGTAGTTATAGAAGTACATAGATGTATTATATAAGAATAATAACTGAAAAGAGCTCCCCTGAAAAAATAACGTTAGTTTCCTAAACTGTATAATGTCCATTTGTGAAACCAGAATTACCGAATACATGTTGAACTACATACGCCATGCAAGTCTCATGCTTGATACGTCAATACGCACCATGGTGTAATTAACGGTGTTCAGATGTAATTAATAAGATGGCGTCGAGTAGCTATTCCTTGGTCGATCCATGTGTTCGTCTGGAGTAGGCTATTTTCGGCTTCACGTATATTCTCGTGCTCGTTTTGGGATTAAGTAGAACATCACAGCTACAGTATGTAGTAGGTATCAGTGATATATATTCTGTCTAATAGTGACATTTAAAAAAGTGTATTTTGGTAACAGAAAACTAATCAGTAGTGTATATATCGGTTCTTCAGATGATACTGTTACCGACAAATATTCACGGGGGTCTATTTTCAAAATGTGCCCTTATCACAGCGATCGTGAAAATTAAATTTATCAATAACGATACTATTATTAGCTCGAAAAATAGCAGGGCAATTCTAATTATCACTTGAAATAACAAATTGATGAAAAGAGTGAAGTTTTTATATATATTGATCAAAGAACTTATCAGTTATATTTCAACCAATGTTTTTACACAACGAACACATCAAATATCACTAGCATCGATATTTCTACAGGTAAAAATACGACTCAATCGCCTATCGCAACAGTGTGTTCTGTAATCAAGTTTGAACTTCAAACAATTTTTAACATTTTAATGCGAAATTTTATGTAATCAATTTCTAACTTTCGCATCCAATATATGAGAAAGACATTATCATCAAACGTAGTAGTTTGATGTAAATATTTTTACTTCACCAACTGAAGTTCACACCATATCTTAATGATATACAGTTTCCGTGTATGAAAAGGTGAGGTTATTATCGTAAACAAAAAAAATAGTTTTAACACAATATATTGCCTTATCACCTCTGTAACAAAAAAGGCGTATACATCAATATGATATTTTCAGCGAATCGTTTCAACGTTTTTTTCACATTGCAGTGCTATATAACACGTGGTTTGGGAATGATGGAGACACGACTGGACTGTATAATTTCTCTTACGTCAGGCATTCGTGCATCGTAATTCCGTGATCCAATTAGGCGATGTTTAAGATATTTGGAAAGATATGGAGTAAACCGATCGACAAATGTCTAATTAAATGTCACACTTCTTGTATCCTTGAGGGATTTTAAAGACCAATTATGCCTGCATATAACCTAGAATTGTACAGGTGATTCCGGTCACGAGATAGATTACACGAGCTGATCCTGGAACACGGCAATCCCGTAACAACTAAAGAAATCCTGGCTAAGCTATGAAGATAGGACGAAAGAAAAAAGGGAATTCTATGGGTTAAGTAAGGCCGACATAGCCTCTAACCTTCTGAATGTATTTACAGAGAGATGTTATCAGTGCAGATCGATCTTAAATCCTCTTCTTTTAGTCTTGTTAAGGAACCTACGAGAAAACCTGGCACTACATTTAGTCCCTAAATATCACTTCCCGGGAAATTATTACGATCTAAAATTCAATTTGGAAGATACAGATCCAAGGCCAACTATCGTATTGTTACAGGTTCATAATAAACATGGTGAGCGATATTCGACCTCCCCATTTCACTTTACATTCGGAGAAAGCGCTAGTAAATTACTGAAGCGCTATCAGCACTCCGCTCCGCCCGTCTGACTAGATCGGAACACGATGGCCGCGGAAGAATCAATGTCGGCCTTTTATTTAGAGTGGAGTTTTGAGCGGTTTTAATCAAATCTTTACGAGTGACAAGTTGAATTGGACATGGTAGTACATAATACCAGCTATCTTAGTCCGGGTATCTGGCCAGATGTAAGTGGAGCGTATATCGGCAATGGTTGCGCGTGTTATCTTACCAATGAAACCCAAGCGCCCGATAGACGAAATACATGCACTTTTCTTGATCGATAAGCACAGTCATGTGACCAATCGACTTACAGGGACATAGCTTAAAACAAGATATCACCTGTCCTTATTTTTTAGGTGCCTTTGTTTAATTGAATGTACTCCTGGAGTTATGATTAGGTCCCGGGTTATCGAGATATTTGATACGTCAGTAGAAAAAATATAAAGTGATAATATTGCCTTTCTACATATAGACAATTTTGGCACGAGTGTCAATATATTTTGAAATTCATTATACGAGTTCAATGATTTGATTTATAAACATTTTAATATACATTTTTTTTTTAATTGAATTTTCCAGCTGTAAATTCAATATTACATTGACGCAAGTGGGAATATGTTTCTATTTGTCATATAAACATTTTTTTTCTTCTGAAAAATAAGTTAATATTTCAAATCAATTTACCATTAAAATAAACATGTTTTGACGCGGACAGTATATTTCTATATTATAGACAAGAAGTGGCTTATTTACGACATGGCAATAGTGTTATTACACTTGTGTCTTGGGATACTAATGGCATGACACCACAAGTCAGTTATGTGAGAAAATGTGATTGAAGAAACACCCCCCCCCCCCCCTTTTTTTTTTTTTTTTTAATCAGGAAACTTGATTTTTCGCCCAGTGAACAGTTAGGATCATTTAAGATGGGGGTCTCTTTGTATAAGTCTATGGTTACCTGACTGGACAACAAAAGAGAGGCCGTCACATGCCACCCAAAGCAGTTATTGGAAGGTGTTTTGCTCAAGGACAGAACCACCACAGCGTCGAGTCGTGCACCTAGTATGAGCTTAGCGGCGATTGTACACTGTTACATGAATCTATCTGCGGTGGATATGTCATTCTGTCACTGAATCAGTCCCGCATTTTGAAAAAGCTTTGGGAAGTTTCTTTCTCTTGTGAGGCTGAATTTAGCGAAGAGTTTCTCAAATTTGCACTCAAAGACCTTGCGATGTCCCTGTAATTTAGTTTCATATACATCTTTTCATGACAAATGGTAGTAAAAAAAAAAACGTTGACTGACCGTGTCCGTCGTATATACCCATCTGAATTGATAACCAAGGACGCGGCAGTCTCTCGCACATCAATCACCTCTCTCGATATTTTCTCCCAAAGAATCAACGGGGATGATATTTTTTTACCAAGCTATATGATAAGCATGATGATTTCAACTCCTTATTGTAAATTGTTTCACTCTAGAGAGAGACATTTCTGCATCCGCAACCTATGGTGTGTACATGTGGCAGCTAAGGATATATTGAGGAACTTATCATAACATGGTTTTTATGCCTTATGTCGGTAACTGACAGACGAACTACACAGAGTTTTGGGAGATGCAGGTTGATGTTAATATTCTTATACAATAAGAAGTTCTTAAATGCTCGTTTAAAGTGTGTCCATTTCGGAACATGACAATGCTTATTTGGGTTAAACAAGTTTTTAACGTACCCGTACCCTCTGGAACACATGGCCTTATTCTGCTGACACCTTTATGAAGTTCCAGCGTAATTGTTTGTTTGTTTCTATTCTTAGCATACTTTCTCATTGGATATCAGTTTAGATAAAGGTTACATTTACATATTGGTATTTTCTTTGTTTCTTGTTATCAGGATCTCCCCTGTTTTTGAATTCAGAGGTATTATGGATAATCTGTTTCCTATACCATTCGTTATATGTCGTGAGCTTTCCTCAGGGATTTGAACGAAAGAGACATAGTCTAATATAGACCCTTCAACTATGAGTATAGAATTAAGTATAGCGAACATATGGCTAAAATGAATTATACCACACCATAAAGCTTTCAAAAACGACATTCTTGGTCTTGTCATTGATGCTTGGGGTCTAAAGTATTGAAATTAGGAGGCAATTGTACAATATCATATTTACCCGAAAAAATGTCGTTACTATTCTAGAAATATCTTGAAATTGTCTTATTGTACGTTTTGATAAATTTCCTGTATCCATTATTTGCCATCAATGTATCGATTTTTTAAGATAACCTAGTTCCCTATGAGCATAAACATATTGACTTTACATTCAACATATCTTGCAATCGCTATTTTTCGAAGTGTTGTCAACCACATGTGGTGAGATGTTTTATTAAATTCACTAAAAGATGCTATCAATCCAATATTTACCATCAGTTATGTTTTTTATGCTCGATTGCCTTTTCTATTTTTCCAATGCAGAACAAGCTGTGAGATACCAAATTAATTATAATATGTTTTTTTTCTAGAAGATTGAGGCTTTTTTTTTTCTTTAACAGGCAGTGATTTAGATATCTAAGGCGCTTTGAATCTACACGATGATGGATCTATGTTAAATACTGTGTCTGCGAATTAGGATCTTACAAAAATCTGGTTTTATCCGCAGACTTCAAAGTCGAAAGAGTCAACTTTACTAAATATTTTGCTTATTTCTAATATAGGCACGGTTCAGGAGATACATATGCACTTGAAGTTCAAAAATTATATGAAAATCACAAAATTAATTGAAAAATCCGGTTAGTACAACACTCAATTTAGGTTTTGACGCTTGGTTCGATAACTCGGTCGCCCCATAGGCTTCAAAAATTAAACCCATTATATCACTGACTCGTCCCGGAAGCACATTTAATTTATTGTTTGAGCCTAAAGTATCAAACTTTAAACCTGTATTAAAAGTTCCTGGTATTAAGATGTGTGTCTTTTCTACAATATTTGAAAAGGTTCAGCGTTGGCATGCTTTCATTCAGTATTCAATCAATAATATTGAATGTAAAAAGTAAACAAAGAATAAAAACAAAAACAAAAACGCAAACTTATTGCATTTCATATGTGATAGGAAACATATCTTGACTTAATTATAATTTCAATTTAAGATTCGGAATTGATATCAATAAAACAAAGACACGTTTGGTCGTAATATTTAACCTTTTTCTTCTAATCGCTGGAATGGCAGACAAAGATATTCTCTCTGAAACCTACAATATAGACGTATTATTCGGAAGGATTGATGAAGGCTGTCCAAAGATAGCGATGTAAAAATATCAGTAAGGACGATCTAGGGATATATATGTGTCATGTAAATGCTGGCCTCATTGTAAACAAACAATTCAATTATACCAGCTCACTTCGGTATCAAAAGATAATAAGTTATATCCATTCAGGTTCAATATTCTATTAGCATTTGATGACAAGCCTCATAACTTAGAGGTAACTACCATCAAGTATCGAGGGAAGCGTCCTATCTGATGATGTGTGCATGAATTTATATTAACAGTGTATTGACCGTCTGACGGATATAAACTTAGAAGTGACACTATATCATAGCTATATACATTAGATATATTCATATCTATGTATAAACGGCATATAACATACCATACTGATGAAATAGACTTGCATATCTTTTCTAAAAATAGCAAAAATAACCAACATGGATGGAGAAGAATAGGTGTTTCGCGTATATATATATATTCCTTTGAAACTTTTAGCTTAGCCTTTTTTGTTCGTTATTGTAAAACATATTAAGATATTTCTATTTTCATTTTTATTTCTTAAAGAACAATAAAAAAAAGTTCAGAAATTAGAAGCGTACTTTTAAATACTGTTTCATTACACACCATTTTGATTGGACATTCCTTAGATTTGCTCGTACCTTGCTTTTTTACCGGTATGTTTTTATCTGCGGTGTAGTAGATTGTACCACGACTTAATGCGGGAAGGTCATAAAACTCGAGGCATCAATTACATCAGCCACATCTAGGTGATGTTGAAGCGTTGTACAGAAAAAAAATCGTCTGGTTAATATTGAAAGTTTTTATTTTCACACTGTCACCAATATGGTTTCAGATTTAGGTCATAGAAAACAATTGATGCAATCTGATATCCCACTGGAAAAGATTCTATGGGGTTACTTGTACCAGAATTTCTATGTGTACGAAAAATATCCTGTGGTGAGATTTCAGCATAAAGAATTTACAGTGAATTTCCGGTAGATTTCAAAAACACATGAATTAACATCATAGAAAGTGAAATATGTATTAAGCTTGTGTACATACAAATATGTACTTGACAGCAAGCAAACGACAGTCGAAGAAATAACACTTCTGAAATAACATAGGCATGTTCTGTACAATGTTCATATACATGCATATAATATATAAAAATATATTCTTTAAATTCCGTGTTACAGTCAGAGGTTCGGAAATGAAATAGAAGGGTGCTAATATGTTTGCCTCCATAAAAGGAATGACATTCAGAGAGGAAACTTACTGACGAATTGCCAAGCAGATCTATCGATTTGTGGACAAGTGTATTACGGAGTAGTTATTCCGTATGTGAAAAGTCATAATCGATTAAGGAACGAAAACCACTATATTGATGGCATATCTGTAGTGAGATTTATCATTGTTATCGCAGTCACGCTTATGTACACAATGTGTGGTATGGGAGATTGCAACAACAATAGAAACATACAGCAGAAGATGGGATACATCCATGTAGTCTCAAACGGAAAGAAACATTTCAGACAAAGATTAATATATGTATATGTACATATGAAGGATATATATATATATATATATATATATATGAGAGCATGTGTCTAACAGAACACAACGCACAAAAAGAAGAGGAAAAAGAAGGAAAAGGTTCAAAGCATTGGAACTTGTGTATTGTGTCCATTTCAGTCTATTCCGCCGAGATTATTTCAAAATTGATTTTCTGCACACGGCTGGATTTGTCACTTCAGCCTGCTACGATTGCATGCAATGGGATCCAGCTAATTCTAAAGCGTCTTTAGAGTTCCCTAAATATATATCTAAGAACTAATCCCGTGTTCAGTTGGGAGCCAAACAGTTTACGCAGCTTGCGGACTGCGTTGTATTTGTCAGCTAGAGGTAAAACGTCAACCGTCCTTGACTCGATGACTATTGTGGAAATAATCATGAGGAATATTCGAATATGTATCATGGCGATTTTCTACTCCTCATGAATTAGCAAAACCATGAAAACAGAAGACACAATCAAATTGGAGATTAATGTCATTGGAACCAGTTTTCCTTCCATGCTGTAATTCATTGATATATGACTTTTTCATTTTTGTCTTTTATTTTATTTTGTTTTATCTATTTTCCACCTAATTCATTACAAAATCGGTTGCTTGCGAATAAGTGTCATTGCTACGACTTGACACCTACAAAATGTAATTAATATAAGGTATTAATGTAAGTCCGTAAGCAAAAGATGGATGGAACCCTATATCAATAATCGTTTGCTGAATTTCTGACTTTCAACGAATAGGTTTTCTTTTTTTTTAACACAAAAATATAGAACATTCAACGCATCCCGGCTACATCAGTACTGTTTAAAAATATTTCATCCAACAAATATGACAAAGTTCCGGAGCTATATAGTTATTTTACGTGTAAGATTTATCGTTATTACTCAGGTATACTGGATGCATTTTTTTATTCAATTACCACGATACAGTCAACAATACTTAACATTACAATAGAACGACGTTGTAGACATGTCTACTTCAAAACTCCGGGAAAATACCCACCTTGCAAAAGAGCTTTAAACCAAACTCAAATTTTCAAAATGAGGACAAAAGACAGATGAACAGATAGATATTATGAAAAATGGCAACTTCGAGTGAGGCTACGTGTTTCGGAATAGTAAGCGTTTTTTTCTACATCGACGGTACCTGACATCATATCATGTGGTTAATGTTTTCAAATATGCTCAAGTAATAATTACAGAGCCGATATTAGGCTATATTTAATTTGCGTAGACCGAGTATAACGTTTCTCGAAGAGTTTAAATATGATTCCACTTGTTAGATGTCATTCACGTTTTAATTTGGTGTATGGACACGAATAAAATGCTATAATCTAATCATTTATTCCTCTATGGAGCAATAATTCTCATTTGTTATTTTTTTTTCATGTTGATACCACATAACATAAAAACAGCAACGATTTGTATCGTATCATTTGATTAGTCGATGCGCAGGTGTAAGAGAATATCAAATACGAAGAATGAATATAAATGCCAAAAATATGCAATCTGTGTTCAATTATATAGATTTAGTTAATATGTTTTATGCTATTCATCCAAAACACAAAGAGCGAGACTCTACGTTTTAGGGAGAAATTGCCTCACGGTATATCTAGAGTACATTTCGTTTATTTTGTATATTTACTTATATTTCTGCTTGTGGCTGAATAATTTGAAACGTATTTTATGTGAATCCTTAAATATTCTTGACGTATGCTGTCACTTGAATATTTAGAATACAGGAATATCCTCATGGAATCTTCCTTGCATGAAGTAATCGTTTAACCATGCATTTTGCAAATAATTTTCAGTTGTTTAATTAACTGAGTGTTATTATCATAATGAGGTCATTAATTTTAGTTGTTTAATCAGGTTTTTCTACAGTGATTTTTGCTATGTTGATTTCATGACGTTCATGATGGTCAACCATACATCGTGTTGTCTCTGGCAATATGACATTCGCGTGTTTCTATATGTCAGTGTTATATAACACTGATTATGCGATACCGTATTCTGATCCCTTCGCAAATGATGCGGCAGTACCACCGAATAATTCGAGCCGCTGCAGAACTGGAGAGATTTCCTATGCTTTTTATCTAACACTTAAAAGAGCTAATCCGATGTGGTGTGCCAAAAGCTACAATTTGAATATAAACTTCCATTAAATTTTTATTCACTGTTTTTGTTTTAAGAATATTTCTTACCTTCCGTACATGTCTCCATGACTCAACATTTCATATAATCGTGGCTTTTGGGGAGATGTAAAACATTGACAAAAACATTTTAACTCTTAATGTACGCATTAGTCAACCAGATTCCGTTTTGTACACGCGCGTTATGTGGAATGGTTAGTAAATATTAGCGATGACACAACGATGATATGCAGAATGGCACAGAGTATGATCACTCATAACAATGTGAGAATGGAGATATATAGCTGTTGTAGTAGATAAGAGATGTATATCTCTGGTGTCGTGTCACGGGCAAATGCAGACAGATGATTCAATATCATGCATGACGGATTGTTGGTTTGCCAAACAGCTATTGACACACGCCTGCAATATATTAACATTACTGGCGAGTTGTACCTTGGCCAAGTGCATAAACGTGATTTGCATTAATCAAACAAGTCTTCCTCTCGGTAAGGGGTCACCAACGCTTGTGATAAAGAGAAATAATTATTTAACTATATGTTTTCAGCATCGCTGTTATTTATTTATGTTTTAGTTACGGCTTCTCCAAAACCAATGTCACATGTTGATGGTGTGTGTGTATGGCACCCAAGGGTACTCTTACAGAAACAATGAGCTGGAAAGCTACATCCTGTTAATAATGGCCCTGCATAACATCTCGATCTCCTAAGTTTTACTAACATGAGTTGTGAAATTGTGGTAATATGACATACCAATTCAAAATCTATTTTCGTAAGACCAAATGAAAATGTTCGACTACCATATTTAGATTAGGTTCACAAGAATATTGATATCTAATGTAAGGATGCTTCACAAATGATTATAAGGCAATGCATCGATGTAAACATGTAAGACATTAAGTTTACATTTTTATAACGTATATTGCAAATTATAACTAGCGCACATTAAGATACCTAAATTGATACAAAATATCAAAGAAAAACAGGTAAATATTTAACACGAATCTAAAATAACAATTTGAAATATATTTACATCTGTTGATAAGCAGTGTGAATGGTAGATTAGTATATAACTTCATATACAAACGAGAAAAAAATAAGATAATAAAATCTTTTTGACATTTGACATCAAATCGAACATGCTATCCCAACTGAATTATGAGTAAGTTCAAACTAATTCAAAGATTTTAACTTTTCCTGATCGGGCGTCCATTAGCCGAGATATTCTAGGGCCTTTTGAAATGGGAGTTACTATTGTGAAGTGTAATGAGTGTTGTCTATATAATCTGACCGGGTGTGGTGTCAACTTGGAGCCACTCCGCATGGCATTTCAGTATGGTAGCACTATAAGGCCTACATCACTTCCGCAGCCTTACAGCCTCCCGAAAACACCCGCACTCGGCCCGCACACATCAGAAGGACTTTCCTAAATATTCATAGCTGTTGATAAAACGTTCAAAATCTTAACAAACAAACACCTAATTTATAGCACGTCGGATCAAAAGTACGGTTTTACAAACTCGTTGTTTTTTCTTCATTTCAAATTATTATACACGTACAAACATAAAACAAATCTTTTGTAGGGATAAAAATGAAAAGCATTTGCATAGAAAACATTTGTACTTATTTATATGATACCAACGTCGACAACACAATGATATCAACATATACAGATGATCTCCAAGACAACGTTATCTTTGATCTATTCTTTTACTTTACATATTCACACTTGCTGTGAATTCTAGCAGTACATATATATATTCCACTTTAACCGAATGTTAGACCGTAATTTGGGATTTTTTCTTGTTATAATTGTAATTTCAAACAACGCATGCATCGTCCGCACGCACGCACGCACGCACAATTATAGAGCGAAACAAGTGATGCACTGTCCACAGGCCTAAACTAATGAAATAGTGTTTGGTGCACAACTTTCTCTGCGATAGGATCAGACAAAACTAAATAACGATCATACCGTATTAAGTGTTGGTTGAAGATTGAAAATATCAGTTTAAATTTACATTTACCGAAATACTACTGAGAGAGTAGAGAGTGGTGTGTCCTGGTCAGTATATATTACCCAGGTTGATGTATATACATAGCAAGTCCGTACCGGCTAGTTTTTCGTTGTAACAAACACAACACCTAAACCTAGCCCAATTATATAGTTTTCTTTGCGAAATGACAGTAATACAGAAGTGATGTAAACAATAGTTCCTTTCTGACGGACTCAGATTTTAGACGATATATTACCAAGACAATTGAGACGTCCATATAATATTTACACGTAATATATATGCAATGAGTGTCTGTACACTAAGATTGGTCACGTGTGACACTCTGAAAAAAACAACACTTGTAATTAAGAGTGTATTTCATCAACTACTTGTTATATCTACGCGTGTCGGACCTATAGATATATGATTTGTTTAGGGAATATACTTAGCTATACTCTTTCGTATTTCGGAAATAAAATTGAGAAACCCTTTCCACACTTATTTATACGTCATTATCTAAATGTATGTGAACCACAATAGAATCTCACATCTGTACGATAGAACCGCAGAACCTCCGCACTAATGTGCGATACTAAATCTTGTCCAGTTGTCCTTTCGATGTGTTATGTTTTACAATTGCATATTGTTAAATGTCCTAACAACATATATGACCATTTAAAGTCCGCCATTGTGAGACATGAGTCCATTTGGCGAGTGCGTGTTGTTTTGTGAGGCTGCAATTTGTTCGTGCAAGCCTCTTTAACTTTATACGTAACTGTGGCCGATTTTATATCACATTTAAGTATATTGCCTAAGTGCTTCAAGCATGACGCCTCACCTGGTACCATTATAGTAAAAACGTGGAATTTGATAACGGAGCTAAGGAAAATCTGTCAGAGGAACAGAAAGCAAAGCATAGAATAAAGGGAAACGAAAGCCAGAGTTGCAGTTGTAGTAGTGGTAGCGGCGGAAACATACGCTTTTGTATTTCTGACGTTTAATAGAAAGAAAAAAATCTTTTCCGTGTTGTGTTCCACTAGTTTTCTCAACTCCCAAGAAACGTAAATCATAATAAAGAAACGACTAAATATAGGTAGGAATGGTGGGATCTGGTGCATTCTTTCTTTAATCCGTCACATCTCTCGTTTCAAATTTCTACATCGACGCTGCCCAGATTTGGCCACTGAGGTTAGCGTTTGTGCCTGCCAAGAAGGCCATGGATCTCGATATCACTATTTATGCCGCAGTGACCTTCGAATTCAAATCCTTTGCGTATTTGACATTTGAATAAATTACGATTGTCAGTTTTCTGCTGGGCTGTCAAACACAACCTGTCCTTACATATAAAAGAGACGTCAGAGTGCTTGCTATGCAGTTACTTTTGATTGATATTCATTGCAATTCCGTGCTCACAAAAACAGAATTGTTTGATAATACCGAAATCGATTAAAGCTTTCAACAGACCATTGGTATACCTGCAACTGTAGACCTGCTTTGGCTAACATGTTTATAAGACTAAATTTACAAAAGAACTTAAGAAAACAGATCACAAAAAAAATTGCATAGTTCATAAACCATATCCCTCCTATATACCCATCAGAACTTGAAATCAAGGACACGTTATATTATTTTGTATCAAATGCGTGTGTTGTTTTTCCTTAACAAAACCAATAAAGACAGCTTTCCATCAGGTTGCATGATAACCCTGACGACATGTTTCCTGGTGCGAATTATCTATTTTTAGACAGCAATAGGTCTGCTTCGCCAGATTATAGCGTTTTCATTTCGAAGTCGATACGATGTCCAATAGCTTATTCTTATTATTTCTGTGCGAGATTTCGACAAATTGCCGCCATAGGGTTTCGGAAGATAAAGGCTTTTGCACATTGTGTAAACAATGCACGGTCATCATAATGATTACACAATGCAATACTCTAAATATGAGAAATGAATTCAGACGTACTTCATTCACTTCATTTTGCTTGCTGGTTCCGTTGCTGTTTATTTTTTCTTTTGGAAACATGACATTACATATCATGTACTGTGTAAGGTAAACCAACATTGACATGCCGAGTGTCGTCGAATAAGCAAAGGACGCTAACTCCTTAGCAACACCTATTTTTAATTCCTTTACTTCTTCATGTATCTCCTGGTTGATCTTTGCGTTATTCTTTTTTCGCCCAAGTTTCATACAATTTACATTCAGTTCTGATGACATTTCGATATTTCCGTTGATGCTCTTTCGCCTATGTTGGAGCGATATGCATCACTACTGACGACTATGACATCGGTGACAGATTTGAAAGCTTTAAAGTGGTATGTTTATTTGATTTGTTAAAATATAGACATAACACATGCATAGAAGACTTTGATCTCGATATAGACGAGGAGACACCAGGCGAGACCTCGTGGACGCTTTTAGGTTTGCCATACAAAATGATAAAGTTAAAAAAAACAATATGACACGTGAGATTTCTTAAAACAATGATGATGAAATGCTCTGTCTGATCCTGACCCAGACAAATTAATATTGCCCATGGTTGTGGTATTTTGAATGAAGGATTGAGGAAACAATGCCGTTTGAAAAGGCGATTGAATGATAATGTATTAATGTGTTAATGATGGTGATATGTATCGACTTAACATAAATAACATTCTTAAAACTGCTATAAATACTTGAACTAAACAATGTATGGGTTGGTTAAACAAACTGTCCTTTCTTTTTTCTTCTGTAATCTTTTTTTTTTTTAATTTTCTACAGGCTGACAATTCGTAGCATGCACCCGGTGACAAGTTATGTCGTACCTGATCGCAGATTATGAAAAAAAAAAAAAATTCTATATCAACTCCATGCCCTATTAGTTTAAGATGAAGAGTTATTTTCGAAAGGAACTTATGACGTAATTGCCACTTTTTTAGACAGGATATTGTTTTCTTTATGTCTTTACTATTGTTGAAAGAGTGGCATACCGCATTGCTAAAAGTTATTTCACGTACTTTATTAATAACATTTAATATATTAAAAAAAAAAAAAAAAAAACTATAAATGACATGACATTATCTTGAGAGCAAGTACGTAAATAACATATTATCTTATCTATAATTCAAAGCCTGAAATAAACATAGATCGATTAGACATTCTGGTTGTGGATAACAGAAGTACGAAGGACTGTATATCATGTCACAGTGGAGATACCCAGAAACACGTGTACACAACAAATGTGTAATAATCATGCATATGCCATTACACCTGTGTATGGCCACTTCCCTAGTTAAATATACCGATGGAAAATACCAATATCGGGATATGATACACCGTTTATAATATGCTCTGTCACCTTATTCTGATGCGAGGAACATGACACGAGCACATACATACAGGGCTAAACTTTATTACGCTTCACATCAAAAGCATACATCGTCCTGATATTTTTTAGATATTTTGTAGGGAGTGGCATGATTTGTATATTATTTGTATAATATGCGTATCAATACTATTATAATGTATATTAGCTTATTTTCGATAGTTATTATTTTACATAATTCATTGATTATTAGCTCTTTGTTTGGGTTTCTCAATTATTTGATCTAAACTGAACAAATGTTGATGGTTTTTGTTGTCCTATCACAAACGGCCTTTGCATGAATAGCATCAAAACAAGGGTACCTATACCGTGTTCTGATCCAGTAGCATGTGCCCGATCCTGGCTTCAGTCGCTGTGTTTACTCTCCTTAGCATTGACCATATCAAGGTGTTTATTGCCTTTTAAGGAATATTATTTCACTCATGAATAACTGCCTGCATTATTTGAGTTATTTGATCGGCGTTATATGTGACATTGGCGCGCTTCCTAACCCTCTTGTCCAGCTCGTCCCACAAATGCTCGATTTGGGACAAATTTGGACTGTTCGGTAGTCAATTCAAAACCTGGACGTCGTTTTGAGCCACAAAGGCACACACATTCCTAGCAACATGGTGCCTGACGTTGTCCTGCTGTAACGTGCGATTACTTTGTAGGAAAAGAGGAAGTATATATGGTCTTAAGACCTGATATCGATATGTTACAGCTGTACGGTTGTCATGAATAACCACAAGAGGTGTTTTCAAACTTTTAGACGTCCCTGTCCATACCAAAACAGACTTTACCCCGAATATGCCGCTCTCCATTACGCAAGCGTCAAAATATCGCTCACCACGACGTCGATAGACACGTTGTCTTCCATCTGTTATGTTAAATATGAAGCGAGGAATCGTCAGTAATTAACATGTGACTACAATGGGCTAAACGAAGCCGATTAGGTGCATGTGCAAGCAACCACTGCATTCGATGTTGGCGTCCCCTCTGCGTTAGTGATGGGCCAACATAGGGACGTCGTGGCCTTGAATGAAACTCCCGCAATAGATTCCTAACTGTTCTTGAACACACTGGCCGACCATGAGTGTCAACAACTTGGCGTGCTATCTCCATCGCCGTCTGAAATCGGTTACGGGGTGCGAGAGACGTGTTTCGTTATCTTGACGTCGGCTCCTGGGACGTCACCCAATCTCCCTGTGGCTCTGAGACGCCCAACAAAACGGGATATTGTTGTCTCATGTACACCATATTGCCTGGCTCAGTCGAGGCATTTCCCTCTACATTTAGCAGGAGTATTTCGAATACACGTTTTCTCGAAAATTCTGTTGAATGCATGCAGCGTCAAGCGGAGTCACTGTCGACTGACTTTTACCTTTTCAAAGTGCACGGAGGTAGCTCAGTGTCAAATCCAATTAGATTTCATCCACGTGTCTAAAAGTGATATTACAAAAAACTGGACTCGCGTATATTTCGTGTTATTCACAATACTGAGGTTACTAGTAATGTATTTCTAGAATATTTTTGTATATGCAGCAAATGTTTTTGAATCGTAGTTCTATTATAATATCGAAATCTGATAAATATTCGTTTTCAAGAATATTTAGTTCATCTGTCTGAATCTTGAGATGAAAAAAAACCGTCATTTGTATCTCATTATATTCTAATATGCATAATAAGTAACAGGTGTGTTTTATGATAATGATACGCCATCAACGGTCTCAATTGCTTGCTTTGGTGTGAAAATGTAATTAATACAGTGTAGCCATGACACCAAGTACATGTAGACGACCATGGACATACATCTGTATCCAAGTGTTTACCTTAGTATATATAACATACAGGACAGATAATGCAAACCGAGAAGAGCCAATCCCTTCAATGACCAAAGACTTAGACTGGACTCTCTCCTTTGTGAGAAATATCTTTAAAAGCTATGATGTTTGGAGAGGAGGACAATGGAAATATAAACGAAGATTCGGTTTCTGTAAAGGAAAAATTAATAATATGATGTATTTAAATTATAGCAATCTTGTAAAATGTGTAATAAAAATTTACATAACAATTGTGTTTCTACCATGTGAAGTAAGAAATCAAACATTCTAACGTATTCATTACATACAATATAAAGATTGGTATTAGAAAGTATCCCCCGACACTCACTAACACACATTTAAGTTCAAGACGTTTACTCCTCCGGAACACATGATCATATTCTCATTGAAATTTTTTCATTAGTCTCCATGAAAGTCTTTTCCTTGTTCATATTCCGCCCTAGTTTTATTAAATTTTAGTTTGGATTATGATTATGGTGACATGTTGGTTTAGCGTATTTTGTTTGTTTGTTTGTGTTTTTTTTTATCGCTTTGGTTTTGTTTTTGTTCTTTTTTACACATTTAACGCATTGATAGAATTTCTTATATACATATTGAGTAAATAATAACGTTATCATACATTGGTAAAACGATTTCTATCACTTATGTTTCAATGGAAAACAAGACTGTCCTCTCCGTCGGACCAGTGACATTGTTTTCGCAGACACTTCGAGTGAGGATGTTATCTCTCCATCTGATATCATTGTGTACAATGCTCTCATGTTGAAACATAGCTGATTCAGCGAAGACAATTTGCTGGTAGACGTATAGGGTTTCTATAGAGACAGTGAGGCCAGACTGATTACGTTCGTTCTAATACTAACGAGAAATTATTTCATAAATCACACACTGAATAAATCACATTTCTATCTTCCAACATTAACGGTAGCAGTAATCCGATAGTGCATGATGGAGGCAGTTCCTAATTCCAATAGATTCCTTGATTTATTAAGTGAAGTTTTGCATGGCCGGCCAAGATGAATTTTATCATTTTAGTATAAATCTATGCATTGATATTAAACACAAATTGAAATATGATGATGTATGTACATGTATGAATGATGACGTATGTTCATGTATGGATGATGATGATGATGATGATGATGATGATGATGTTGATGATGATGTATGTACATGTATGAATGATGATGTATGTGCATGTATGGATGATGATGATGATGATGATGATGATGATGATGATGATGATGATTCCACATGTGTGAAAGTGTGTATGGTGGTTGATTTGTATATGTATAAAAAAATTTTTTTGAAAAATAAAAAATTACAAAAAACAAGTTGAAATACTCGATAACATTAAAGTCTTGAAAATACCCGATTGTCCTTAGTTGGCAATATTCCAATTTACATAAACTCGACAAAAATGTCTTGATACTTTTTGATGACATATTGCATTGCTCTTCAGATGACATATAACATATCGGGTACATGTTGAGTGGTTTTCTAGAAATAAAACATTTATTTTTTGAAAGGCTTAAAAGAATTCACATTTTGACTAATTTATTTTTTCCTTAGTTTCCAACAAGATGAAACCTACAAATTACCATATCCCTTGAGCACCCAGATTTAAAGGACGTGACTGTAGCGCAGATGGTTCCCTGGATATGACATTTTTCAAGTACTTATTTTTCCTACCACGTCATGTTTAGTAAATATCAAAGTACAGGATAGTGTCTTTTCCAGCCTTTTCAGTTTAAAAAGTGCCACAGCAAAAAATGTGTGAATGTGTATATCTAAGATTGTATGGCAAGAACAAGGTATGATATCTAGTGTAGTACTGACCCTGTGATATACAGAAACAAATGTGTTTATTTGACAAATGTTCGTTTGTTTTGTTTTCCATGTTGTGATCAAATGATAGTAGATACCGATTTTGATATAAATTGCTCGTAATCTTACGAAATGAAGTGCATGAAAATGAAAGGTTAATATAAAGACCATAATCAGTTTAAAAATCATCAACATTGTATGAATTAAGTAGAATGATGAGAGAAATAAGCACAAGATTTTGGACTATTTATCCATGTCACTGATTCAAACTGTGAATAAGACACACGTGAGCAGCTCCTTTTGATAATGTTGAGGTACAGAAGAACCAAAAAATAAACCAAACTGAAATTAGCTGGGTTTTTTCCAGGACTCGTCGGTGATGCCTAATAGCCTTAATTTTGAAGGCTCGGAGGCGACAATGAAAATCTAAAGTGATGGTAAAAAAAGGCAAAATCTGGACAGGAGGTGGGGTTGGGTTGTGGGATTGTGCAGCAGCCCCATAATTAGATAATACAAAACAAATAAAACGGGCACTTGGCATTGTTGCAGGTGTTTTCTTGGTTTGCTGTTTTCGTATCATTCCCCTATTATTGATATCAACATAAAATTCGTTTGACAGTTTGGTATTTTCCATTTTCGATCGCAGGACTAAAGATTTCACCTCTAATGAAATTATGGGTATAATCCCTAATAAGAATTACAATAATTCAAGACCGAGAAATAATTTAATATTTTTGATGGATATCGATCCAACAATGAGTACGCTATTCTAAGACTTCAACACACAGATAACCTTCTGTCTTCATTTTATGACCGTTAAAGACAACTTGGCTTCCCAAACCCCTTATTTGCAATACCATTTATGTGACCTTGTGTTATGTCATGCACAAGTAAGCGTTTGCTAATTCAAGAAATTGTTTGTGTTCCTTATCTTCTTGTCTGTTGCGAGGATGCAAAAAATCCAAAATAACTAAGAAAGCTACATAACCTTCTCTCCGCTGTTTATTTATTTATTTTTTTTTTTTTGCATTGCTGTGTGGTATCGTTAAGTTCTTCTTGCATTTCAAAACGTTTCAACTTAAAGTAGCTTTCGCCATATATAATTCATTTCTATTTATCACAATTAGAGAAAAGATGGAAAATGAATTATTCGGTTTTGTTTCTTCAGTGAAGTAGAAAATCACGTAGGAGATGGCGGGAAAACCATGCTGAAAAAATATCGAATCTGCATTTCGGAATGCGTACATAAAGTGGTTAAATTGGACTAGTTAAAACTCAAAGTTACGCTTAAAACTTGATGATATTTTACGACAATCTGTACCTCCTCGGTGGGCATATAATTGGATCACTGTGTTCTTACAAGATGGCTTTGCTAACTTGTGACTCGAATTGTTTACCTCGCTAGTTTTAAATCTAATCTCACCACAACATACTATTTTGTCTAAACAGAACTTTACTATTATTGACCTTATTCCTGGTTGACATGAAAACTGTGTCCATAAAATGATAATTGATTCATTTAAAGGCAGAAAAGCCTCCAAATTGTGATACGTGTAAGGGGAAAAAACTGTCAATTTTAAATTTCTGTTGGCGTAAGGGCTGATTATAAATACATGTAGGAACACATATCTGAGGCATAAATGATAATTGTTCTTGACTTTCTGTGACGTATTAACCCACGAAAACTGATATTCACAAAGGATGAATGCGCCATATCATTGGTATGATATGTATGAAGTGGTACCATCATCTGAATCTTACAGCATATGGATTATTCTAAGCTTATTACCTGTATGTGCAGCAATGTGTTAAGAAATTAAGCGATGCGGAGTTCCATCAACGAAAACACAATGATGATAAACGCATTATAAGATGCAAATGAATCCATTTAGGATTTCTTATATTAGTGTGCGCTTTGTTTTCAAATTAGTTATGACGCGTACAAATTCTTTCTGCATTTAACTTGCGGCTACTAAAACTATATCACCATACAGCAGAAAGCAGTCAAATATGAATGTAGATTCATTTATGCAAACATATCGATTTTTCTCGTGTTTTTCATGATGTACTTGATGTCTCTACGCATTATCATAGTAATCAAATCAGTGATTATGGTCGTGAAAAGTCACGTCTCTCTTAGCAATCACGATATTGTCACTTTATTTACTAGAAATTGAAAAAAAAGAGACGCATACTTTATTAATCGATAAAATAAAACATCAAATAATATCTTGGTTTTTAATATTTAAGACTTAGGAGAGTGCATTTTAAAGTTTTTAATATTGCTAATAAGCAAACTTAAATTGTAAACGAGAATGTTTTGAATTTTGCAACCGGAAACGGAAACTTTTTTTTTCTTTTTAACTGCATAGTGTCGACATATCATGGTTAAAACCAAACTTCCTTGGAAGATAGATTTTATAACTTCATATATCACTACCAAATACACATTCATAGTTATGCGTGTCCTGTTATAAGCACGAAGTTTTTGTACAGTGCATGCTCCTTTGTATATTACTTTCATGATATAACTTTAAAATGCGATCTTGGAATGTTGAAGAAGAAGTGGGAACACACTCAACAATATGGCATAGGGCGATGGAGGAACTGAATCACTTATTTGCAGTAAAAGGTATCAACATTATTACATTCTTAATGGCCCGTCAACACATAAAGGTCATTAGGACCATCAATCGGTAAAACACAAAGCGATTCAAAAAGGAAATAACATCACACGAACTAAAAAATAAAAGACAAATGCTAAATATCTTAAATGGTTATATCATCACAAAAGATTAAAATGGTGAATCCTAGTCTATAATACAGACCAACATCTTTCAGATAACCTAGAACTTTATTAATATCAACAGTTTCAAAAAAGGTCTTTAGACTTGTAATGTTACGGTTAAAACATTCCCGAGTAGACAGAAGGTCAATGAAGTCCAATAAAGATGTTAAACGGTGAATGGCTCACTACATCCTATACACCGAGAGTTATCTTCGTCTTTCAACATATATGATTGGATAAGGTATGCATGGCCTATCAGAAAACGGGCAAAGGCAACTTCGTCTCGGTGGTTGTCTGTATAGCCTAGAGACCATTCACCGATGATAGGTTTTACGGAGGGCAACTTATTGGTTGTATATTGGTTCCATTCCTCCTGCCACTGAGATGTTAAAAATGTTTGATAAATAAAGTTTAAAAACAATAGGTGGTAGCAATAACGCTTCCATTGCCTGGCATTTCCATGTGCCCAAGAACACACCAAAAAGCAATACGAAAGGTGTTGGCCTATTCGACAAAAGATTGTAGGACATTACACCTGAAGTCATGCATGTTGTTATGATTACCGCAGATGTATGAAATTTCATTCGATTTTGTCCGGAAATATTAAACAATATTCTATCTTTTCCTCAAACTACAGGATGTCGTATGTAATAAAAGGGATGTTAGCAATAGTTGGAAACATAACTTATTTCATTAGAACTATTGACGGCAGCAATATTTTTGTGTTACAAAAACAAGTTATATCTGCTTCAAAAGAAAGGAAATTAATACAGTAAAGCCACACTAAAAGAATTTAAATGAATAAATGGCTACCGGCAACACCATATGCTTATTTCGGGTTTGCTGTAGCCACGGTTTGGCAGAAACGACAATGAAATATCAGGATCGATAGTGTGTTTTTCCCCAACATTATTATTGTTTTAATATGAAGTATGGGTTTAATTCAGAACCATTAAAATCAAATCATCATCCAATCTCAGTCTGTTAGGTGCAGCGAAATACACTGGAATGAATTATAACAATGCAATGAGATTAAGATTTAAAACGTAATTATCTAGTTCAATGGCGATTAATTGTTTTATTGTTTTTCGGTGGTTCGGTCATATGCGTTCATATGTTTCACCGCTGACAGTGCCTCTCAGAAATCAGTTTATAATGTCACCAAACGACTACATGTATGTGTACAGTTGAAGAAAGGTTAACCGTTGTCAATATGAAGTAATTATATTTCACAGACTGTTTACCTGGAAGTTCAAATACTTGCCTTCTGTAAATTTATATTGACTTTTACACTTGGTGGCAATTATTTTACAGAGCTAATACTGTATATGTATACGATATTTCGAGGATAGAAGATAGTCTGGTAATCTATTTACCTGATATTATAGATTTTGTAAGAATATTAATGTCATATGTACCGTATATTGTGAACTATTACTAAAGAATTGTCATGATATTAAAAGGTGATTAAATGGAAAACTTGTTTCCTTGCATTGGGTTGACTGTTATTGTGAATATTTATGCATTTGTTTTTAATTCAAAAGAAAAATAATGAGTCAGTCAGAAGTGTCATGTTAGCAAGTTCAAGTCCTCGTCGCAAGTTAAATGAAATGATCAAGCGATGTTTCTTTTCTTAACCAGTTTGTAAACATCATCAAATTTACTTTGTTACAACAGCATTGCACCGCGAGGTTGTCAGAGGCGTCTCTGGTCTTCACAATCTTTGTCATCAACATCGCCTCTCAGTACATATGTCAACTAGTATACCTTTGAGTACAACATCGATTCTCATCATCTTGCCCTTTCACGTCCGTTCGAAATCAGACCGAAGAGGAATGACAAGGACTTTCCAGACATGCCAACATTAAGGTTAATGCAATAAGTTAACTGACACTTTCGAAGTCACCATCTAATGTCAAGTTGAAATGAAAGCAATTGAAATAAAAGTGAAACACATTCGAACACGTGGAAACAATTCAGTCGTAAAATCAGCTAAATATATTTGGCTATTGTAACTTTATGGGCTAGTTTAAACACTTCAGAGTCTCAGAAATCACACTTTTATTGAAAGTATATATATATATATTTTTTTCAATCAGAAATTGAACATCACATTGAATAAGAAGATGTTGACGATCATGAATCTGAAGTATTGATGGGATGTTTTGCTAATATGGTTTACCATCCTGAAAGTAGTAATTGGATCCCAAAAGGGTTTTAACAATATTAATGTAAACGAATCTTTTATTGCTGGATACATAAATAGCAGCTTCCCCGCATCCTAACCTATGTTATTTACATGTCACAGGTAATTCGATATTCAAGGGCCTATTTCTGCATCACGACATTTTCCCAAGATTTGTCAACTGACAAGCTCATAACACAGGGTTTCAAGGGATGAAGTTGATACAGATAGGGTTAAGGGTCGCCATAGTGATTTCATTGAGACATATACTAGATCTTTGTGTGATATGGAGCTGGACCTGTTTGTTATTTGTTAGTTATTTGTTGGTTCCGTTGTTTTATATATTATTGTTTTAGAAAATCCAAGTAAGTAAACTGGATTGATATTGATTTACAATTGCGGATGTTGTTGATGAAGCGTAAGACGCCTGCCCTTCTGGAGCACTTGATCATAGTTTCCTTATACTTTTTTAAAGGTGTCTTTTTGTGTATTCCCTTTGTTAATATTTTGACCTTGTATCATTGAATTTTTGTTTTGATCGTGATTATGCTCAATATTGGTATTATTTTGTTGATTTTCAAAATTCTAGATTAAGATTTAAACGTAGAAAAGGGAAAACATAGTTTGAATAGTTCGTACACAGACCTTGTAGGCGTTAACGAATACAAGGCTTCGTTTGAGTGTTGTGATTCTGTGACAATAGCCATACCTGCGATATTGTTAGGGCGTAAAGAGCCTGAAGGTACTAATCTGAGGCCATTCAGAATCAATTACCACGATCAACGTTGCCAGGTTTATATCTGTCTATCAGACTTTTGGGGATATTTGGTATTCTGTTTAGCTAGACGTGGGTATATTATTTAGATTAATTGCTTTTATGATATCTTCGTAGGTTGATTGATGTTACATTGCTTTCCCTTGTGAGGTACGACATTTTCATGTCTTATCGATTTACTACAAATGCAATGAAATTATAACATCCCGCATGTACCATTTGTCATCAGCATCCTAGTGTTTTTAGACACCCTGTTTAGGTTTCTATGTGCGCACAAATAAATTCATCAACATCTCAAAACGTTTTAAAAGTAAATGAAAAATATACCCAATCCATGTCGAAGGACTAGTGTCTTTTGTACCTAATGATTTTCCAGGCCCAATGTACTACTTTGTTTTGTTATTTACAGGTTTCCCATTATGTATGTAGTCTTACCTATTGTCGCTCCTGTAAATATACAAATGTACTCTGCGTTTAATTTAATTTCTCCGGACGTTGTGGATTCTACTTATCATACTCAAGAATTTTCTGTAAGCTGCAGACAAGCGTATAAATCCAGTAAGTTATTTATACCAGTCATATTATGCATATGTACTGTCAGGCTTTGTCAATTTGATTACACTATTATTCATCAGATTAAAAATAGAAATGAAAGAGATGCACGTCTATACTTTATCATTTTGAGATGTAAATTCGATCAAAGAAGAGGATTTTCATTTTCTCATGTCAAAATTGCAGAAACTGATTGGAATTGAGATAACAAAGTCTCTATGTTTCTTTCTGACTTATTAAATGTTTTCCATCCTTTTTAGGAAATGTGAATATAATGTATATAATGTATTTAAAATAGACAATATACCTTGCTGCTTTTTACAAATAAAACAACATTTAAACGTGATATTTTGAACAGAATGACACTTGCACTCATCAATATTGCTTCAGAAGAATACCACATGTATGCAATGAATATCACATTAACAATAATTATGACTTTTAGAACTGCATAACACTTTTAAGCAAGTTTTACGTTCGTTATAATGATATTATTGATATAATAAAAATCACAAACCCCAAAGCAGAGTTCAGAAGATAAAAAATGTATTTCTTTGTGCGATAGGAAGCTGGTCTTGATTGATAGTCAATAATATGCCTAAGAATATCACTGTCGTCGATGAAGTAGATGACGCTTACCCTTCCGTAACACCTTGTCTTATTTTCTTTTCAATGTTCCGGGGATCTCCGTGTCAGTATTTGTTTTATTGTTATTTTACTAAAGTTTTATCGAAGTTTAATTCTGATAGATATTTTGTTAACATGCAAGTGTATTTTATGTAGTTTTTGACGCATTAGTAATATAACAAGTGCAACGGAAATAGAATACATATATTTGTAGGTTAAAAGGATTATGCACCATTTTACATCTATCAGTTCAATGTTCTTTAAACAAGGAGAAACACTGTCGTTATGACATTAATAACATATGTATGTTTCAAACCGGAACGATAGTTGTGTATCTCCTGTACAATCGGTTACGGGTATATTGTGTTTAAGAAGGTTCAAAATGAGCACATGATGCATTTACGAGTGCGCTAATAATGCATATGAAAATACCAAGACGTTCAGACTTAGTTTAATATTTTGTTTACTGAAAGGTGTATTCAAACACCTTTCATACACCAAATATTTCATGTTCTGCCGGCGAAAAATAAATTATACATTTTGAACACAAAATTTCCGAAGACGCATAAAATATACAAGATTTTTCAAGCAAACATATATCAAATAAAATTAGAAACATTCGTTGATTGAGGATGATAAACGAATCTGGACAACTGAAATCAACACTGGATATTATGTCAGTAGCAACTGATATGCTTAAGCTGAAATATTAAATTGTTTAATTTAGGGCATATACGTTTCAGCATTCTAAGATCTGCTATGAAATTAGATACTAAAACATTGTTGTTAACGGTTCTTATGTCCCAACAGTGCAGTAAATATATGTATCTATGCGATTAACGGTTGAGGACAAATTTATACCTAAAAGATACACTACATGAGACCTGAGGATTTATTGGGGATTAACTGTCAAAACTGCCAGTTTACGACAATT
Organism: Ylistrum balloti; assembly: GCF_031769215.1. NCBI lineage: Eukaryota > Metazoa > Mollusca > Bivalvia > Pectinida > Pectinidae > Ylistrum > Ylistrum balloti. Next base: position 452,595 of record NW_026782569.1, read on the forward strand.
AATCTGTTTGCTTATAGTCTGACAAGCTATTGACCATATGATTTTTATATTAGTGAGTGTGTGATCACCTAAATGATATTGTTTTCATTTTCCTTTTGTTCGTAATACTACACGGTATATTATGTATCATCACGAGATTTGAAGTCTTCAATAGACATGTTTGCCATTCAAATGTTTTAGAAAATTCCAAAGAATGATTGAACACCGAATCGGATTGTTTACAGCTACCAATGTACTATATAAGTTCATGTGTTCACTTATATAGCACTGTTTACATGCACATAAAATAGCCACCCGTTGCGTGTGTCAATCTGCGAAAGTATAGTTAGCTGAAATGAATATGCACACTTTATACTTCTGTATTATGTAAGAAATGATATTCAGAATTCTATAACATTAAGTAAAGAAATTTGCGTGCTGATTGTTTCGAAGTTTCAAGAGAAATGCGTTGTGTCTGATTTAAGTATATGGGTAGATGCAGTGCGATAAGTAAGGAGTTATACGTTGTACAATTTGTTACATGCGACATGTTGATCATTTTGATTACTTCATCAAGATTATATCATTTAAGTTGTCAGTTATGCGTTGCTCTACGCAGCTGGCAAATAGTGAAAAGGAAGTGAGAAGCGGAATACATGTAGCTTGTTTTAGACATGATTATATCGGTTGTAATCCAGGTATAGATTCTTAGTCATATTTCGCCGGTACCTTTGTAATCAATCATTTTATTCTCCCATTGATAGTGAAACCAAAATGCAGCTTGCTTATTATCTGCAGTTACTGAACATATTTTTTTTATAAATAAGGAATACTGCAAATAATGACTTTACGTTAAATATCCATACCTAAGAATATCATATCTTATATACAGCAATTTGCTTATATCTTAATAAGAATAGCAAATCCGATTTTATTGTAACTTACATTTCTTTCTTTGCTAAGACTAAATAAAGCATGGTGCATTTGCTACCTCTTTGTCGGGGAGTAATGGATTGCTTTCCACAACGCTGCATAATGCTCGCACTGATTCATATTTCCCTACTGTATTTCATCTTTTTTTATTTTCGTCAAAATAGGAGCATCCCGAATTTACCGACTGGTGGTTTTTAAACAATGAACTGTCTCGAACATCTCCTTGTCTTGACAATTACATACAAGTTGCTATATACATAGAAATCTTGTTCTCATATTGAGAACATGCCATTACTTTCAATGATTTAAGTATATCTTCTGCAGTTGTTCATTATTGCCCTTATTTTAGCTATGATGTCCATTCTGTCTTTTTTTCAAATATTGACCACGGCTACATATCAGGTCCAGTTATTGGAGCTGAAACTGAGGTCCTAGTTTAAAAGCTATCGATTACATTCAAAGTTTTATGAATTGATTGATACATTTTTTTTTAAAGTCTACGAATGTTATCATTATTCATTACATACTTTACGTTCTCTTGCCTAGGACAGGCATGATGAACATCATAAATGGCATAAATACACCATGCAATGCATTTTGATAGATTAAGACACGGCTACCACTAACGTTTAAGTCTGATAGATAATTGTATCTCTCTGAACATTATGTTTTGACATGTTCTGACAGCTCCTTCCTTAACATACATAATACTTTTTGAAGTATCAATGATACACACGTTCATCTAATTGGATATTTGTTAAATCGGTGTGGCATCGGTTAGTATCCAATATCTTTCCTGACCAGTCCCTGTGCTTTGAAACATCCCTGGTGTCACGAGATAGTCGGATAAACGGTCTTCTCAAACAGTTAGATCTTGATATATATGCACAGCTCAGAAACAGGGCTCGACAGATGCTTAACGAATCAGCTAATTTAGTTTCACCGTAAATACGTGCCCAATTAGTTTACTTTCCCATGGGCAATCAAGGATAAAGTGAAAACTTACATCTAGTTCACTACTCAGTTAATGGAAAGAGGCACAGAGACGACCGCAATCAAAGTAATAGTTGACAAGCTAGCTTACAGTATTCGTTTTTATACGGGTATATGTAGGTATGGGTGAAAAAATTCAAAAAGAAAAAAATGACGCCGATGACTTACATTTCGGTTTATATGGACTTGTGCAACTGTCATTAGTACAACACATCTGCACAAAATATTGACTGGAAACGCCTACTTTTTTGTCGTATCAACCACATACGTAATTGCTTTTAAACTTTTGTCTCCACATATATCTTGACTCACTTTCTGTTGATATAAAGGAGACATTTGAAGATTTTCAAATGGAGAATTTATATTGCCGTTTCGTTAGTAGCTAGGATTTTGATATATCCACATAGCATGAATTTACAACATTGCAAAAAGAGTGATATATATTGTTTGGTGATTTTAGTATCATTTATGCAAGTATTACGCCACGAAGAAGGGCTGTTAAGACAGGATCAAGGTTGATGCATTATTCAAATTTTGCAACATATACTATTAGGGGCGGTATTCTTGCTTTCTTGTAGTTGTTTTTGTCCATAGATACTGCATAACATTTTTCCTCATTTTGTTGAAATGACGTATTCGTTTGAAACTTTAAAGAATATAAGATCTATTTAGAAAAATAGTAAATGTGTTTTGTTTAACATACAAAATGACGTTATTGTTTTTCAAATATATACAAATAACAATAGGCGTTGCAGTTGTAATCTCTGACATGTACAAGAGCAGTAAGATACAACTAGAACATCGATATATCCATGTGTATATAATATGATGATATTAAAATCTAGTCTTAAAATATATATCTATAGTGTTACAAGGATTTTGTCACCGGGTTACCTAGGTTTTGTCATCATTTGTTTTCAGAGTCATCCATTTTTAAAAAGTTTCAATTTTCTGTCGCACATAACCTGTAGCTGTTTCTTTATCTAGAGTTAAGCCAGCTATTGTTCACTATTGGATGCTTCAATATACATGTAACCACTACCTTAAATTATATTTCATTCAACTAGAATACACTTGAATGTATTTTTGCCAAAAACTATAGCAGCCTTTGGTGGTTTCTGGCTTTTGGCCTATATACAAATAATAACACTAATAATTTCCCAACCGTCGCTGTAGCTTGCCTCATTTATCCCACATTGTTAGAAGTGGCTAGTAACAATGACCAGACATCCCTCTGGGGGCAAAATTCCTACCGGGTCATACCAACATTACCTTCCGACACGAAAACACAGATACGGCATTTTTCATTTCTTTCCGTGATGAATTCCCTTCCCACTCCGGAAGCAGTTTAATAGAGATCTGATTATATTTTATCTCATTCATGTCGTTAATTGTTTATTCGTGATGTAGATTGTATTGAATATTTTAGTTTATAGTTTTAGGTTTTGTTAATGTTGTTCCACAAATGAGAAAATGGGTTGTGTGATGATCGAAGAGTAATCATCAAGCTTATCGACAGAGACACAGGCAGATAAGTCTCTTCCACAGTACATTGAAACTCAGCAGAAAATCATTGCCTCGATACGGATCTTCACACGGAATAACATTACATTGGTTTTCATTTTTGTTTGATGGATGCTGTTCGTCATCGCAGTAGGCATACCGAACAGAAAGCTGACCACTGTTTCTAGGACATGGTCTTATCTGTATGCACAGTTGGGTTGTAGAACTATATTAGCGACGCACTGATATCACCATGGACTTTCCTAATAGGAATATCGCTGAAGGGCATGACCCCTCCCCTATCTGTGTCTCTTTGCATCACCAATGAAGGCGTATTGACAATCGACCTGCTAGATGCCTCCTCACTCATTGGTAATTGAACGTTCGCGGTATGGAAAGTTAAAAAAAAAAAAACATGCAGATCGCCAACTACTTCAAATTTCCTATTTTTTCTCTCGAAATAACGTTCTTGTCAACACATGCAACGCCTTCTACAACTTGACCAAAACTACAACGATGACAAGAATAAAACATCGTTTATACTCAAAACCTGCAAATTAAGTATTTTCGCAATTAATCAAAATCATATGCTGCGCAACTTTGATTATAACTTTGTGCAAAATTCGCTGTTTTATTGCAAATAAAATTGGATAATGATTATTAATTTTAGAGTAGCATAAAGGATTTTAAGTTTCTGGCAAACCCAATATCGCTAATGCCATCTCAATGCGCCGATCAATAAAATTGTAAAAAGGAGATATTCTTAACATGGAATTCTCTGGCTACCGTTATTACACTGCCAGTATATTGATTGTTTAAAAGTAAAAAATAAAATGAATAGATAATACGATATAAAATAATTAGAAGAAACAAACAAAAGAAAGAAAAATAAAACCAAAAAATGTTACGAAAATATAAAACCCTCAAAAGATAAAAACAAAAACAAAAAAAGATAAAAAAAAAAAAAAAAAAACAAAAACAAAAACAAAATCATCGTATATATTCTAATTGAAACCCTCGAAATATACCGACAATGACACAATGTGTTTAACTTTTTAGATATTGTTTTGTCTCTTTGAGGACTACCTTAGTAGGTCATGCCAGAAATGAAGCTTTATAGCTACCACTTGTTGTTTCTATAATTCATTTTACTGATTTTGAACCATTAATCAAACATTTTTAACAGTTCAGTGACAGCAGGAATGGAATCAATATACTAACAATAAATTGCACACCGGAAAATCTATCATCGGTTAATAGTCTCCTTGCTATAGAGAAAACTACCGAGACGAAGTTGTCCTTGCCTGTCTTCGGATGGGCCACCCATACCTTCCGCATTCATATATGTTGAAAGGCGAAGATAATCATCGGTGCATAGGATGTGATGAACCATTCACCGGTAAACGATTTTATTTGACTCCATTGACTTTCTCTCTACTAGAGAATATTTTATCGTTACATTACAAGTCTAAAGACCCTTTTTGAAACAGTTGAGATTAATAAAAATTCTAGATTATCTGAAAGATGTTGGTCTGTATTATAGACTATGACTCGCAATTTTAATCCTTTGTAATAACATAACCATTTAGAATTTTTAGCATTTTAGTTCGTTCCTTTTTGGATCGCTTTGTGGTTTAACGGTTGATGGCTCTAATGACTTTTTATGTGATTAAGAGCAGTTACGATTATCACAATAATGATATATTTATATGCTAAATCTAAGTAATATTTTCGAGCCGTGTTAACATAATTAAGGGGCTGGTGTTAACAAGTCCAGGTATGACGGTGTCGTACAATGACATTTCAAAACATCCTAAAATGGACCAGCCTTCCTGGTCATTTTCTCATAATTAGTCATTAGATTACTGTTTTACGTCACTTCAACAGATGAGGCTATGTGAAAAGAGTGTCAATTGGGTCACTTAAGGATAAATATAAACAACCATCAAATGATAGTCATCATAGTAGTATAACACACAGATATTAAACTGACAGCTGGCAAACAAGTCCGTTTCGCCATACTAAATATTAAATTGACCTTTTAAGCAGAAACACACATCATGCAGTTTCAATTTCAACAAATATTATTGCTCAAATAGGGCAATGGGATAGGGCATCATACATTGCTTATCTAAGCCTTCTCCCAGCAACTTCTGGATGGCAATACAAATGAATTAGTATTCACAGATAGACAATACATAACAGATATGTATACAATAGTGTCTCAATTTCCTCATTGGAATACATCTATTTACTTTTTTGTCAAATCTATTATTGTCAATTAACTTTCTGAGATACATGACAATAAGAATATATTTCACATTCATGACACCCATGAATTTATACATTGATATTAAAATGATCATGAGTAATATTTTGGTTTATCACCTAATTTAATTACAATTACTCTTGAAAGATTGTAGAGTGGACAGGCCAAGAAGTAATGTTCTGCAGATTCTTACAAAATTACAAGACCATAATGGAGAATGGACTCATTTCTAAGTTGACACATCATTATATTTATTTGACGGCTACCATGCAGCTTGTAAGCAATTTGTTCTCTCGGCTAAAGAACAAAGGTAATAACCAAACTACATAAGGTGAACGCGTAACACTTACATGAAAACAGAGTTGTTGCCAATAAAGACGTTCCAAAAAGGTATCTTAGTAAAGGAAAAAAGGAAAAACCCTAAACGAGTTTTACGCTTTATTTGGCAGTCATCAATATATCTGAAAGTGAAATTGGATGACTTTGCAATTGCTTTGTGTCATTCAGTGTGCAATGATGTAACACTTCTCTCAAGTCCTGAATTCAGTGAAGAACTGATAAACACGGTGAAAACAACGTGGAAATCGCCCGAAGGAGTTGAAACTTGCTTACTTCGTTTGATGGTTTAATATCCTCGCAACAGCTAAGTATCTTTAAAGATATTTTTCATGGATAAAGGGGCATTCTAAGAACTTTATTGATTCTAACTAAACTGAATTGTCACACCTAGGCACGGTGGCTTTAAGAAAGTAGTCAAATTAAACTTAGAATAGGAAAATCAGTTTATACCGATTATTTATTGTGGTTAATCCAGGTTAAGCAAGTGCAAGTCTTTCAGACTCAGGTGTGACTCTGTTCGGGACACGTCACCAGTAAAGTCCCTCGCTTTAACTTACGCTTAATTTCTCAGTCAGTCATGAATTATCCTTCTGATTCAGATATAATTGTAACCAACTAAGTGATGTTAGTAATAAATTTTACCAAAGCTTTCTCCGAGGATTACACAGAAAGCAGAATTTTCAGGCACAGGATTAAACTGTCATTAAATTTTGTGACCATCTGTATCATTGAGTGCATTTCATTGTTTATTAGCTGTTTGGATAGGCTTTTTCTGAGAGGATATCATCAGAACATCGACAACAACAGAGCACAATATTGATATGATTTCTTTAAATCGAATACACCTACCACGTATTTGTATCACTAACTAAGTAATGTAACACAAAAAACCTGTAAAAGTTTACTTTTTTGTTACATGAATGAATCCATTTTTGTTATGAATAAATATGTCTCTTTGTATTTTAACTTTGTTACTGTATTTGTTTTGTGTGTTGAGGAAAGATTTTACTGCCATCAGCTATGGTAATGAAGATGGAAACGTCATAACTTGCCAGAAATATATATATCCAACCTCTTCATTTAGTAGAAAGATAAAGACATACATACAATAAACTTTCGGATTACCTGGGGAAAACCCACGTGGTCGGGCTGGTGACCCCCATACCTTTTCACATCCATTCCGGGAATCGAACCCCGAACGGCTAGGCGAAAGGCGAGTTCGTTACCACCGCGCCACCCGAAAACATAGTGTATGTATGGAAATGGACAGATATCTTTTTTTTTTTTTTTTTTTTTCGACTTTCTTTTTTCAATTCATTTCCTGGTATAGATTTATTGTTGATAAATATATTTTATGACTTCTTGTACATGGTCAATCAAAACCTATCGGTCTGTATGTATGTATGTCCGTTAATCAACGCTTTGTTAGTTTTACATATACCGTGTGTGTGAAAAAAAACATTGTACAAATGTCAATAACACCATCTATTTAAACAAAAATATTTGATAAGAACATTAGCTGGGGAAAACATGACAGAAAGAGAAGACATTAAACAGAGGAAGGCCATTATACATGCATTAAAATGTTGATTCTTTTCTGTGAGGCGACAGGACCAACAACCTTTCTATTTTTTGGAAATCGTTATAGTAAGACAGCAATTGTAAACATAGTATTGACTAATTCTGGTTTTATTATTACTTTTTCACACGACCCGTTTTTGATGCTCGTTAGTATGCCGGCTGGATCCGTCTTTGTTTACTTTTTTCTTTAATTTGATAAAGTGACATTATGTACATGGATTCACAATAATGCAAATGGCGGGTGTTGTTTTGTTTATATTTTGCCCAAGCGTTTTTGAATTTCAGTTTAAATTATGATTACGTTGACTCATCGGTATATCACTGAATGTGTAAATGGTACGTTTTGATTCTGGTAAATCCCTCCAAGAAGAATGTATTCTATCTTAGTAATTACTTGATACAACGAATGAAAAAGAAAGTACATTTTTGTACCCGTGAACACCGAATATCGAGTAGCTGTAACGGTCGGATGATTAATATTTTTCGAGTTGCATGTTCCATGGTCGTCGAAGTTAAAACTCGCTGTTTTTAATTACACTCCACCACGTCTCTTTCGAATCACTCCAAAACGAACATGGTTCATTTCAGTTAAGAATAGTTTTCTACAAAGCGTCTCGCAATTTCAAAGGAGGCCCAAATAACAGCTTAATATTTAACGTAGCTTACTCTCCTGTTATTCAGGTGCCTCTTTGTTAGCATTTATTACCTCACACAGATATGCTTTTGTTGTGTTTTATACTTTTTTAAGATACAAAAGTTATTGATGAACTTTCTTTCTTTTTTGCATTTTTGCTTTTCCTTAATGAAACTTGATGCACGACGTTACTCCGTTAAGCAAATGCAGCACATATTTACTAAATTACTGGTTTATGATTTAATACGAGAAACCAATGAACTGAAACAAAATATTGCATGATGCTATACCATTTCGTGTTCGTATTATACATTTGGTATTGCATTGGATATTGTTTAAACACAGCAATCATAGCGTACTAAATATCCTTATCTCGTTACATCTAAAGGTTCTTGCACTATCGGTATAATTGTTTAAACCACCATTATGTTTGGAATACAGCTGTAATATATGAATATAGGCCGTTAAAAGTAGGATAGGTAAACTGGTAATGTATTGATTGTAAAATCTATGACAATATTTTACACTTATGAAATAGACCTGCTGATTTATGTGCATTGGTAAAGTACACTCTAGTACAAATTTCGTAATTGGGTGTAATTGTCGACGTTGAGTTCCTGTATTTCAAATGCTTTAAAACAATGCTTATCTCTTGGGGCCTTGCTAATGTAGGTTTCAAAGAAAGGCATAACTGCTTTATTCTCAACTTATAAATTTCAGCCAAAGGACAAACCTTTTTGACTCCAATTGATTTCAGAACGTGGTTGCCCCTCCGGAAAGGACACATATCACATGGGATATTAGTTTCTAGAAAGTCTGTTTTGAAAGGAAGTTAATCAGGCCATTTCAACTTCTGTCTTAACATTAGGATCAATCAGACGCTCGTGCAAGAACAATAAAAAACAACACCACCTGTTTCCGGTGGCACGGTATCCCTAAGCTCGCAGACTCCACTGCTAGTCAGATCGTGGCACACAAACATGTATTGAACACTGTTTTGTGTGGCGTAGGAATTCTCCGCTGCAGTGAGATAACATTTATCAATATTGTGTTTGACACAAGACAAAGTTTACATTACCACTTCGCTGCTGTAATACACGATAGCTCTTCGTGCAAAAAGACATTATTTGTTTAGATTAGTACAGATATATATATATCAATTTAACTGAGTCCAGTTTTCGATCTGTCAATCGCGACATTTTAATCTCTTTTAAAAAGTCATACTTAACTCATTACTCTCATTGCACAACCGTAGCTACTTTAACATATAATTTTACAAACAGTGATTCTGAGAAATATTAGAAACAATGTATACTTTCATATCAGTATATCAATGCAGATTCCATACTTACTGTGACTGAGAATGGTCTTCAAAACCATTCGAATAAAATGTTATTTCGCTTAAGCGCAAAAATGTTTTACGGTATACGTATATATATCCTGATTCCGAAAGATGACGACTCAGTTGAGTTTTTTTAATTTGCCGACAGCCATTGATAACTATGTACAGTTCACGTCATATTTACTTGATGGGGATCTTTGAAAAATCATACTGTCTTCAAACGAGACAGCAACCTCGACAACAGCGCAGCTTTAATCTTTCTGGAATTCAGATTTGTCTTGTAATACGTAAAGAGCAAAACATGTTCCGTAAACCGAAATAACGATACAAAATAAACTCAAATTTTACGATTTGTGCACTGCCAGCAGCAGAACCAATTATTAGCATTTTTTCACAGGGACCACGCGTTCACGAGGGATACCAACATCATTTAGACAGCGTAGGAAGAAAGATCAGATAGCCTGAAAAAATGAGAAGGAAACTAGAAAAATAAACAGTCCAAAGTCCTGCAAAGCCAGGAACCAATAGGTCAAAATGTTGATGTATACAATAGCCGTTTATACAAGTTGGTAAAATTAAAATGGCGCTCATGTTGATAAAGCCACACTTACACAAAGGTCAATGCCTAGTGGATAGGTAGCAGTAATCGGGACTGCAGTTTTTAACATTTTGACGATATAATTTTAATGGTATTCGAGCTTTTCTAAAGAGCTTGACATTTGTTATATTGTATTATGATTTTTTGGTTTAATTAAGAACCTCGTAACCATATCAATAAGACCAATGCACTTTTGACATTCATATATGAATACGTGTTGATTTCCCTTAGGCACAAATATATAAGACTACATTCTACTTTATCTCACCATGCTGTTGTACTTAAAAGACAAGAACATATGTATAAATTGAAAAATTACAAATTCAGTTGATGTATTCAATAGCTGAGTCTGCATCCGCTGATGTTTCGGTAAAATCAATTTCAAATTGAATTAAAATTGTTTGAATAACGACCACAATTCTACTTATTTCAAGACTATGCTTTAACAGCCAAGGCATATACTTATTATTTCTTTATCTGTACAGAGATGAGAAAAAAATGTAGAAAAATGGTTTTACGTAATTGCAGCACATAAAAGCTTATGAAAATACAAAGACAATTAGCTGTTTATCGCATTTTAGAATATACACAAAAACAAAGCTCTCTATTATGCACGAGGACCAAGATTTTATTGTCTTTTACAATTTATGTGGAGACGTTCGCTTGAGAAATACTCGCATCAGTTAAGGTCGAACTAGGTATATTTGACTCAAATATTACGTTGTTTCCCTTGCACAGACATATAATTCTACCATTGGTATTGCATTAATGTATTGAATGCAATACAGGCAGTACAGAAAGACACAATTCCAATCTACTACTGAACAAAAACTATTCTGAGACATTTAAAATGATTATGTTTATATACAAAGGATGCTTCCAAATGTGGGCGTGCCTTTTCCATCATACATGTTGTGTTAAACACCTGGGGAAAATGGACACCTGCCAACAAACATTTATATTTCTGAAAAACCGTGCCATCGGACTAGGTACAATCTTATGCCCTACCTGTCTTGTAACTTACTAGCTAAGGATTATATTATAATCGTAAAGTAATCCAGAAAAAGGCCCTTGTAATTGAATTTCCTATATTTCAATACATTTGAACACGTGGTGTATATATAAGATTATATTGGAACTGATGTAGAAGCATTGTTAAATGAAAACAAGGACTGAAAATGAAACAAATTGCTATATATGGTGTATAAATTATGTGTTTCACCGTGTTTGCACATTTTCGGTACATTTTCATTTATTTCAATTCGATATTATTATTAAATAAAGTAAATGTCATTGATTTGTTAGAAAATAACATTTAGATAATTAATCGGTAATCAGTTTTTTTCTTCTGATTCCAGTCGAATTTGTAAAATCTTGCCAAATCCAGCAGGATACGTGTAGCGAATCTGTCGGTAGAAAAGGAATGCTTCAGCTGGTAATGTAGAATTGTTGAGCATGTTATTGGGGGTATGAATGTATCGACAGCAACAGGGGATTTTCGAGTTGGAAAGAGAGCGAAACATGACAAAAATCATTTAAAAATGCCAATGGCAGAAGCAAGTATTCCGGAAATACATGCTAATGCAAATCATAAGCAAACAAGCGTTTTCCAAGAACCAAACTATTTCCAAAAAGATGGAAAGCAAATTACCATTAGTATAACGAGTGTATTCGCTGATGTTGACTTAAGATCCTATTATCATCACCGTAGTTGTATTTTTGACAAAAAAGGTAACTATGTGTTTTCTTCAAAACTGAAAATTCAATGTTATCATCAAGACTGCAACTCATCGTAATCCACAACTTTCCACTAGAAAATATATGTTAAATATCAAGAGTATAATTTTGTTCGACGTTTTATTGTCATGTACACTAGACTAGGCTCGGGCCTCATCACACCTTATTCATATGCAACACACTTTGACTTGCACTCGAACAAGATATAAAAGGATAAGAGAAAAGTAATCGTTCACCACCCTTTAGGGTAAGGTAGGGGAAACGTCGGAACATTGTTAAGTTGATAAATACTCGGCTAACATAACAATATCATAATCTACCCTTCGGTTTTAAAATCTTCCCCCTTTTCATCCTTAACGTGGGAGAGAGTTTCTACCAGCCCCAACCCGAGGGGAAAGATGACAACCACGAGGCTTCCCAACCGTTTGCAACTTAAAAAATCTTCACCCTATGATTGAATTCTTATTTTCTCTTACATTATTGGCACTTGTTTGTGTTGTTACAGTCTTTCGCATCTTCGAAGTAAATCAATTGTTGACGTGACGTCTGTGAATATCAACAAAACAAATAAAAAAAAAAAAAATAACACAAAAGTGCTGTGACGTCAAACCATCGTCCTGACAGGCGAATCCCCCGTCTCAAACCTCGGGTTAGACCGTTAAAAATCCTAGATTTACTTGTCCAGGTCAAGAGTATTTGTATACATATGTGAAACGCTATCAGGACCTGTCTACGGAACACAAAGTACGATATAAACCATATGTCAATACTATGATGACAATTCCGATTTCGGTTTCATAAATTGTCATGAACTTGACTTGACCTGAGTTGATATAATGCTTTTGAGAGAGACTAGTTAGCCCGCACTTTTAGCTGATGCACTGATGAATCAACAGCTTAGTACTGAATAATTAAACAACATTAAGCACAAAATGAGAGATCTTAATGGTTTTATTCTTCAAGCTTAACGATCCACATTTCCAAGAAATATTGCTTTATTCAGCTGAGATTTAGAAAACTTTATTCTATGTGATAAGAGCATGTCAAATAGACGGAACACTATTGCAGCATCAAGTAGAATTTTAGAGATCGTAGCTACTCAGTACGTTTAAATAATAGCATAATGTTTTTTTTTTTTTATTTCTATACTGACACTTCTGATGATGAAATACCTGACTGCTTTTGCAGTACCAACTCAGGCGTAAAACTATAGATAATGTAATGGATTATTTTCACAGCCCTTGACGTTTATAAAGAAATGATGTACTCTGAATTCTGTCAAACGTATGTTTTGTCCATGTATATATACATACATGGTGTAAAACAATGTTTTAAGTGATTTTATCAAGTTTTGTAAACGAGGGTAGAATGGATCGATGATGACGCTCATTATCATTTTGAAGACCGAACATCTTAAAAACAATTAGCAATTAAAATATTTATATAAAACAAAGAACGAAAGAAAATCGACCATTCATAAAACAGATGTTTTAGAGTTATCTATTATATGGTGAAAAACGAAAAACTTTCCGATATCTCCAATAAAAAATGGCTAAACACGTGTCATTATTGACATAATTCAGATTACCAGTTAATGATTGTCAGAATAAATATAATTTATTAATGCATATAAAAGTTTAGTGGGAAGAACATGTGATCGGTCTATCTACTATTGTGTAGTTTGTATATTGAATTTTTTAGTTTATTATATAAACTGTTAATTGTTTATTGGCGTCTGTGTCGTATTTTACGTTCCAACGAAATACTATCAAGTAATCCTAAATGAAAGATCCCAAAATTTATTGTCGTTTCTGACAATCTGGGGGCTCGTCCAGGATTAATTTCTCTATAGATGATTTATCTGTTTTGAACATTCAACGGGTAAAATGTTGGAACGTGAAACCAGCACTGAACGTCAATTTACAAGCAGACAAAGACGTGTATGTTCACAGATCATGAATGTATATAGTAAAATGTGCTGTAGTACAAGTGTAGTTTACCTGAAGTTAGTGTTAACCCCCAGTGTAGTGTAGCTTTCAGTGAGATAGCGCTATAGAACCATTAGAGGTTGTCAAAGTAGGTCGGATTGAATAATAAACATATGCTATTGTTCTGAGAGTCAAAATAGGTTGGGCATATTATTATCAATTGTTACTTTGTACAATATGTAGGATTGGTTGCTATGTAAAGCTACTGCATTGACCAGGGTGTAGATTTTGTAGAACAAATACTGTAATTTACTGTTATCTTGCACAGAACGGAATAGCTCGGGTAATTCAACAGATATTTGATATATATTGACAGTGAAAAAGTTGTTCTAATGTGAGTACTAATTAGAATAAGTGAACAACACAGAGAACGGTTGTTCGTGTACTGAAGGCAATGCTAGAGAGAAGTCGAGTATTGTGAGACTCGAAATCAGGTTAGGAACCAGCAGATAGGCTTATTTCAGTACAGTGGGGTTTGTTTTCATAGTTTATGAAGAAAATATTGTGAAGTGACAAACCATACATCGTATATTGCTGTAATGGTTAAAAGATACAGTGATATTTCTTAAGAGTAGAAATTCAAATACTGTAAAGTGACAGCAGTATTAGCAGCAGGTACTCGCAGGTATTATTGTCCATACTTATTTGCATAAGCGACTGGAAATACACCATGGAGTACGAGAAATTGTTAAGTTACGGTGAGCGATTGGGGTATAAAGAAGCTGAGTTGCGGAATTTTGTGGCAGCTAAGGAACGGGAATACCTTGAGAGAGAGGAGAGAGAACTTAGACGAAGCAAGGAAAAAGAGGAGAGAGAGGATGAAAAACATAAAATGGAGCTCGAGGAAGCAGAGAAGGATAGACAGGAAGCTGAGAAAAGTAGACTGTTTGAGATGGAAAAGCTTAAGCTTCAAGCTGACATAGAATTTGCTAGGCTTAAGGCAGAACAGGAGAAAAGTGCATTGTCAATGTCGAACTCAGAAGAGTCGAGGTCAAGGTCACTGCGACCAAAGTTACCAAAATTTGACGAACAAAAAGATGACATGGATGCATTTTTAGAGCGACTCGAGAAGTTTGCTATAGCTCAACACTGGAACGAAGACATTTGGGCAGTGAGCCTTAGCCCCCTATTGACCGGTAAAGGGCTACAAGTCTATTCAAGCATGCCTGCAACTCAGATCAACAAGCACGATGAGCTGAAGAAAGCGCTTCTCAGAAGATACGAGTTAACCGAGGAAGGTTTTTGCGTAAAGTTTAGGGATAGTAAACCGGAGAAAGGTGAAATGGCATTTCAATTTGTCGCTAGGCTGTCACGGTACTTGACGCGGTGGACTAACATGTCCGAGATCGAACAGTCGTTTGAAGGGTTATCAGACCTGCTTATCAGGGAGCAGTTTATACAAGCCTGTTCAACGGATATGGCCCTGTTCCTTAAAGAGAGAGCACACAAGAGTGTTGAGGAGTTAACTGGACCCGCGGAACAATATATGGAGGCCCATGGAGGAAGTATTACGGAATCTGGAAAGGTCAAATCTAGCAACCCCAATAAGACAAATTTTCCGTCGCGCCGTAATAACCAACAACAGCAGAGTGACAAATCGACAGACACTAAGGGTCAGAAAACGCGTCGGCGTTTCATTTGTGGTGGTGAAGGACATATCGCTCGCGATCACGCAGAAGGAGGCAAGATTGGATCTAAGCCTTTCAAAAGCAGCCTGTACAAGGACTCTAGCAAAGCAGCTCTTTGTAAGTCCATGGAAAAGAGAAGGGAGGTTGGGGTCAAACATATTTGTAAGACGAAGGGGCCAGTAACAGAGCCAGTGGGACGTTTACGACTGAAAGATAGTGGGATGCCTGTCCAGCTTGGATACACGGGAGGTCAGTCGGTGCAGGTTTTAAGGGATACAGGATGTAGCAGCGCCGCCATCAGGGAAGCTCTTGTAATGCCTTGCCAGATGACAGACAAGAAACTCCCATGTATATTGATTGATGGGAATGAGCGGATGCTCAGAACGGCCAGGATTGTTGTGGTTACCCCCTTCTATGTTGGGGAATTGGAGGCAATGTGCATGAGCAATCCAGTCTACGACTTAGTGATCGGTAACATTGATGGAGCTAAGTTAACGGCTGACGCCAATTGGAAGCCACACATGGAAGAGAATCAAGTCTCTGCAGTTGTGACTAGAGCCGAGGATAAAACGGAGAAAGAAGCCATTAAGCCACTTTATGTTCAAGGAAGGAGGTACAAGCGGAAGTAAGGAAAATGATAGAAATGGGTATAGTCGAACCCTCAAGATCAGCATACAATGCGCCGATCGTCATGGTGAAAAAGAAAGACCAAACAAACCGGGTGTACATTGACTTCCGTAAATTAAATGCCGTAACATTCTTTGACCCTGAACCCATGGGAGACATTCAGGACATCATGACAAAGCTCGATAAGGACAATTACTTTTCTTAATTCGATCTCAGCAAGGCCTACTGGCAGATACCAGTAGAGGAGAAGTCGCGTCATCTAACAGCCTTCTCGACATCGGAAGGGTGTTACCAATTCAAGAAACTTCCATTTGGGCTTGTTAACTCAGGAGCTACATTCAAGAGGATGATGAGGAAAATGTTGGACGGAAGTAACAATACAGACCATTATGTCGACGATATACTTGGTCACAATCAGACGTGGGATGGACATTTTGGGAACTTACGCGATCTGTTCACGCGAATACGCGTTGCCAATTTAACAGTTAGACCCACAAAGTGCGAGATTGGGTACAGGACACTGGGATTTGTTGGACATACTGTTGGTGACGGAACTGTTTCTATGGAGGATGATCAACTACAAAGGATTAGGGACGCACAACAACCGCAGACAAAAAGGCAAGTGCGAGCATTTCTAGGACTCGCAGGTTACTATCGAAGTTTGTGCCGAACTTTGCGGATGTCGCGAAACCGCTCACGGATCTTACTAAGAAAGGACGGCCAAATCAGGTTGACTGGGGACCAGGAGAAGAAGCAGCATTCACACGCCTTAAAGATATCCTTACTAAGGCTCCCATTCTGAGGCTGCCAGACCTTTCGAAAAATTTCATAGTACAGTCTGATGCTTCAGACACTGGTTTGGGTTGTGTTTTGTTGCAAGAGCACAGTGATGGTCTATTCCCAGTCGCCTATGCAAGTAAGAAATTGCTTGATAGTAACTATTCTGTTATTGAGCGGGAATGTCTAGCCATTGTGTTTGCTATCAAGAAGTTCCAAATGTACTTATATGGAAGAGAATTTGTTTTTTACACAGACCATAAGCCATTGTTGTATATCCAAAAGAGCAAGGTCGAAAGTAGTAAAATTATGCGATGGGCATTGTTCTTGCAGATCTACAAGTTCCGCATCAAATCTATCAAAGGTTCAGAGAACGTAGCTGCAGATTATCTGTGCAGGCAGTACTAGATAGTTTACATAATTTACTATCGAAGTTTGTGCCGAACTTTGCGGATGTCGCGAAACCGCTCACGGATCTTACTAAGAAAGGACGGCCAAATCAGGTTGACTGGGGACCAGGAGAAGAAGCAGCATTCACACGCCTTAAAGATATCCTTACTAAGGCTCCCATTCTGAGGCTGCCAGACCTTTCGAAAAATTTCATAGTACAGTCTGATGCTTCAGACACTGGTTTGGGTTGTGTTTTGTTGCAAGAGCACAATGATGGTCTATTCCCAGTCGCCTATGCAAGTAAGAAATTGCTTGATAGGGAACTATTCTGTTATTGAGCGGGAATGTCTAGCCATTGTGTTTGCTATCAAGAAGTTCCAAATGTACTTATATGGAAGAGAATTTGTTTTGTACACAGACCATAAGCCATTGTTGTATATCCAAAAGAGCAAGGTCGAAAGTAGTAAAATTATGCGATGGGCATTGTTCTTGCAGATCTACAAGTTCCGCATCAAATCTATCAACGGTTCAGAGAACGTAGCTGCAGATTATCTCAGCAGGCAGTACTAGATAGTTTACATAATTCATGAGTTAATTATGTCGTATTTATTTCAAAGTTTTATGTTGACATTTATTCTAGGATGTTCGAAAATACAAAGGTTGAGTATTTTCTGAAATAGGGGGTTGTGAGAATAAATATAATTTATTAATGCATGTAATAGTATAGTGTCATGCGCCCTTAAAGGACTGTAGGGCGAGTTGACTTTGACACATTGTTATTGCGAAGAAGTCCGAGGGGTTGGGTAGAGAGCGCGGCAAGATGGCGAGCGAAGAAGACGCAGCGTGATGAAGGAAAGACAGACCTCATGTGTTGTTTAAGAGTTTAACCAATGGGTTAAGGAGTGAACTTTGACTCTGTGTGTGTGTACCATGACCGCGAGAGCTCGAGCGCTGTGACCCAGTGTTATCACGAATCGAAAGTAAGGACGCTCTGCATAGGGAAGTGACTTTCACACACTGTGAGTAGTGAAGAACATGTGATCGGTCTATCTACTATTGTGTAGTTTGTATATTGAATTTTTTAGTTTATTATATAACCTGTTAATTGTTTATTGGCGACTGTGTTTTATTTTACGTTCCAACGAAATACAGTCAAGTACACCTAAATGAAAGATCCCAAAATTTATTGTCGTCTCTGACAATGATGACATGATATTTAAACTGAATATTTTTTTTATTTTGTTATAAGAGATTTAAAAAATGAAGAGCAATACAAATATATCGTTGAGAATTCGCATTTCTTACCAACAATTTCTTCGTCTAGTAATATCTCACAATGGACTATTAGAATACCTATTGGAATAAAGTGTCCCATGTTTGACTGACGTCTTGTATGTATTCATATGAGGCTAGACTTCTCGGAAAACATCAAAACTGGTCTCAGAGACATTGCAAAGTCCTTTCATTTCACTTTCAGACATATTGGTAGTGATTTACAATAACAAGAAATTCATTGACCTTGTCCATCGTAAATACCAACCAGAATCGGAAATAAAACACACTAAAACCCTTCTACAACAACCACTTACGTTAAACTCTTCTTCAACGAAATCAACGGAGTTGTACCATGCTGCATGAGAAGACTAAATATTGCTATTTCCCTATTGTAAAATTTCCAACTCGTATTCATAAACTATGGTGTTTTATGTTGCACTTCATTCGATATCCTAATACCCATGCGAGATGTCATATATAAACTCACATATAAGCTAGCAACACAGGATTTCGAGAGATGCAGATTAATGAACAAAATGCGACGAAAGTTACAGTCTTCACGGTGATATCAATGGAATATATTCTATTTCCCTCCAAGATGTGTAGTTGGACAATTTTGTCATTAGATAGTATACTTCGTAGTTATGTAAATCATGATATCAATAGGGAACGAGACATTGTTTACTTGGATTGACAAGGATTTATATGACATACATCGTCGATTAAGCAGCAGCAAATATATACCCTTCTGGAGCGCCTGGTCTCATTATTATAATATTTTCTTGGGTCTGAGTGAAAATCTTTTTTTTTTTGTTTGTTTTTTGTTTTTTTTGTTTTTTTTTTTTTTTTGTTCTTTTGAGATTGGATAGCATTTGTAGTTATTTATGTTGAACAAGCAACAAGAATATACAAGCACGTGAACATAATCATTATTCAAACACAAATATTTTCGATAATGATAAAATCGCCATTTACTATGTGCTAAGTTGAAGCATAGTGTTTAAGTTTATGTGGCACAGGACAAAACTAGCCAAGGGGTAGTTTCTTTGTCATCTGAATTCAGTTGTTGTAGCGATATCTTTTAGTTAATGAGTTTGGCTGCAATGGGCTTGGAGTGACAATAAGAACGTACAGGGGTATTTTGGCATTGCAAGTATGAGAAGTGATAGCTTGGACAGGTTTTGGGTGACTCAATATTGAAATGCAAGATACTCTCCAGGATTAAATAACTGATTAATTTTCAAATTTCGGAAATCAGTTAGATTAGCATTTTCACTTAATTTTTCGAAGCTGTATTTAGTCTTGAATGAAATTTAATACTGCTATATAAATATTATTTTTTTCTTTGCCAACTGGAGACATGAATGAATTTGGGTATATGTATATTAAAAAAGCATTTCCGTATTACCATTTGAACTTAATGCTTCATTTGAAAACTAAAATCATGCTAACGATCGTATAAACCTATATCTCATTTGATAATTTGGCAATGTTACATGGCGATAAACATTGCTGGTAACGTCGATGAAGAAGAAGCTTGTTCTTCCACAACACCAGGTTTTATAATTTTTGTGGTTTTGCAGGAGTCTCCGAATAAACCAAACTCTTTCTTTTTATGATATTTATCCCTAATTGTATTGAATTTGAGTTTGAAATATGGCGATGTTGAAATGTCGGTATTTCTTTTTCTTTTTTTTTTTACTTTTCTTTTCATTTTTGTTCTCTCCTGATAAACATATCGTATCTAAAACGTCAAAAGGAAACGAAACACATGTCAATATTAATACAAGTTACTATATTGTATCATGGAAGAAAGATAGCTACACAACTGTTGATTTAGTTTGAAAACATGTTATTTACGGTTTTGAAAAGAATATTTGATCAGTGCAGTCTCGACACAGACACATGAACACATTGAGTGGTGTACTAGAATTAGATTCTTGTGAAAGTACAGACGGAAAAGTGAATAAAGATTTCTGTCAATTTGTATTTTCGATTTCAGTCTTAATCTGCAATATGCTTTTATGCAGTTGTAACAAACTCATTTGTTCCGACAAAATTTAACAAACCAGGCTCTCGATTTAAAATCGGATGCAAAGTGCATGCTAAGTCCCAAGCCCCATGTCCATTTAAACACACAAGAAAGGTACGTCAGTAACACAGCCCTGTCAAATTTGTTAACAAGACAATCAAGTATCCCTAATGAAGGTTGCAATGGTCTGTCGCACCAAATCGACATGTGCAGTCGTCAAATACATCCCATGTAAATCAGCCACTCTGATCTGATTACAAGGTCTTTATTAAAAATGGCACTTGTTCAAGAGCAGGGCCTGTTTAGACAGCGAGAAAGAGAGAGAGAGAAAGTTCCTTGGGTAAAAGAGATTGAGTTTGATAAAATTGACTTCGAGTGCCTTTTTGAATGAAAGCAAGTCATCTCATACGATTAGCGAATGCCTGAGAGTTGACCTGGACCACAGCTCAACAGGAAACATAAAACGTTTGTACTTCATCTTATAGGTTTAGTTTTGCACTTTTAACTTTCCTAATTAACATCGTTTGACACATTTGGAACAAATTGCCGCAATCACTGTCAATTTGATTTGCGTAAACAGCGAAAGCTTGTCTATTACTTTCAAATTGCATGATTTCTGGAGTCATTTTTTTCTTGATAGTTTTCTCGGCATGTTTCATAGACATTTTATTTAAAGTTCATTTGTTTTGATAACTTTGTTAATCTGGGTATTTATTTTCTTTATCTTCATTGTTGTATTTACTTCTTGATATATACTTTCTTTCATAACACTTCTCTCAATTACCACGTATACAGTGTAATCTGGGGCTCAGACCTTCAAGTGCTAAACTGCCAATCAGGTTCTTTTTTATTTAGAAATTGGAATACAATCACGAAAAAGCAATATGTAAAAAAAATTTACAGAGAAAATTGAAGATTTGAACCGTAGGGAAAAAAACTTTTCTAGCAGAAATATGCACAAGAAATTACACATACATGTAGAATCACGTAAGTCCGGATTTTATCTTCTACTTTTATGTAATGGAATATTATTTCTAGATTTATCAACGCTAGATTGATGTTCTTTATGTACGTTTTACATTAAGCGATGATCAATTACCTCAATTTCCTATTTGGAGATCGAGCAATAAATCATGATATTGGCGTCAACATAAAAAGGTCGAATGTAACAGCATAATTTACAAGCTAAAGATAGTTCGAAGTTTGTAGGTCTGTCTGTGAATGTAGATAAAAAACATGTATATATTTCCATGCGAAATGCTTATTCCTAATTGCTATTGCAATTCATGTCACCAAATAATTATAGTCGTGCAATTCATAGTTCATAGACATAGCTTTCCTTCCTTGCATAGTACCTTTTGTTGTTCAGATTTCAGGTAAAGGTAACAGAGGAGATGCTAGAATGATGATTTGTTTTGTAATTAAGCAAAATCAAACACATCTTATGTATGTGTATGCTAAGGATATGCCAGCTTTACGAGGTATTGGAGAAACCGTGTTAAGCTCTTTTATCTCAACCAGACTTTTCAAAAGGATCGATACAAGGAGGCTGGATTGATCGGAACACTTTATAGGTAACATTGACCTTCCCACGTCTCTCAAGACCTTTATCTAAAGAACCCAATGATGTCTTGCCTACAAAAAAGCTAGGCATAGATAAGCTTTGAATGCCATATATTAAAATCAAAAACAAGAAAATACCAACATGTCAACACAAAAGTAATCCAAACTCAAACTTAATAAAACTAGGGCAAAATAGGAGCAAAACAAATATTTACATGAAGACTGCTAGAAAAATTACAACGATAATAAGACCAGGTGTTCCGGAAGAGAAAGAGTCTTCTACTTCGTCATCGACGACAACGCCATGTAAATTTTGGTCAATCCAAGAAAGTACTGTCAAATAAAAACAAGGTATATAGCAAGGAAACCATCTGGAAGACTAACGAGCATCAAACGCGTCCATTTTCATTTTACATAAAGAAATGAAATATTCGTAAATAAGATCACCGAGGCATCCGTTAATATCCTCATTAATGTCATCAACCTGCTTCTTTTGAAACCCTGTGTTACGAGATTGTCCGTCAGTTAATCTCTAGCACGTAATTCATGATAATGGAAAGATGCCCTTATTTATCTAATAAACTTTGATATATAAATACATGTACCATTTGTTGGAGCCATACGCTTTCTGCTATGCAGAAAAGACATATTTACATTAAGGAAATTGTAACCATGTCACTTATTGTACAATTTGATGGATAGTTGTCAATGTTGATCGACAAAAGAATGAAAAGAGTCTGTCATGTTCTTGATTTCAAATTCCGGTGGGTAAATACGATGGACGTGGTCAATAAATGTCTTGTTATCTAAACACAAAACATCACAAATATATCTGTAAGTGAAATTAAACTACATTGCAAGGTCTTTATGACCTGTTTTGGTAAACTTTTTAATGAACATTCAACCTCGTAAAAACAAAAAAACAAGTCAGCCAACTAGAAAATGTGGCAAAGACTGATTTTTTTTACATCAGTCGAACAAATTTATCAAAACTGTAAGATAAATCTGATGATTTCAATCTTCCTATTTTGTATTTCCAATTACTTGATAGTAGTATTTCAGCTTCCACAATCTCAAGTTACTTTTATCAAAACGTCGACCGCTGACAAATGAACTTACTACACGGGACGCAGGTGGAATAAATTTATGGGGAAGACTTCATGATCTCACTGAGGGTGATATATCGGTATCTTATTTCCTTACGTGGTATGGATGAATGTTTAATGCCAGTATGCATGCTTGATGGTTTCTTTGGTACACATTATGTTCTCATTTGTGAATGTGACATCGAAGAATCAAAGGTGTGTACGTATGGTGGGTGGTGGTTGATGAAATAAAGTTCGCCTTACTGGATCATGTGATCTCATTTTCATGTTATGGTTAACCTAGAAATTGCTCCTTTGTCACCCCCCCCCCCCCCCTTTTCCAGTAATCACTATCACCCCACTGTCCCCACCCCCATCAATTGGTGTGTGTATTTTTTTGCCAGTAATCACTATCGCAATGCTATATTCCATTGAAGGAAAACGTATGCAGGATGAATCAAATAATTATGTGTTGGGTTATGTAGCTCAAGTTCAAAAACAGAAAACATACATTCACCTTGTGAAGAAGAGATATAATAGAAACTATGTTTTTCAATATTTCACTTTTATGTGAATAAGTGGACAGAGATTATTTGTACATTTCTTTCGTGTATTGTTATCAATACCTTTGCCTGCACGTGCTTGTATTAAATACTATCATATTGGTGCCTATTTATTTTAACGTAATTAAGATGAAACAAAGGGTTTTGGTATTGATACGGTACAAGTTTTCTCGTTTTGGCTCAGAACCATTGAATAATACGATCCTTATCAAAGCTTACCAAACAGAATGATATATTGTCGACATTGCTGACTAGTGCTAATCTAATTGTGAGAAATTAAAGCTCCCATGTTGAATAGATCACTCTCTCGGCCGTCTATACATCTCCGCCCACTACACTATCCCAACACATTGTTCTGCTACTGTTACGGTGGTTTAGATCTATCCATATTATACTGCCTCTCTCGCTGTTAACATAATTTTGCTAAATTGGACTAGGGTGAAAGATTGCAACACATTGTGAATGGAATGACTTATCTCGATTTGAATATCTAATGTGGCGACGAGCTCAGGCATGTTGATATAAGCTAAACCTTGTATTGACTCGGCATATGAACGGCTATATTTTGCTGAATATCTAAAAAGGGCAAAGACGAAAATAAGTTTGAACAAGTGAGGATATATGGCCATGCATGTACCACACATGGTCATGATATTTGACACACACACACATACACACACACACACACCCTCACACACACACATACACACACATCCACACACACACACATCCACACACACACACACCCTCACACACACACATACACACTTACACACACACATATATATATGTGTGTGTTTATATATAATGATGCGTGCTAGTGGAGAGCTATGGCCTAGCATTATTTCTTTCGCAAAAGTTTGGAAAAATACCGCAAAGTGTGCATGCTCGCCGGCAAACTTCATAAGGATTATCACATCTACTTCGCAATATCAGGAAATAAAATATTTATCCAAAAATTATTTCACGTGCCTGCGGCACGATCGAGATAAGCGAAAAACGTAGAACAGTTAGTGACGGCATTAACTTCCAATAGTAACACACTATAGACAAGGGAAGAAATTTGATTGATCGGAAAAGAAAAACCATCGATACAACTGGATATAGCATTAAATGACATTTCATATAGGGGATGTGAAATGATCTAATTTTTTGTCAATAACGACGTCATATAGCCGGAAAATGTATAACTGGGAGAAAGACAGAAGGAACTATATATAGTTATTCTGCATCATTACATATTGATCTCACACGAGTTCCGTTACACTGTCTGTGTTTTATGAAATCAGTTTAAGAGTTTTTCTTCTTTAATTTATCTTCGCGTGCTTACATTTGTCGCGAGTTTCACCGATCAGACATAAAATGAAATCAGAATTCAAGATACTTTTCATCACATCATTGATAATTTTATTGTACATTACAGAGAGAAAGAAATCCCACATTAAGCTTGAAGTCATTTTGGCTCTAATAGATAGGTCTATATTGTTACGAAAGGATGCAAGCTGTGATTGTGTGACATCATCTCATTATTAGATCTAACATCACAATAGGTTATACTACATACGTATAATACTCAAAAATATGACATGAGTTTAGTCACTGAAGACCAGGGCAATCATGGGATAATTGGTTATCAGACGTATGATATGTATCAAACGCACTGCAGACCAGCTACATTGTACGATAAATAGCTTAATATTTTCATATTATATAACGCTTATAATATAGGATAGGTGTGTTGCGCTTGTTCGGCTAACAGTACCGCCATAAAAACTTTTTTCTAGGATAGTAATCAATTGACAATTGACTTTATTGAATACGGATGCCCATATGATGTTATTATTTCGATTCCAAGGCTAACACAAAGGAACTATAATGTTATAATTCGTTTTCGCCTTTCCCGTAGGGACCTTTGCCAATACGATGCAAAAACATCGCTAAAGACTTCTCTCCTGGCGCCGGCTTATCTTCTTCAAGCGGCCAAATAGTAGACTTTCCGTTATAGAACTTCATTGTCAGTATTACCGGGCCAGCCCTATTACAGACTGTTTGGGCCTGAAGAGGTCATTATACAGTAGTCCTAAATAAAACAATAACGATATTTGGAACATGGAAATTACTGTTAAGAAGGTCTGGGAGTTTTCCAAAGACGATTGTTGAATTGCCAATGACATGGTGGACTTGGGGTCTTGATAAATCAGTCTAGAAAGACTATACAATGTATTTAGGTGTCCTACGATAATGGTCTTAGGGCGGACAGGAATTATGTGCAAGTACCTCTGTCGTCATGGCTACTCTCTTTGCCAGCATCCCTCTAGTGTCCCCGGCTTTTCTGCACAGGTTACACGGAACTGTAAATATTCGATACTGCCATCTGCTACAAGATCGAAATCAAATTGATACAAGAGAAACAAGTATGTTTTTTTTTTCCATGAGGATTTGGATGTTACAATATCTGGCAGTGTTTAGCTGCCCAGTGGTTGAATAATGTCCATAGGGAGTAGTAAAGTATAGAAACGACAAATGATCATGATATTTGAGACAGACAAAAATAAACATCGGAGACGTTATTCGTACACCAGATAACGCAAAAAGGGGACCACCCTAGGCAGCTCAATAAAGTGGATGACAGAACCATAAGTTTCCATTTTCTTGGGAACGCTGCCATTGAAATAGGTTAAGTTCGACTGTTGTCAGAATGTGAGCCAAAGACATGATTTGATGGGAAATAATGGATATCACTCTACTTTTAATTATGTTTTTCCTTTTTTTTTTTTTTTTTTTGTGAATTCATGATGGAAAAAGCCGTCAAATGGCGGATACACTTGGAAATAAATGGAATTTGCGTTTTTGCTCTGTATATGCGAAAGGATCAGGGTGCATTAGCAGTACCTAATGGCACATTGAATTTTATCGTCCCCACTCTTTACATATATGCAATTACTTCGTAGTTTCGTTTTAAATTCAATAATTCAAAATCTAAAGTTATGAAAGTGAGCTTTGAGACAAATATTTATATAAACTCGGACATACCTCTAATTTGTAGTGAAGAATTTGAAAACTAACTGATTTAGTATGTGTCTACACGTAACCCTATATACATTCGCCTGGTATGGCCTTAGTTATATGAATTAGTCAATAATCTGCATTAAGTGACAATTTAAGAGAATAAATACTGTTAGTACTATTGATGAAGGGATATTATCGGACGGTGGGAATGTGTTGCGTACCTGATAGAAATTGTTCATATCGCCATTAATCCTATTATATGACGTCATGCGACTGTTTTGGCAAAACTTTAACAGTTAGAGCTGAAAATGTCTGTCTCGGAGGAATAAGGTGTGAAGGTTTCTCAATCTTTCCTCCTGATTTGTTAACCCATGTCTAGTCTATGAAACATTTTAAAATTATTTGCAAAATATTTATTTAAACATGATATCAAAAGAACAAAACATCGACCGTTTTAAAAATATCCTCGTGACAGAAATGATTCCGACTGCAGCCGACATTGTTGAAATACATGGGTCATGTACATCCTTTATAAGATACAGCGCTGGAGTCAGAATATGTCTGTCCCGGGGAACTCGGTCAGAGTTTTTTTTAAAGATATTTTGTTTAAGTTACACGAGTTGTTGCCACCAAACATGATATCAAAAGATCATACATGTTTAAATGTGTTCGTGCCTGAAATGGTTGCGACTGCAGCCGATATTGTTAAGTACATACTATAATTCATATGGTGTATAGAGTTTGAAGAAGTGCAATTCTAGTTTTGGTCTTCAACCTATTTTTCATTGGATGTTAATAAAAGAAAATAGATAGCAACGGCCGAAATAAAGAATAGAAGAAAACAATTAAGAAAACAAAATATGATAATGATATAAGACCTTCTACTACTAACAAAACATCACTATCATACATTTATATTCATTATCCAGCGTATACGTGGTTACTTACGTATAACTGGGAGATGACTGTATGCTTATTTAAAAAAAAACCATCTACAAGTCAGTATGATATAAAATATTGAGGTGGTCGAGTGGCACAGTGGTAACGCACTCGCCTCTCACCTAGCCGTCAGGGGTTCGATTCCCGGATTGGATGTGAAAAGGTATGCGGACACCTGCCCGACCACGTTGGTTTCCCCGGGTACTCATGTTTCCTCCCACACTTAAGACCCCTCGCACGCTTCCATCCGAGCCAACAAGAGTGATTTATTGAAGTTGAAAAACTTGCTTCGCAATTGTAAAATAAATATAGTGTCTCCTTTTAATTATCCAATACGATTATAATAACAACAACCATTAACTGTATTTTCGCAGCGACAGAGGGTACCGCATGATTTATTGCCACATCATTTAACAGTTAACCGAAACATGTATTGTTCTTCATAAGCACGCGCAACTTGCTAATATTTGAACACAACTTCAATGATTAAATACTGGTTTGCATTGAAGAGCAAACGAAATTATCAAAATTCATTTTAATTGATTAATATTTTTAAAATTCTTCCAACAAAACTTAATAAGCTTACAGGAAAAAATCCTTACACATACGAAAAACAAAAAATTGCGTGTGCACAGCGCTACCCGAGTCGCCTGAATGACGGTCCTGGTACCAGGACACGTGTATTAGCACGACCCGCACGTGCTAATACCCAACACGCCACCTATTGGATCATCCTTATTCCCCAGTCAAACGGATGAAATTATATTTATTATCATAATTATATTATCAAAATATCGATATCAACCTTACGTCTTAAACTCATAATATAGTATCGTTATCTTACATTTTAAGTATATAAAAAAATAATTGAATATTACACAATATTATTTCATCAGACTTAGATTGTTTTGCCTCAGCGTGTTACCGATACGAAGCTAATTATTTGTAATCTTCGATTTCAAACTTTTTGTTCTGAATTTGTCATTCTAGCAGCAACACATGTGTAAGATTAGACAAAGCCGTCATTACCTTGATATCGTCATGACGTACATGTACACCCACAATTGTCGTAAACAGAACCATCTAGATGGGTATATGCGGTATATATGGCTCTCGACTGATGTTTGTGACGTCATGAAGCAATCTTCGAGTCGTTGTATTATTTGCTATGACATAAATAACGTCACACGGGTGTATTCAACGATTAACACGTAAAATGTATAGTAAAATATATAGATAATGACACCGTTGATATTTACCAGTGTTCCATCAAATCAAGAATATTGCGGAGCGATTAAACTGTGAGAACCGTACAATGGCAAAAATGACTTATTGACAATATTTAACCTGGTATGATATAAGAATAAAACTAATACCAAAAATAGAGGGGGAAATCGATTAGAGTTCACCAGTTGGTTAAAATCATTTTGACGGAGGTTTATAATGTACTTTTATTTTAAAGACAGTTAAACTGGATGAAATGACATCATATTGGTTTCCCGTCGTATTTCATGATTGTGGTGTATGTTATTTTAATATATTGCAGATTGCAGCGTCGCCCCAATAATACTACGGCTATCTACTGTCAGAGAGCATATCTTTATACACTATTCGGTTTTAACAATGTACACTGATGATATGTCCATTTGATGTTTAAATAGAAAATCTATATGAGAAAGTATTACAGACACAGGTTCAATATTGGACGTTTTCCGATTAAACTGCGTTATTACTGCATTGGGTGTCTTATAGGGGAAAGCAGAATTGAACATTTCTGGCCCATTTTCGTACGAATATTGTGTCTAGTTGTGATTTATTTGACAGCGCTCCAGACTATCATGGGTAAACTCAACTCCATAGAAAAAGATATGATCTGTTAGATAGCACAAAAACTGCTGTTTGAAACACATTATAGACGAAAAATGTTTTTAATCATAGCAAACTCAGCTATTACAGACCGCATCACTCGAGTCGCTTGTTTTCTTTTTTTTACAACACCAAATAAGGGGAATGATCTTCAAAATCATACGCATATACGGTACCAACACAAGGACAATAAACGATTGAGAGACATTTTTTTTTTCAATTTAGAATAAAGTCAGAAATTACCTAAAAAGGTCCCCCTGGCTCTTCCATCGTTGTCTTATTGATAAATTGGTATTTGTAGTGTATTTTACGTTTTGTATATGTTGCCACAACAAGGAGTACATACATATCGTATAGCTGGTAATTCTATCTCCAAACAGCGAGCGCACCAGAAAATATATAGGGTCGAGTTTTCCAGTTGTGGGTTATTTATTAAGTCCTCGACAAATGATAATGGATTACATTACGAAAGAATAGCAGAACAGGTTGGCAAATAGTTTAATGTGTGCTGGAGGTTTTTTCCCCTGTTTTTAGTGAAAACTTCAAATTTTGCAAGGAATTTCCTTTTGTTTCGCGATCAAATCGGGAATAAACATATTTTTTTTTTCTTGATTCAAACGGAAAATTTGCGCTCACTCTTTTCCGGTTACAACGTGTGTAACCCAACCAACCGAAACAGAAATATTTCTCTGAATACCGATAGCTTGCCTATTAGAGACAGTGACGTTCACTTGAAAATTGTCCATAGACTACTTAAAAATTGTTCCAATAATTTACACATATCTGGGGTAAAAAATGTCACTTCACAAGGAATCAGATGCCATCGCATATCGGTATAACAGAGAATGTTCTACCGGACTGTTGCTTGTCCCCGACGTTAGTATCAAGATTATTTAGGATCCGCACGGCGAACGTGCATAACGATTATTTAGTTTATCTTTTAACTCAATTTTTGTAAACGTTCTGCTTGAACCTGAATATTAGTTCCGTTAACCCATGATCGACCAAACAAGTAGTATTTTTGGTTCGTGCCAGCTGGCAGCATGTCAGCTAGCTACACATGTTCATTGAAGGGTAAGTGATTGGTACGATAGGCTGATGTGAAGCCGAAAGCTGCACCTTAGATAGTAGGGTTGATGGACATCTCACTGCCTAGATGATATACTTGATAGACTCGAGAGTGTTATACATGTCGCGATCGATAGAGGGAGGAGAGTTTTGACAGATGTTTTTCAGAGGGCTTGGATCGATTCCGAGGCTGACATCGCATGGCTATCTTTGAGTTCTGTCAGGTTTGTACTTATCCCCATATAGTATGCGCGATGTGTAAGTATGGGCATATAATGGGCAGGCAGAATTGTTTTACTCGGTCATTCTTGGACCTTATCCAGAGGTTATGTTGTTCTTTTAAGCAGATTTATCAAATACTGTCACCATACAGTTAGAAGTATTGGTCCATAGAGGTGGTTTTATGGTTTGCTTTCAAATTGGTGAGTGCAAATTTGACATAGCAATTGATATATTGCTTCTACAATATCATCATTCAAATCCACCGATAAAAAGTAAACAGGAACGTAAGTATTCGAAATCCTCATTAAGCGATAGACATCCGAAACAGCAAATCGATATAAAACTAAAGCACAGTACACAATTAAAGTAGACGTTACGTGAAAAAAAAAATAAAACTCCTCAATTCCGGAGTCAATCTATGCTGGCGCGGTGACACCGCATATTTTCCATTATATATATATGTGTGTATATATATGTATATTTTTTTTTCATTTTACTTGCTGAGCATGCACCGATATTCTGTCAAATTGCAACCAATATGTTATCCATGCCTTCAAACCTCTAGCGTTACTTTGCATCCTTTTAACACCCGTAAGACTGTTATATATAGCTTTCGACGTGGCATACGCTCTGATTCAGATCGAGTTATGGACATTCAAAATTACACATACACATATTTTCATTACAAATTTTCTATGTGTTGATATTTCTAATTGTTTTATCAAATGTCATAGAAAGACAACTGCATTACTGTCTGGATGTCTGGATAAACCAGAAGCCAGCGATGACGATAAAGTTTTAAGTTCGCAAAAAATATGGTGTAAATGTTTTTGCATTCACAGATTATTCGTTGTTGAACGGTCTTTCTATCGTCCTTGTCACGTGACGTGCTGGTATATTTAGAAACTAAATAAATACAAAGAACAAAAATATAAACAAATATAAATGTGCAATTGGTATGATAATAAAGTATGTCGCGTTTACACTGAACATATATCCCTCCAAGACAAACAACACTTGTTATTCATTGATTCTTAATTATCCTATTTGTACGCTCAACTCTTTAGGAGTTGACGATGGGGATTAATCAGCCATGTTTTGTCTCTAAAGAAAGTGGGTGACGTGTGTTTTATGTCTGGGTAAACTTTACATTTAATTGGTATATCAGTACATGTTGGTCACTATAAGATGCACATCCTTCCATAATCCAAGGCCATAGTTTTCAATTTTTTCATGATTTGTAATTCTTGCAGTGTAAGTACTGACACGAATCGATTAGCCAAGAACATTTCCCCGTTACGTTTGTTTCGCTGGCGTATTTCTATATTACTGTCACCTCCCTTCATTTTGCCACAGTTTTGGGCCATTATTAAGTATTTACCCCGGCGAGGAAAGCTTTGTACTCTGTCCCCGGCTGAGACATAACACAGATAGAAATGATACATGTAGTTACAATTTACTGCCAAACACTAATCATCATCATCATCATCTTTTTTTTTTTTAACAACATATCTGCCTGATATCGGTATAATGTAACTAGGTGTAGTGTCCTTCTAGGTGATGTGATAGTACACCAGAATGTGATATCACTTTGAAACTGGCACTTCCGCATTATCACAATGAGGCTTTTACCGACAAATCAGTTTCCCGAAAACACAAGCACCCAACACATACGCTCATTTGACATATACAGAGAGGTTGAACATAAATCAGTTAATAGGACCTGACGCAATATATATAGGATGCCTTACCAGAACTGTCTACCTTTTTTGTTGAAATTTACACTACGCTAGAAACATAAAACTGGTATACATATTTTACATATAGTTTTAGCAATATACAAATCGTCACACAACTGTACCACACAAGGCGGTTCTT
Source organism: Ylistrum balloti (assembly GCF_031769215.1). Classification (NCBI taxonomy): domain Eukaryota; kingdom Metazoa; phylum Mollusca; class Bivalvia; order Pectinida; family Pectinidae; genus Ylistrum; species Ylistrum balloti. Next base: position 485,413 of record NW_026782569.1, read on the forward strand.
TCACGATTTCAATAAAATTTAATTTTATTTTTATTCCTTCGAAAAGAAAAATTCAGTTCGTTTTAAATTTACCACTTTGAAAATCCTTCAGGCTTCCTGACAATTTGTCTGTAATATAGATTTGTGTAAAATCTGCTGGGTATAAAACATTAATCATTGTCATAGATATACGAGACAAAAACATTCTTAGTTTCACCAACAGCGACAGCGGGAGTATGTGTAGGCAGTAAAGTACATGTTGAATGCGTATCTACCTTGTATATATGTCAACACTGTCGTTATGTCTACTCTTAATTCATCATGACATATGCTGAAGACTACCTCAGATACCCTATGGGAGTCTGCATTGTACGTATATCCTCAGTTTCTCAATATGCGAAATTCCCATACATCATTCATGAGGAAAAAAAACATTATTTTTAAGTGTGTATGCCGATTCTTACAATAGGCATTCCCGTTCATAAATCATTTCACATTTCCCCCCTTAAATGTTCGAAAAGCAAAATAGATAAAAACAAAAACAAAACAAAAAAAACCCCGAATGAATAGATAAAAGTTGGTTATGGATCGTTTTAAAGGTTTCTGACCAATCTTCATCACTCTCTCCAAAGCAAACATTTCTCCAAATAAGAACTTTTAATTTCCCTTTTCTGTACAGTACCATTCCCACATTCCTTCTTCAAAGAAAGGTTACCTTTAATGCGAATTTATATTGTAAATTTTACGAAAGGATGAATTTATAGAAGAGATTATCAAAACAAGTCTCGAAGGCCTTGCCAAATCCTTCAAATTAACTTTAAAATATATTGTCTTTATCTAACAAAACAATGAACATCGTATATACTCACCAGAATAAAAAAAAGGACACTGCCGACTTTCCTTTATTCAACCACTTACCACCAGTCGATGCAATCCAAATTGTGCTTCCTTTGAATAGCGGCTCGGTTAATGATATGTTCGAATATACTGGACGTTCTTTTTAAATTATCAACCATATGGAAATAAATAAATTTATTGAACTATGAAGATCCAAATTTTGTTATTGTTTTCGATAACTTTAGATTCCCATTACATACCTCATGGGGTATAAAATGTATGCCTTTATTATCATCATTGATGACACAGCTTTTTTGATAAGCCATATTACTTTAATTTATCTACTGAAAACTTTCTTTATTTCTGGATAGCACTATCCCTACCTCACCAATATATGGTATCTACATGTCCCAGTTGATTAGATGTTCAGAGATGCAGGTTCTGGTCGTAATGATGAACTTATGTACATATTTCATTTTTCCTTGCGCGATGTAAAGTTATGTCTGGTGGTTCCATTGTTGTTGGTCTTGTCCTCATTTAGGAACATGACATTACTTACTCGTATTGACCAAAATTTACAAGACGGACGTTTTCAATGAAGCAGAATATGCTAACTTTTCCGAAACACCTGGTTTTATTCTGCTTGTATCTTTTCATGAATCTTCATGTCACCCTTTCTTTTGTTTATATATTTTAAGCCAGTTTCACCGAAGTAGAGCTTGAATTAATATTCTGTTGACGTGTCGCTATTTGTTATCAATTGATCCTGTATATTTGTTACTGGAGAATAAGAAAAAAAAATACTACATATTTCTGCAGTATGATGCTGTCCCTCCCAAGTTCAAGATAAAATGAAGATAAATTGGAAATGTCCCGGACTTGAAACAAAAATAAAAGGAAGAATACAGGCTTGATGCAGAACAAGAATTTAAAAACAAAACAAACGCGCTTTTCCCTTCTTTTTTAAATATCTGATGTGACGGATAGTATTACATAGCCCGCGGTGAACGATACCAAATTAATTCTCATTGTGTCGGTCAGATCTATACACCTGACCAGTTAAACAAACCCCAGGGACGAATAATTTACTTCTTTGGACATGTCTTAACCATGACCATGTCTAGTAGGCAGTTTTACCGAAAGATGATCTCCTCGTGGGTGCATATGTACCGTATGTTTCATATGATATTACATATCAATTGTAATGTAGGCTGAACTTTAACATGTATAGAATGCTTGCGGGAATATTAGATGTAGTTTTTTTCATATAAGATTCCTTATCTATACGTCTGCAAAGTTGATTGTTGCACCCTACTTTTTGTGACAGATATGGACAGATTTAGGATTGATGTTCAAGCCAATTCATCTACGTGCGTGAAACTAGATATTTAATGCTAACGTAATCTCAGCACAGGAGATCTGCCCTTTTGACAACGGTACCGGAATAGTATGCGCCTTAAACATCTTCATATATTTTGGAGGAAAGAACATGGGAGGTTATTGCGTTATACTGCATTGTCACATGAATGCTAGTAATGTAGAGGTAAACATATCATTTGACATGCTTTCTCTATTCCATGAACTGTAAAAAATGACATAATCTGGATTTTCATCTCACCTCCTTCATTCACTTTGGTTTAATTTTCTTTCTGTTACACGCACATGCATGAACTTAACATGCAATATACATAGTAAGCTATGTAAGATTTCTTGTGATGAACTGCGTCAATTTCCGTAACGTTATCATGTAATAGCACAGGATTACATAGAACACTGAGATTTCATATAATAATTTTCTGTAAAAAGGCATATTTGTCCCTCCTCTGAAAATGTTATAGATAAATCTAAAGTCTAATAGCAAGCAGAAATGTTATTTTTACACAGAAAGAAATGCAGTTCATTGATCGATCTGATACAGAATCGATTTTGTCGTGATGCACAAGAAATGCAGTACGGATATCAGAATTCAAAAATAGATAGATCCAGTTAATTATCTATTTCGGGATTCGTAACTCAATCAATCAAAACCTGTAATTACTAACTTACTTTATTCAAGCATTGTAATGTCTTGTTTTGTCTGGTAGTTTCTTAATGTCAGAACAAGTCAGTAAATCTACAAAAAATTTTTTTTTGATCATTGTTATCCATCAAGTGGAACAAATATGTTATATACTTAAGATGCTGACGTCACAATGGCCATGCGTCAAGGTGATTTATTATACATGTACCTTAAACCTCACCTATTTCTAAGTTATATCTTGTATTCCGTTACAAATGTAAATGTATCGTATTGTCTTCTAAAATACGGTTTATCAATAACTGAATTACTCTTTTTTCCCTGTAATTTGTTCATACAGATTTAGATTTCATATTGTCCCCAAAGAACACTAACATGGTATTGCAAAAACCAGTCTCGAGCCGAAAGCGTACATAGTGATCCTGATATATATTGTTATTACAGGGGACTGTGATTGAATACCTTACTTATGATATAGAGTGTACATGTATATAACCGCCACAGGGAAATGTAGAACAGTAATTTGATTATCTTATATTTATCATGTACAAAAATTGAACTTCCATATTGGACTGTAAAGAGGCTAATACCTTCACAGTATATAAGGTATTGCTACCACTTGGGATTGTGGCAAGTTCACACCTTTCCTTTCCATCTCTGGGTACCACGTGGAGCAATAGCAATATATATAGCCTCCCTTTAAAAATGAATGTTTATTTGTCACTAAAATTGTATTTATGCATAATGTATACTACCATCTGATAATAATTCTATTTTATTCACATTCATGGTTAATTCTTGTCAATTGCAACAAAATGCGATTTTACTTCTTCAATACAATCTGCCGACGTCAACAAATTCAACACAAGAACAGATGAAACACTGATAATATAGTTCCGAATGTTATCATATAAACAATCGAATGAAATGATTTGATTTCAAATTTAACCCAATTTGTTAAACAAATCTGTAGCAGTGACATTTTATGTTTTTTGTTTCTTTTGAATACAAGCTTTGCTTTCTCGAGTTTAAGGTTAAGATTGTGTTGACATGCCGATACATTCTTCTTGTAGTTGCAAAAATTACTGTTTCAATCTGGAAGAGTAAATTCGCATTTGATATTGACGATTAATCTTCTTGTTCTCTAGGTTTAGTAATAGTTGTTCTGTTAGTTCGTCATCACTTAATATAAAACTTGCAACGTAGCTAAGTCTAACTTAAACAAATGATATAGATTTAACATTGAACACTATATTTTGTTAATTCATTCAGTTCATTATATAAAACCTGGTATCCTTTCATCTTGTCTTTCGATGGTTACCAGATATAGAAAAGAAAACAACTTGAAGTGATATTCCGCCCACGTTACAATATCGTGGGGTGCTTTTGAATATTAACAAAAAATAACAAAATTCCATACCTTACGTTCGCATTTAAACAGACATGATTTACGGAAATTCCTTATAGATCAAGATAGATCGATTTAGAAATGTTGCGCAGTCATAAGTGGAACAGAATGAAATGTGTGAGTTAATTATAAAATCAGCAGAAAATAAGCCTTATGAAGTATCAAAAGTCCAGCAAAAATTTGAGTGAAATCTATGATCAAGTGGCATTTCAATTCCGGATTTCTCAATGCGCTTCATTTAAACAGTTTGGCTGAGAGCATTCCCGCTTATTTCGCCTGTCCAAACTGACAACAAGAGAGTTATTTTGACGCTTGCAAAAATTCTTTTTAAAAGTTATTTGAAGGAGTTCTGAAAAGTTACAGAAAAGACAGAAATTTTGCGTTTGGATGGAATATCCCTGTAATAAGTGATACATATACATGTAGGCTGTTCTAAAATAAGAAAAGAAGAATAACCATACAGATATAAATGCATTATAATCTTTATCTCTCCAGAGGCGAAAGTTCTCTGTGCGTAATTACTCCATGCGTAGTTAAAATACCAGGACATTTGCTGTTACGTTACGAAATGCAATGCAAAAATTAAAAAAAAAAAAAAAATACAACGAGATATGAAGCCTCTTATATATCATAAGTCGAGTTTCGAATCGGAGCAAATTACATGTGTGAGAAACTCTCACTAACGAGACTAGAGGTCTCGGTGTGATTGATACATGAACAGTCACTAAATTCACCATCTTACGTTGTTAATTGAATGTAACGTGTTGCACCTATGACATTTTGATGGTTTCGTAAGAAAAATGACATCACATTCCATTGCCTATTCGTAATTTCCGAAATACAGGATTGTCATATCGCACATATTTTTGTCAAGTCAATGATAAAATTATCTTTAGGCACATCTGTGTTTTCTTGCTTTCGCAATTTTTATATAGTTTCTGTACAGAAGACGTTTTATTATAAGAAGAATATTTTTACCGTTGTACATGTACTACTGTCAATCAAAAGTCAACGTTGAGCTTCAACATGCAATACCTACATGTATCTGACTGTTAATTTCCTGAAATATGTTGATTTCGGTATTTCATTCGACAGAAGAACTTTGATACGAGGTCTAAATGATAAGTTGTGAATCTCATATCTTTTAGTTTTACTTTTGGCCGACATATTGCATTATTCTTCAACATATTCCCTTCAGTATCTATACACTTTTTTCAGCGAAGTTTAAGGGCCTCAATGCCACTTTTAAAGAAGCCATTCATAAAGACTTGCACTGCTTTCTTGACGCCAACAACAAGTCTCTGTCTGCCATGCTTAAATTCTGCAACCCATCGTTTCTTAGTAGCATGTAGTGTGGGGCATCATTCCTTAGTGGTCCTACCATATCAGTATGGATATCTGCAGGTGCCTACAATTTTTATGCAAATTTTAGATCGCTGCTCTTTCAGCAGTTTTGTCCATTTTGCAAAAGTAACTAAGGAGTGCTGTTTCTGCGACATGAACCTGACCAAATGACACCAGTCTTTTGGGTACAACGCCTTTACTAATCTGTGAATAGCAGAGCTAAAAAGGGACATCCCTAATTAACTTCTGCAAAGCAAGGCTCACAACCTTTCGGTCAGTACTCGTAGCACAAATAAACCCATTATTAAGTAGGCGCATGATATTCATACTTGTGATGTGTTCTAAAGCGATTAATGACGCAGATATCATCGTTAACAGCATATTTCGTGTAGATGAGATAAAAAAAATCAAAATACGCTCGAAAATCTTAATTGAGCCAAAGCACTTCAATAAATGTATCACAGGTCTATTGTTAGACATTTTGTTCTCTTGATCAAAGTCGATTATTTCAACGAAATGAGGAAATGTATGATAAGGTAAGAACTTCTCGTAAGACGACTTCTATGATCAGTTTTATTGTATGGGATTGAAAGATTGTTTTTTTTATTTTTTGAAAACAAATTGTTTGATCACTTGCATGACCACCCAAAGAGAGAAAACGGTCCAACCTTTTATAATGTTAGAATCCCGTGATTTGTTTTTGTCTGTTTGAGTTTTTGTAATGGAATGCACACTAATGACAAACATAGCATCATTTATCACTCTATTCCGTTACGCAATTAACGTTTATCGGCAACAAAGACATATAGATGTGTAAACATAATCACAATCAAAACTCACATTCAATAACGTATAATTAGCGAAAAATATATAAAAAAAACCGTTCTCCACTGGGATTCTGTAAATGGTATTAGGAGGATAAATACATATGTTCCGGAAGAATAAGCGTTTTCTGCTTTTCGACGACACCAGCCATGTCATCTTTGTCAATGCAATTTAGTTATATCTCGTTCTCAAATGGGAATTAGATATACAGCGACGGAACCAACAGGCAAACTAGCGAGCACCAAACACGTCGTAATGAAAACATTACTTCGACTTTAACATATCTCCACAGTATTAATCTCCATTGCAAACTGTGTCTTTTTTCATGTATAATGAGTTTGTGAGTTGACGACCTTCTGTTTTTGCTATCAAGATATTGAAAGTGTACATCGAGAAATTGAAATCATTCGATTCGATACAACTTGGTGCAAATATATTGTATTTTTGTAGGAAAGATTGAAATAAGCGGCAGATGCCAAACACGTCGGCCATTGCCTTGATTTCTAATTCTGGTGGTTATATATGATTGACGTGGTCAATGGCGCTCTTATCTAAAGAAAAGACGCCATCAATATTTCTGAATGAGAAATTTAAGGACGTTCCAAGGTGCTCTGATTTGTTACGATCTTCTATAAAAAAGCCTCGCATGAAAACAAAAACAAGTTAAAGAGGCAAAGTTACCTTCAAATTTAACGATCACTTTTGATGATATCGTCATCCGTATTTCTTTCTATCCAACGTTTGTTAAACAAGAGTCCCGTATAAATGTATTGCAGCCAAAAGACGACATACTTGCGTAAGTTCTTTTTGTAACCCTACATTGGTTTTATTGAAACGTAATTAGAAATTACAAGTTCCATGTACATTTTATCCGAGCAAGGTGTCCTATTATATTTCTTATTTAGAAAATGACGTCAATGTTTATATCATTATTTATGATTATTCAACCTCTTTGAGGTTGGCCGTTCCTGTTCACATCAATTGGCTTGTTGTTGCCTGCTATATTGAGTAGACGAACAAAAGACCTTCTCGTGCGTGACCTTCCAGCTCATGAGTGACGTCTGCGTTGCGTGCTGAGGCAAAGTTTGGGGACGTCTCTGAAATTTTCAATTATCAAAAAACTACGCCAGGCAAAATGTTGGACTGTATCGACTAATTAGTTCCCTCGGCATTACCGTGTTTATAATGTGTGTCTTAATGAGGTTTGATGTATCTACAACGACATTGTGGATAGAAGGGAAAAGATATAAAAACAAACTTATTTGGGATCGACGGAAAAAAAAGAATTTTCAGATGGAAACACTGAATAGATAGACAACTGTAACAGTTTGTGCGATAGTCATGAGTTTGATGGCGAACCTGAACTATGTACTTTTTGACCTTCATTCACTATTGTTTTCCATTCCTATACAACAACGAAAATATATCAAGAACGAAAATAACTACATAAGGGTGATAAACAGATCATTCTGAGTCATTAACGTGACGTGTTTGCAATATTTCACTTCTGTGTGAGTAGTGTATTGTCATGTGAATGCGAATGTACTTGTTTATTATAAATCAATGAACAGCCTTACACTTAACACAAGTTCACTGAGAACTAACATTGTCATAACGTCAAATCAGGGTGTGGTTCTGTGCGCTGCACCTGTCTACCCTTCATTCCGATGGGACTAGCATTAGATAGTTGAAGTTATCTGCTCGAGGCAAATGCTCTTCCTGTTGAACAATATCAATTAAGTGTTAAAAATAATATGAAATATGACGAAGCAAAACCGCGTGATTTTAATCAAGGAGATGCACCAGGTAACCAACTCCAATAAATTCAGTAGATACATGTATAATTATTGATTTTAATATAGCCGAGTATATTATGTTACAACCTGCATATAAGAACAAGGGTTTTATTTCGCTGTCATTTACCATTTGTCCCCCAAGTCGAGGTAAGACGGAAAAAATGAAACGCGTACTTTCCCTATTAACTTTGGCATTAGTATGATCATGTGATTAGTCAGGATATCATACTACCGCGTCCACATTATGACATTTCAGTGTGATGGCATTATAAAAGCAGACGTGAGATTTTCAATTACCAAAGGATTGTGTGTCAATATGACCATAGCTAGGATGAGGCGTTAACATAGACAGCAAAAATAAAATTACTTCTTTGCTTAAAAAATATACAAGTTTGTGTAATTCAAAGCCTTGGTTTTAACTTAAATTTTTACTGAAACATATTTTCAGTAAAAACAACTATCCGCCTGTATGATGAAATCTACTATACCATTACAGCACAGCTGGATCGTTCATTTTTTCAATATGTTCCAGCAATAATTGTTGAATTCATATCTCCATTGGTACAAAACAAAGAAACTAACATAGAAATGTAATAAATATGTAAAATACGCTAATGTCGAAATGGTTATTGAAATAGTCATCTGTTCCGGTACCGTATAGTGCAGAGCAGTTTATCGCCCCTTGTTATGAGTAAGTCATATGACATTGGAAAAAACTTTCTCGAATAATTTATTAATGAATAAATGATTATAGAAAATCAATGTATTTACTTGAATATAAAATGACATTCAAAAGAAAAAATGTAAATATTTAAATGTGTTTGAAAAAACGAATGATTGTTTTATCAAATTGTTAACATTAACATTTTGAATTTTTTGAGCATTTGGCTGTTCACAAAACCCGGAGAAGTTTATATGATTGAAAAAGGCAATCAAGGAGAAGCACAGAATTAACTGAAAGTAACACAGTGTAATATCATTTGTTCCTTGTCTTGAGGATGACCTTATATACTGTTCTGCAGCTTTCGAGAACTTTTAATAGCTCCTTCAAACTTCTCTTGTGGGGAAATGTTTTACGGGAATATCATGAGTTATTATGCACTGGAGGATCACAACTGTCCCTAACAAATGTTTTACAACCGACGAGGTACGCAAAACGATTGCTAAAGTGCTAGCCATGTATTGTTTAACCATGCACCACTGAAGACGTTAAAAAGTCCAATATGGATCTGATAGCAAACTGTACGCTTTTCATTGTCTATATCGATATTTATACACAGCAAAAGATGCGTGACGCTGTATGTATATAAACCCGTATCTGTTTCATTTATTTATGATTTATTTTTACCTATCATCTCTCAATATGAAATAAAGATTAATGTGGATGACTATTAAGACAAATGTGCTTCCTTTCCGTTCAGTATCGCCGAATCAATGTACATTTGTGCAAGCATATTTCTGAAATAATATTCATTCTAATATAAATCAATAAATGTTTATTATTTAACTGGTTTAAGAATTTGATTTATCTTTTGTAAAAAACCAACATTTTCGTAATCAAATAGAAATATATCGAAAAGCATGATAATCTATTGTTTCCATGGATCCGTTTTGTGTAACACACTTGAGATTTGATACATTGTTAAGTTATTTATGTATCTACATAGCTGTAGATATTCCATTTTGACAATCTACACATAATTTAACCAGAAATAAATATCCATTGCTTTCTATCAGTTTTTTTTTAGATACATCATTTGTCTTTGTCATTCAACGTTCTAATGACTATTTAGATATATGTTATAGTACAATGTATATCTTTTATTTCACTGGTAACCTTGTTAGGAATGCAATAAACATATACATATGTAACAGTAAGCAGTTTCGGCGTTTTTAAACATACATTCATCGTGTCTGTGTTCGCAGCAGGTTTGAACGGAAAATAGACATGTAGCCTACATTCAATGTGTATATTGTATGCTATTGACTTATCAATATATTTTTCTTTTGAATATCTTTCGGTGCTTTTAGATTGAAGTCAGGATAAAAATAATGTAATGGAAATCAATTGATTATTAGACAATGTATTCTACTAGTAAATATTATGATTTCCTTTCGTACTGGTCCATAAAAGTAGCTCAGTGGAGACCTAGTAGTTATGTGACAAACTGGTTCGATATTTAGACCATTGCAGAAAAAAATGATGAACTGTACATCTAAGATATTGATTATACTCAACAGAAGTTTTTAGTCTTTTATAACAAATTCTGATCGTCGCCAGAGGAGCGCTGTTAAATGTTGTACAATCCTAACTAACCTGAATTTTTTTAAATGTGACTCAGACAAATAGAAATAAGCATCAATCTCATATATATTCGTGACACTGTTTAAGATGGGATGCGACCTCATGTTGTATGCAGTTTTATCATCAAGATATACCCGTGGCAAATAATGTGCTATACAAAGCTGGAATTAGTATTCATTTTTGTCCAATGTTCCTCCATCATAAGGAAGGAATGTTTTGTATGTCTTGAGACACGGAAACCTATATATCTTTATTTTCTTTTTTTCAATCTTTTAAGAAGAGTACATCTATATCAGGAGGTCACTTATCCTATACCTAAAGAAAATTTGAAAAATTCATTATCTGCTTGGAATATAATCTGTGAACACCCGTTGTTACGAGACATTCATTTCTAAAAGAATTAAAACACTAGGAAATAATTAACCAGCTAATACTCGCTTTACCCTTACAAACATGCTATATCTGTCCGTATGCAATTTGTTTAGTTATAAAACGTATGATTTCATTGAAGAAAATGAAAAAAAAAATCTTAATTTTATTGCAACGTTATATCACATCGAAAGCACATACCTAACACGTTAATGACCTATCCTTCACACGGCAACCTTACATATAGCTGAAGTGTAAGTTTCTGTAAGTTCAAAGCACGCACGGAGTTTGTCGTAAACATGTAAAGCATAGGTCTCTCGGGAAATCAACATTTCTTTTAAAAGTTAAACAAATCTCAAAGCAGACACGAACAGAAAACGGGTGTAATAAACGTATAAATGTAAAGGTGACAATTCCTAGGTTAATAGTCAATTATCTGAAATAAAAAAAATATATTCCAGAAATCATGATTAGTGTCATATCAGTCTAATTATCCCATGCTGTCTCATAAAAACGAATGCCAGATCCTTAGAAATAGGCCTCTTATACACAGCCCTTTTACAATAGACGTAAAGTGAGAATTTTTTAGTATATGTACAAAATCAATACTCACAGCTTTTATGTATTAAAACGTAAACTACGTTTCCTTTATTAGATCTTTCAAACATAAAAAATAAATATCATATAAAGGCAGACCCTTTTAATAGTTAAGAGACACCTGTTGGTATCCAAGCGGCTCGTTAATTGCCATATCTGTGTAGAAAATCTAATATATTTTCATATTTATTTTAATGTATTAATATTGAGGTCAGTTATTGTTGTCCTAGTTTTGGGCACTTCGATATGGGTATCCTCGCTCGTCGCTTGATGGATCACTCATGATTATGTATTATGCGAATGACAAACCAGTGATAAACACATTACAAAATGATTTTGAATTGGATGCAGTGTTGCAAGATAATTTGAATAATTTTTGTTAACCTCTATCCTGCACGAGATGGATTTTATAAATCAAACACTACCGCACAGAATACTATATTCAATTTCAGGACAAGGCATCGCTTAACCTTCATCTGGAGATATGATCGACTTCTTGATACTCCTTGTACTTTTCCTTTGGTGTGTGTGTTTGTGTGTGTGTGTGTGTGTGTGTGTGTGTGTGTGTGTGTGTGTGTGTGTATGTGTGTGTGATATTTTGCTTTCTTTTTAGTACTTTTTCTCTTAACATTTATGACACATTTTTTATCATGTGTTTCCAAATATATATACATATATATAGAGGTCTTATCTTTACGTTATGAAAACCACTCTACGTTGATGAAACAGCTTAATTTGAGCTAAATTATGTATATATCTAGATTTCTATTCAAATGTGTGTTCGGGTGAGTCAATGCAATAAATTTCATTCCAATATACAAACATTTATATTCGTATGACATTCGTAATCGCGGAGGCGAACTCATTGAATAATATTCTATTCGAGATATGTAAAACGTGTGTTATTTGGTTCAGGTATAACAAGCATCTAGTTTGCGAATGTTAGGAATAACCCCTGCCGACTCAAATACATGTGTTATAATGGGTCAAGGTGTTTTTTTTAGTTGTGAAGATTTATGCTAGAGTCATTCGATGTTGTACAACTTCGATCACCTGACCTATATTTAATTTTCTCCTTTGTACTATATTTATCACGTGGCATATACTTAGTGTGTCAGTGATGAACGCGATGCCGAATTGTGGTATATTACGCAGCAGATTTCTCTGATAAATAGGTCCAGACTAACCACTTATTTCAATTTCTGTTTCATTTTCACGACATTGTCCACAAAAGTAGTAATGACTGGGTGTGCTTTTCGGGAGATACGTAAGTGATTCCATCCCCCGAGGTCCTATGTGGTTTATAGCTTGCGTCCCCAATGAATTTTACATGATCCTTTATCTTACAAAGAACGATTAAAGCCATTACCGCCGGCAAGAGTACAAAGGTGAATTGCTTAATAGGACTGGAATGTCACCATTAATAACTATTGGTTTTTGCTTTTAAGTTGTATTGCAGATCTGGAGTTGCTGTATATGTCTCCCAAGAACGTGGTGTTTATTTTATACTTTAAGCATAATTTATCCAAATGGCTGATTAAGCGATACATGTACTAGATATACATATCTAACCTGAAAAGAATGTTGTATGTTTTGTTCAGCTGCTTGTTGCTATTTAATACAACTGGTCTCGATGGAGAGACCAGATAGGTTTTGGAGTAGCTTGCGTGCTGACTTGCCATTTTGCTTCTAGCCTTAAATGAAGAATGATAGGTTCGTTCATTCATCTGATTTCGATTGTTGTGTGAAGAAGGACTCGGGGGGCAAAATCAAAGAAGGACTGAGGCATAGAGACTAACATCACTGTCTAGTTATCTAATGCTTTACAACGTACTAGCTTTTTGTATGTTAATTGTCAAACAATAACTGATATAGCTGTACCGGTGGTTGTTAATTGGAACGCTCAGTTACTAAACCCACTTGGAGTATCGCTCCATTGAAAAGAGTGTTGCAAAAATTATAGCCAATACATACCAAACTTATTATTATGTATTATCACAACTGCAATGTGCATGTGTTCTTCTGCATGTTTTGTGGCTGGATATATATCATGCAGAAAATGTTACCATATGTATATAATACAAATATATATGTAATAATACGTGTCTTTTGTTAATGTAGTGACAGGATACGAATCTGAATACTCTTTTTGTATTGCACTAAAAGTGTGGAATAATTGTGGTGCTCTGATCATACATCTAGCTAAAACAAACAAAAACGTTTGCATACTGGGAGAATGGTAGGATTGTTCTCTGAATGCAGTGGTCTCCTTCAACTATTGTAGCGTTTGATTTTGTCCATGTGTTCTTTTTTAATGCTTCGTGTTCTTTAGTTGTTAGTGTCCCGATAAATACAAGTCTCAAATATCAAATAGCATATGGCATAAATATTTGTTTATCTGATTTCCGACTATGTATTTTTCCAAGGTTGTCAAAATTTGTATCTGTTTCAACCAACAATTACGTCATTGGCTATTTTGGTAAATCAACTTACATAAAGCTATACATCTGTTTTCGTCTGAAGTTTATTGTTATATCATGTTATTGACACCTTGGCGGTTCAATTCTATTGTTTTCAGATTCATATATTGATAAAGTTTCTTGCCAAATAGATAGCTCAACATGCTTCTCAGTTTGTAAAAATAAAGACACACACGCGAATATAACTGTCAATGCCAATTCAAATTTAACCCATTAGGAATTATTGTTATTTTTGTGATAGTTTCGCTGTTTCGCGGTACATTAAGTTGAAATTGACAGTGACCGTGACCGTAACGTGTGTATTAGATATTGTTTTGCATCCAGATTGCAAATGTTTCATTCGTTAAGATATATTCGGCTGTTCATTTACAAAAATGCTGAAAATTTGACCCGTGAACATTACTAGCTATAAGGCAAACAACATCATCATTCAGCTGCCCCTCTTTTTTTTGACTCGTCCAAGGATGTTAAATGCCATATTTCTGAAACAAAGAAGGCGATTGAGGAAGCCGAAAATTTATCAAAAGAAATATCAAAATATAAATTGAGTTGTATAGTCTCCCCATTATTCACTAAATTTCACATTTTTTTTTATATATCCGATAATTTCAAATAAAAGTTAGGCATCTTTACCGCGAGAAATTGTAACGTCTGTCTGATGATATGATCTCTAGCAGTCAACACATATACCCTATACACAAACGCTTTTCTAAACTGAAACCATCTTTAAAAAGATGATAACAAACCAGGATCTGTTCCAATGCGATTAATCTAATGCATACATCCATAATGGGTATCTATAATATTGAAGTATATCCAGAACATTCATTGACATGTTCAAGTTGACGTCTAGTTCTTGTGTTCATTTTAAAACATGTTATATATGGTTGTTAATTTAATTGACCGATTATTCCAAAAGTGTAATCGGATAACCGATATTTATATCACTTACATTTTACTTGTTATGATTCAGCTGTCATTTATCCTTGTTATTGTGCATCGACTGGCAACATCTGCCATCAAGACAGGTCAGAGAATAGATTTCTGGACCTCGCAATTACATGTGATTTGCTTCGATGAAGTACATTTCATTGGTGGCAATTGAATTACTACAGTTAAACATTTTTATAGGACTTCAATGACCTTCTATCTACTCGAGATGTTTTTAAATGGTAACATTACAAGTCTAAAGACCCTTTTTAATTTATATTGCTTGTTGAAATCAACCGTTCCTTGTAAAATCTGAAACTTACATTTTACATGCCAATAAGAACACTGTTATCGATATACTAATATGTAAAGAGGGAAAAAGGATCGCTCTTTAGATACGTTAGCAACATGTATGATACATATATGATCGATAAGGTAATAGTGACAATGCAGAAAAGTATATTCCCGAATTTGCCCCTTTGTCAAAACATGAAATAAAACAAAAGTTGATCTGTTTCATCATCATTTACATAGAACATGAAAAAAGTTAAAGTACAACTGCGTAAATAGCATAGGACGATATTGTGAAATATTCCATAATCCCTTATTGGACGCCGAATGTCCTTTAAAATCAGCAACACATAGCATAAAAAATTGAAGTTTGATAGTAATTTACAAGAAGATTGAGGTAAATCGCAATGCAGGGTGTACGACAGCCCTTAATTTTACAAATTTTATTGTACCGTGTGGGCCGATGCTGAATGATAATACACCCATCAAAGTTGTCTATCATTCATAAGATATGCGAGTCAGTTAGTGTAAATACCTCAATCACGTCTTCACCAAAATGTCATGTCGTATAGACAATAAAATAATAGATAGAAATAGAAAAATAAAAAGTGAAGTTCCCGAAGAAAATGTATTTTTATCGTGTCTTGAAGTACAAATATTTATTCGTTATTGCACAGCAGCAGACAGGTTTGTGTCTGATGGATGGAAATATTACGTTTATTATTGTGTGCGTGATGGAAAAACATCGACTACTGTCAGTATATACTACGTCCGCATCATTCTTGTTACTTTGTTTCTCGGAAAATCCTTTGGTAACAGTACGAGGGTTTTGGTGATGATGTAAGAAAATGACAGGGTCAATCTTGGGTCACTTCAGCGTGTCATTGACACCCTATTCAGCTCTAGCATACTTCCCGCGTGATTTCCATGTAACTATCAAATACTTAAATTCAGACATCAAAACAAAGTGTTTTGCTGCGTCACTTCAACACAGACGTTCAAGAGCGCGGATAATTGCTAAGATATTCAGAAACGGACATCCGAATGTGGAAAGGTTTGTTGCAGCGGTGACATCCTTTTAAATTCCGTGTGTCAAAGCAAATAGCTCAAAAAGAAACTCCTAATTTTACTGGCTATATTAACCCTAGAAACAAGCGTTTTATATAAATCTTACTTACAAACCTCCCTGGATATCAGGAGAGTAACGATGTTAGGAATCACTAACTACACCCTCAGTCCTGTGACGGTCACTGTTCAAGACATGACTCTGTTGACGGGTTCATTTGTCAAGTCAAGATAACATACACACCTCATTTTGTCAACTAGAGGTAATATTATCTAATCAGGAAGGGCTTTCGTCTGAAGGCACCAAATCATTGTTGATGACCTGGGCTAGGCTACTTGTCCTGTCACCACGAAATCTACAAAAACAAGGGCGATAATTATGTTACTAGAAGCCATCCATATTTAATTCCTAATCCATCTTAATTATCTTGGACACATCAAAGTGTTCCCTTTCTCACACACTCAACATCCAGACAGCTAGGCGTCACATCGGTGAATGTCACTGACCAAACACCATTGACTAATAACATCACCGAAACGATTAACTGCATTCGTTTATGGTGTAGAACGATTCTGCCTTACTGTAGCTCTAAATTCAGCTGTGTCCAAATATACATAGAGTATGATCTTTAAAAGATAATTCTGCCCTACTTTATCTGAATTCAACTGTGTAAAATATACATAAAATATGATCTATAATAAAAAATTTATGAGAAATCTTGAAATTTAAATGTAAGTAGGTTTTGGAATCATAGAGCAAATGGTATATGTATATACTAGTATGTTTTATAGGATCGACGACGTAATAACGACAGTAGGACAAGTGAATTGTTAATTTTTGAGGCAATCTGTCCATTTATCAAGACAAAAATATTACATAGATTATATCACATACACAGAACATGAAACATAAACTAAATCGAAAACGGTAGTGTAAATTCAGATGTCTCGACAATACCTTCGGTAGCCAGAGGAAAGGGGGTTGTGGTTTAACTTACATATGAATAACTCAACTGACAAATAACAGAATTATCGGGGAAAAAACTTGACTTGTATAATTGACGTCATGTACGCGATATTTATATTGGTGAATTTAACATTACATCAATGTATCTTTCATTTTAGTTACATCTTTAAAAAAAATGGAAATATAGGGAGATGTCGGACACTTTACCAATAAGATTATTTTTTTCTAACCTCTGCGCTTGGTTAAGACCATGAAAGATGTCAAAGACGATAATGATATGTGCAATCGTGTATATACCAACATAAACATGAAAACATCTGTATTTCACTCTCGATCACGCCAGTTATCACCGTCAAACCTCAACATATCCTGCTATAAATGAAACAGTTTGGCTATTTATGAGAATGATGAATTCAGGAAACAATATATATGAATACTTCGAACTGAAATAAAGAAACCCGTAATACATTTTAGATGTTACTTTTGATTTGGGAAAATCGTGAATGTTAGATCCGTCGAGAAAAGCAAACCTTAAGTGTATTGTTGTGATCCGCAATCTGTATGTTTAATTCAAGAAAACATTACCTGGCCTACTAAATTTGAATTTAAACTCAATGAAACGAGGTTAAAATATGAACAGCAGAAATGTTTACATATAAACTTAAGTAAAAGTACAGGGAGTATATATAACAAATAACCAGGCATATTAACGTCCATCATACACACAATTCTTTATATCGCACCAAGACATGAAATCAATCCCCATCAGATCATTATGGCGACCGTAAACTTAAATTGTAATTCTAAGACAACTCCGGACTTGCATTGTCAAGTGACATTATAACTCGTCATTTTTGTTTTGCTTTTTTGTTTTGATTAGATTGTGCGTCAATACGGAACAAGCAGTGGTTTTGAGATTCTGAGAAGGCTGTTAAAGAGTATAGGACTTCTGTCGTGACACAACTCTATTCACGTACGTAGGGAAAGGACAATTCAAGGAACAATCAAGACCTATTTAACTGTAACAAGGAATACAAATTAGAAATTTGCATAATTCACAACCAGAAATGGAATTGTCAAACATTTTCAAATTGGTTTCAATTTAAGCAATTTGAGCATCAGCATAACTCATATCAGTGCCAGCAGCTTTGTGCAGACAGCTTTCATCGGGATTCATATCGCTGTAATTTAGCTTCAACATTCGTGCTGCCTGAGTCGGAACCTTGACGGCGTTATTGGGCCCAGCTCACATGGCAATTGTTTGAGAAATCATGAAACAGGGTTGTGTCAAAATTTTAGTATTTACCGTTGAAGGCAAACTTATGCGTTTTTAATCCAATTCCGCTGAGTTGTCTTTTTTGTGATGAGAGTTGACTTTCACTTAATTCTGTTATTGCAATTTTGACATGTTAAATGGCGTGCTGAATTTATTTTACGACAGATGAGAACGCATGGCACATCCAACACCTACATAAGGCAAATTAGGCAACGTCAGAACTTTCTACGTGTTAAATGGCAAACACATAGTTTGTGTAGTGCACACCAATCTACTGACGTAAAATACTGTAGAAGAAGGCGTTGAACTGTTCTACAGCACAGTAATTTAAGCAGTGCCATCTTTTTCAGGAACAATATCAGCTTGTTATGGAAACCATTACAAAGATTAATGAGCGCAATACCAACTCATCGGTGCTTGTGAAATTCAGACATATCATAGACAGAAATAGCAGGGATTGGGTAATATATGTGTCCTAGCAGGATACAAATTTAAAATCTTTCATTGGATATATCTTGTCTTAGGGCCTTTCCAATCACCAATTGTTTGTGAATCTATAAAAACAATCAAACTCTTTCATACCTAACAAAGGAACATCGGGTCTGTCATTTATTTATAATTTTTAACCAAATGTTATTGAAGTTAGTTTTGCTTCCCGGGTAACCTGATATTGTGTAAGTTGCGTCCTGTATACAGATACATCTGAGCTGTTATGCATGACTCAGGAAATTCAAACTCATTTTGCGAATATCTCTGGAGAAGTGGCTTTTTTGGTACATAAAAAATGTATACAAAACTAACTTCAGATGTAATAAGGATACACATAGCTAAGAACAGAATACAAGAATTGTGTTTGTAAATAAACCTGAAATGCATAGCCAGACAGTTATTGATTCTCTTTTTTGATATATGTAACTTTCTGAAAAAAATCCTTTCTAATCTATTTTCTTTTTTTATCAAAATATTAAATGCAAAAACAAAACTTGGATATATTCCAAAACCCCGATAAAATGAATTGATCAGGAACGATAAGCCTATTTCAACAAACTTGTATAAAATAGAAGTCGTTTGCTGTCATTGGCCACATTCGTTGTATTTATCAACATGTCTATCTTATTTCAAATGAAACATGGTCTATCGGAAACCGCATCCTCTGTCGCATCATACTAGAATAATTGATTAATGTGTACTCGTTCTTACATTCGTGAAGTACGGACTTGTAGATAATGTTCACAATTAACAAATGTATTACATTTCAATCAGTAGAATATACATGTATGAATTTATCTATTTGACAAAAAACAATACTTACACCGTCACCATAGTGACAATAAAACGTTTTTAGTTTTGACCAATCATAGCTCTGCTTTCTAGTTATTACATTGAAATTCGCCATTTTTTCAGTTCGAACGCAAAAAAAGAATATATTCCAGAGTACATTGCGGTACCCTACATTAGTATTGTGACTGTTAAGGAACGACAACTCTGGTAGTTGAAGACAAGGGTGCGAGCTGAATGAGTGTGTTGTTTACCTTCCAAATTTTTCAGGGAGTATATCGAGTTTTCCCTAATTTTGGAACAGTTATATAAGCGAATCTTACCAAATAAAGAATTACCAAAAGTAACGGGAGAACATTCTTGTTTACTGGAGAAATATCTAGTTGTCTCCCTTTACAGATCGAATCACTGTGAATTTTATACAATTTGGTAAATTAATGACATTTTTGCGAATACAACGTGGACTGGAAGATACAATCTATAGAGAACATTTTGTTTTTTTTTTAAATATAAACCAAATTGAACTAACGCAAGCAATAACGAAATCCTGATCAAATTGCAAATATGTTACCGGGATACAATTGAACATATATCACTTGTATCACTATATCATAATACTAGGTTTATATGATGATACGAAACGTCAGTTGTTGCCATTGTATCTGGAGCTAAAATTCGACTCCAAACAATGATATGCATGCAATTGGGTACTCTGGTTTTCTTGACGTGTAAAAAGACTATATGTCAAATTACGTTCACACGATACAAATAACACTTTAATTCCAGAACTTATTGAATTCTGTTAATTAATTTTTTATCTATTTTTTAACCAAGTTTTGTTACAATGCAATTACTTACGTGGTTATATGTGTGCATGTATATACAAGATATATAACACAAAAGTACCAATAGCTCGCCTTTGTCATGTTGATGAACCGGTAGCATTTGTCAGTTTTAATTCCAAAATTGTTCTTAAACATTCATCAGTGAAGATCTTTTTTTTCCGAAAGGGCATCACAAATACAGATAGCGTAATCAGGATTCTCATGAAGAACGTGCGTGTCCAAGATAGAAAACCGATCAGAAATCTGCCATATTGCTTTACAATGAATCGGCGATCGATAGAATTTTTAAATTGTTAGCGTTTTGGAATTATCTAATACTTGTTCTGTATGTCTTCTTATTTTGATGACAATACAAGATAGGATACAACGCATAGATAGCTTCTAAAAATTGGATCGCTGCAATAGACAGCCACCGAAAAAAGAGTAGTGTCTTTAGAAGAGTACGTTATTCTGAAGTGGAAAATAAATTAATGATTTGGGATACATGTCGGTATCTATGGAAAATCTACTTTTAGAACATCTAAATCAATCTCATTGTCATTTATGATATGGTCAATAATGGGATAGGATGTTTTTTTTATTGTTGTCCCTGGAGAAAAGCTCTCGTTTGAAGTTTTCATCTGATAATCTTTTATTCGCGTCGAACGATCGATAGTTCCTTATACTGGGTGATTATCTAGTACAGTATCGGTAAGGAATTTTCAAATACCACGTGTCACCTGTATGTAATGCTCTAAATGTGTTATCAAATTCAACAAAATATGTCAAGCCTACGCTCCATGGATAACCTTATAACATTCACCTTTGTAAACACGAGCCTACCACAAATTACATGTAGATATCTCTGATAATCCCATTTCTGTGAAATTGATTTGCAACAAACATGTATGTGTAAGTCAATGTAAAGGAAAATGTATAAAGTGATGAGATCTTTTTTTTTTTTCTTTTTTTTTTTTTTTTTTTTGTCATTAAACGATAGCCTCCTTATCAATATAAAATGGGTGCATGTACTGCATGTGTTTGTTAGAGGTTGTGATATTTTTTTTCTTTAATATTTATGCCCCATGTTTGGCCTTTTAGTTGAGCGTAGAGTTAAATAAGGTTTTGGATTGTCTCCCCTGGTCGAGACAAACCAGTCTTTGAAAAGGATGGCCAGATAATATACCTTCGAAGCGTGGTTCGAATACGATCTACATACATTTTCGTTTGCAATACTGAAAAATGCCATCCTTATTCAAATTATTACACATGTACATATATTTAACATGTACACATTTACTACAATAGTGTATATAAGTAAGTTACGTGTATATTGCATTCGCCTTATTTTACATACAGTAACCACAAGGTGTTAGTTTGGAAAATTTAGCATTGCCTTTGTCGTAGCCAGCGTATGATAATTATGAATTATGAAAAAAATAATGATAAGGTTTCGTAGACAAATGGTCTCGAGCATTATCACAACACCCTTATAGGAATGCATGAATTATCTTTGTTATGATTGATATTTGTCTTTATTAATAAAATGTTTAACTTTTCATTTCATTAGCGGCTAGTAAATGTGAATATTGCTTTCCCATGAGTAATTAAGGATAATTTGTAAAAATAAAGAGACAGTGTTATATGTTTTAAATTGATATCTTTTCGACTTGTTAACTTGAGCTAGCGTCCAGTTACAGAAAATTGAAGATAAATATCTTTTAACGAAATTTACTATTTTCACAAGGGAACTGTTCGTTTGGAATATTAAATTTGAAACTTTTAAGTATTACATATTGATAAAATGCATTCACTTTATTATCGTAATATATCAGATCCTTAAACAGAAGAGAAATGGGATAATTGCAAATAATAACAAATGTTTCGGCTATAAGCACGTGGATAAGGAAAGAAGAAAGATAACTCTAACTACATTATAGGCAAGTCACTGCTTTTTTCTCCGTTTGTATTTTTTTTTCTTTTTTAGATTAAGGTTCACATGTCACGATTTGGCTGTATAGTTTTTACACTTTTGAATTATTTATAATACATATAAAATACAAAAATAAAAATGATAAATAAATAAATAAATAAATCGAGATGGAAGGTATTCCGGAGAGAAATGTAAAACTTCAGGTTTTCCTACTTTGATATGCATATTTGTAGATAATTACAAGAGAGAAAACGTCTTTTGTAAAAACTACATTGTGATCTTGATAAAGATTGCTTTCTTCGGGAACTTGGTTCATAATTGAAAATGACACGCCCCTTCTCTGAAATGCAATGAACGTGTTTATACCAGGGTACCTGTAGACTCTTAGTGGTAATTCATACTTTCTCAAATTTGAAATTTTAAGTCGCTCTTGGGAAATGTCAATTTTCCATTACACTCCATAGAATATAGCTGCTATTCGGGAGTAAACAATGAACACCATCTTACCAATCCTACCTTGCAGATTTTTAAGTATTCTAATTCTGTTATGTACAGTATATACTTAACAGTCAAAATTTTGCCGGACTATAAACGCTGTTCATAAGGTCCTGGCTCGTGATTCTAATAATTTCTATTTATCTATATATTTATTTATTCATTTATTCATTTATCACTTGTTTATGTATTTATGTCTTAACAATTGGCCACATTACCACATATCATCTTTAGTTTCCTTGTTAAATGCGCCAATTTTCATAAAAAGAATAAAATTCAGAGATTGTGTTCGATTTGGGAAGGAAACACACAAAAAAAAAATCAATATGTTTAATGGTGGTACGAATTCTGCTCTCGATTCGAAAAGTACAATATGTACGTAGGTTGATACCACTTTAAGAACCGTTCCTATTTTTGTCCTTAAAGTAAAAAAAAATAGATAAATAAAATTAATCCGTTTATAAACTAGATATATTTCTTCCACAGTATTCCCTCTCTCCTCTAACTACATCGTGTAACGAGCCAAACTGTCAAAAAAAGAGTAGGTCCTATCAATTTTTATTACGTAAAGACGCTTTGATCCTTGAGAGTTTAGATATACAGTTGGTGACAAATTTTCCTATAAAGGACATCAGCAGGTATGTAAATTTATGGCAATGTAAAGTTGTATCACATTTCACTGTCAGCAGTGGGTGGATTTGCATCGCTGTAAAATGTCTGGCTTTCTCACAGAGTGGGCGATTGGTATCCCTTGTACACTTGTAAACTTTGAAGACGTGACATTCAAAAATGTCATTTCGCCTACCAAATACGAATACGTGTAAACATGGCGGAGTAGGGTAATCCCAATCTAAACAGTTGTCGTGGATGTTGAATTTCAAATGTACTTATATGTCAGTATTATTACTGTAGTCATAACATACAGTCGTTTAATTGGTTACATAGTGTGCTTCATAAAAATACAAAAAAGACTATCATCATGTTTCCAAAGAAACAATGACATTTCAAACAATGCAGTTAAATTTGTAACAAATTGTTTACCAAATTGCAGCACATTAACACTCTCATTCACTTCAGTTCTGAATGTCAATGAATCTCTGGTTGCTTGCGATGTGATATCTTATTACATTGTTAACAAAAAACAAAAGAAAACAAAAAAAACCTCTCTTTTACCGGTCACCAATTACAAAAAGTTCAGCTTGAAAATCTTTTAAAATCTTTAAGGTGTTTGAAGTCTATTTCACTGACTCTCTTCCGTTGTTCCAGTATCCTCATTTTAGCCTGTAAAATATCGCTCTAAACGGCAATGGAAATCACATATTCCCGAAAACCATATTTAGAGACCATACAGAATAGGATGTCATTTAATTAAGCTAATAAGGACACGGTCAACACTCATTCTAAGGGGTCGCTTCCACGTAAGCGACTGGCTAACAATTTCAGGATACCTATACTTCTAATAAAAACAACCAGATACCAGGGTCGTAGTCTCCATCCCAAAATGAATTCCATCAGCATATCCTCTAAAGGTATTGTAATGTTACTGAATAATATTAACCCCAAAAGGCAGCTGGTCCTGATGAAATCCATGGCAAAATCCTGAACTAAAATGAGAATTCTGATAGCTCAAATCGATAATATTCGAAAACCATTTAGATCCGGAGGCAATGCTTCCTAATGATTCTTGTTATATCCCTACACAATCATTCAATGGAACTCTCTCCAAAAGACTTTC
The DNA here is from genome assembly GCF_031769215.1 of Ylistrum balloti. Classification (NCBI taxonomy): domain Eukaryota; kingdom Metazoa; phylum Mollusca; class Bivalvia; order Pectinida; family Pectinidae; genus Ylistrum; species Ylistrum balloti. The sequence goes on from NW_026782569.1 coordinate 510,164, forward strand.
ATTTTCTCATAAACCGTGGACTTCTTCAAAAATGTTATCCTGGTAACTTACATATCTATCACTTTTCTGATTGATTAAGTTTTCTAAATTTCATGTATATAGCTTCACAAAATGAATAGAGAAATGAATATTTACATCAAACTATTTACAGCGCATGTCTAAAGGAATCAGTTGCGATGGAAATAATTATCCCCTAAGAAGGATAAACAGCTGGACCGACTAAATCTGCAGAATAATCGCCCGATACAGATTGTGATCGAAGCCGGACTACAGCATGTGCAGTTTGAGGGGGTCCAACCGTACCTTTCCGAAACTAACAAGCTGAATAATATCAGTTTTCAGAATTTCAGCCTACAGCGAAGCATTTCAATCCTTTACATGTACAGGTGTGTTCATCGATACTGGAACATTGTCGGACAACCTTAATCATTTCAAACGGGCCACACGTAAGCAGTCTAGACAGTGAACTTATATCGGGTGTTAGGTCTCGTGAATTGTAGAATTAAGAAGGCGTCACGTGACGCTGTGACATTTACAGAGTCTGCGATCTTTTTTGAAGAGAATCAATAACATTTGGACATCTTCACAAAATAATGTATACTATTAAGATACATGTAGGCCTATGTGGCACGCGGTACAATCGCTTGCTGTTGAATAATTTGGCCATAAGACTTCAAATAGCTCTACTTAATTAACGTTAAGCGAATACATCACGTGTTACACTCTAAGAATTCAGTTCAGACTGGCCCGGGTCAATGACGTACAGTAAAGAGAGGTTTTCTTATATCTTATCATCAGCAGGATAATAACATAATGGACAGGTATTGATTAGACATTCGAAAAACATAAGTTACCCGCCAGACATTGGTCATTCAATGCATCATTTCAGATAATGTTCGCACGTTACCAGCCAGATAATGTTCACACGTTACTCGCTGATAATGTTCATTTGTCACCTCCGAGATAATGTTCACACGTTACTCGCTGATAATGTTCATTTGTCACCTCCGAGATAATGTTCACGCGTTACCAGCCAGATAATGTTCACACGTTACTCGCTGATAATGTTCATTTGTCACCTTCGAGATAATATTCACACGTTACTCGTTGATAATATTCATTTGTCACCTTCGAGATAATGTTCACACGTTACCAGCCAGATAATGTTCATTTGTCACCTCCGAGATAATGTTCACACGTTACTCGCTGATAATGTTCATTTGTCACCTCCGAGATAATGTTCACACGTTACTCGCTGATAATGTTCATTTGTCACCTCCGAGAAAATGTTCACACGTTACTCGCTGATAATGTTCATTTGTCACCTCCGAGATAATGTTCACACGTTACTCGCTGATAATGTTCATTTGTCACCTCCGAGATAATGTTCACACGTTACTCGCTAATAATGTTCATTTGTCACCTCCGAGATAATATTCACACGTTACTCGCTGATAATGTTCATTTGTCACCTTCGAGATAATGTTCACACGTTACCAGCCAGATAATGTTCACACGTTACTCGCTGATAATGTTCATTTGTCACCTCCGAGATAATGTTCACACGTTACTCGCTGATAATTTTCATTCGTTTCCTGCTGAAAATATTAATTTGTCACCTTCCAGGTAATGTTCATTTATTACATTCCAGATAATGTTGACTCGTTTCCCGCTAAAAATGTTCATACCACTTCCTATATATAATGTTCACCCGTTACCGTTGCCAGATGAGGATAAGTCTTTACCTGTCAAATAATGTTCACATGTTACTCTCTCATTAATGGTTAACAACGTCAGATATTGTTTATATATTACATACCAGATATTGTATATAGATTACCCACCAGATATTGTTTATAGATTACCCACCAGATATCGTATATAGATTACCCACCAGATATTGTGTATAGATTACCCACCAGATATTGTTTATAGATTACCTACCAGATATTGTGTATTGATTACCCACCAGATATTGTGTATAGATTACCCACCAGATATTGTTTATATATTACCCACCAGATATTGTGTATAGATTACATACCAGATATTGTTTATAGAATACCTACCAGATATTGTATATAGATTACCTACCAGGTATTGTTTATAGAATACCTACCAGATATTGTATATAGATTACCTACCAGATATTGTTTATAGAATACCCACCAGATATTGTATATAGATTACCCACCAGATATTGTGTATAGATTACCCACCAGATATTGTTTATAGAATACCCACCAGATATTGTTTATATATTACCCACCAGATATTGTGTATAGATTACATACCAGATATTGTTTATAGAATACCTACCAGATATTGTATATAGATTACCTACCAGATATTGTTTATAGAATACCCACCAGATATTGTATATAGATTACCCACCAGATATTGTGTATAGATTACCCACCAGATATTGTGTATAGATTACCCACCAGATATTGTGTATAGATTACCCACCAGATATTGTGTATAGATTACCCTCCAGATATTGTGTATAGATTACCCACCAGATATTGTTTATAGAATACCCACCAGATATTGTATATAGATTACCCACCAGATATTGTTTATAGATTACCCACCAGATATTGTGTATAGAATACCCACCAGATATTGTATATAGATTACATACCAGATATTGTATATAGATTACCCACCAGATATTGTTTATAGATTACCCTTCATATATTGTGTATAGATTACCCACCAGATATTGTGTATAGATTACCCATCAGATATTGTGTATAGATTACCCACCAGATATTGTGTATAGATTACCCTCCAGATATTGTGTATAGATTACCCACCAGATATTGTATATAGATTACCTACCAGATATTGTTTATAGAATACCCACCATATATTGTATATAGATTACCCACCAGATATTGTATATAGATTACCCACCAGATATTGTTTATAGATTACCCACCAGATATTGTGTATAGATTACCCACCATATATTGTATATAGATTACCCACCAGATATTATGTATAGATTACCCACCAGATATTGTTTATAGAATATCTACCAGATATTGTATATAGATTACCTACCAGATATTGTTTAAAGAATACCTACCAGATATTGTTTATATAATACCTACCAGATATTGTTTAAAGAATACCTACCAGATATTGTTTATAGAATACCTACCAGATATTGTTTATAGAATACCCACCAGATATTGTTTATAGAATACCTACCAGATATTGTTTATAGAATACCTACCAGATATTGTTTATAGATCACCCACCATACATTGTTAATAGATTATGTAAACATCACATCCATTTCCATCGTTGAAAAAAAAATATCTTGCACTACTAACGCAGATGACCCAGCAACATCATGACATTATTGTTATGTTTCGGATCGTGGAGTCTTTCTTTCTAACTGATTCTGTTGAATGTTTCTTGCAAGAATAAAATGGGGACAGCTTACTCATGATCATCCAACAAATACTTTCTTTAAAGAGAAAAAATGAACGAATTCAAGCTTCAAACGATATTTTTATTTCATTTCAATTACAATTAAAGATCAAGATTAATTAAAGCGACTGTAATGTTAACTAACACTGCGAGAAAACGATATAAAACGTTCTACTCTCCAATATTATGTTACAAAACTAAGACTATCTGTTAATTACTAAAATTAAAAGTCACTGCAACCATTTTTATTGATATCTAAAAAATAAAGAATGTAAACAGTGCGGTCTTGATCTAATTCATACATTACCGCTGGTCACCCTGATGCTGCGCATGCGTATAAGTCTAGAAAGAAGCGGCTTAGTTAAGTTTAAACACATTTTATTTGACCAAAAATCAAATGGAATTGAACACAAGTTAAACAACTTAGGAACATCCTCTTCCATCACAAACAATTATACAAGGTTACATACAGATATGGCAGCATTTCATCAAACATTGAATCATTAATGTATACATAAAGTAAACATTGCTGTATATTGGTGGAAATATTCCCAATATCAGAAGTTTTATAATATAACTATTAAGATATATAGTGTGAATATCATACATACAAATTGTATAACTTTATGCGAATCTATTTGTATTTTTAATAAATTCTTGAACAATCATTTATTATCATTTTCGGCTTGGTTCAGATGAACAGAACCGTTCAACATGACATCTAGATCAACGATTATGTCATATATAGATAGTTTTCTAAACGAGACAGGTTGCACGTATTACATTGAAAGAAATAATGAAACTGATTTTCTTAAGGGTATGTACAGTTGCATGCCGGAGATAATACTAAATTACATCCGAAAAGATCTGCATTCAAAGCACTACAACCGTGACGAATTCTAGCTTGTATCACATCTAATTTTCTGTTACGTACTTTCAGATTAGTCACGGGTTAAATTTTGACACTGTTTCTATATTTCTAGTTGATATATCTAAAGAGTTCCACATTCTGAGGGTACTCGGGATAAAAGACCTTTCATACATAACTTGTCTACATTTTGGTAATACATAATCTTGACCAGTTCTTAATTATATCTACTAATAGTATTTACTCTACTAGGCAATAGTTCTTTGAGATAATATGGAACTAAGTCAGGGTTCATTTTGTACAGTAAAATAGGTTTTTTTTTGTTTTGTTTTGTTTACGTCTGTCTTCAAGTTTTTCCCAACCGGCCTCATTATATAAAGACCGTGCACTTGCTAATAAAGGCGACCCTGTGACTATTCTGGCTGCTTCAAGTTGAATTTTTTCTAGCTTATCAATGTCAGCAATGTTAGAGCCATCCCAAACCTAGCTCGGATATTCCAAAATAGTTCTGATGAATACAATATATAATTTAGATAAGATTTCTTTATTTATTGTAAATTTCAATTTCCGTAAAAAGTGTTTAGAAGCTGATCTGATCATATTTGAGATATGTGCTTCCCACTTGCAATCTTCATTTAGAGTTACTCCTAGATGTTTGTGTGTAGCACTTTTAGTCAAAATTGTGTTATTAAAAGTCAACTGAACATCAAGTCTTTCAAACGAACCAGTAAAACCAACACCGTCCGTGTTTTTAGGATTGAAACTCACATTCCACTTCTTTGACCATTGGTCAATCACTGCTAAATCATGATTCATATAATATTCTATTCCTGCACTATGTTTTGAAGAACATGCTGCTTGACTGGTTAGCTTAACGTCAGCCCTATAATTATAACGCATCCGCCTGTCATTTATTATAATCCAATATCCAGTGTTTGACGCGTGAATATGTTATGAACAACACTACTAAAAGTGTTATCTGATAATTGTGTTGAATAAAAATAGTTGTTATTCGCTTGAATTTACTATCGACAACGTGTGTTTGTTGTTGACTGTAAGGTGGGGCCCAATTGGGATTATTCGTTGTCAGTGTAAAACCACGACGGTACTGGTGTTACTGTAAGAAGAACAACCGTGATGATAAACATTGCCTTCATAATAGACAGTGTAATATATATTAATGTGTACAGACAAAGTATCCATTCATGTGCATTTCTGCACATTGAGTTTTTTTCCGATTGTATCTACCCCCTTTGTGCCCCACTTCTTTAGCGCCCGCGATTGACATAGATAATTCTCGCACGACAAACCCAAAACAAAACGAATTGCTCAGATTGATTGTTAAATATTATATATTATAACACTGAAGAATCATTTACTGCAAACAATAATTAGCAGGAAGGCGCAAAAGCAAGTGTCATACATCAGACATTTGCGTTTGTTCACCTCGTAATCCATTTTTTCTTTGCAGCGGATGTAAATGACTTCGTCACGTGACAAGCCATGTGACCCACCGGGCGGGAACGTGTTTATAAACAATAGGGAAGATAAACAATGTTCCGACGCCGAAAATAGGCACAAAAACAACAAATTTGACGTTATAGGCGCGTGTATCGCTTTATAATGAACACATTTTATTAACCATAAACCGAATTCTCCATTTTCTGATGTTGAAATCTAAGGTAATAGCCGCTTTAAGTGAAAAAAAAAAAAAAAAACAGCAATAAATTTGCACATTTTGTGTTTGACATGCTAACATAATTTCAAAACATCCTTCAGTAAACTTTTGATATCATTCAGTCTTTGTGAATGTGTGTGATGTGGTCTTCAATGCAATTTAAAATTTTCTCTCAATTACTTCAATAGAATCAATTGTCCTATTCTAACAAGACGCTGACAGCTGATGCCAGTGAAATATTACATGTACTTCAAGTTGATTCCTAAACAACACGGACTCGGTATTAGAACTCTCTAGTGACATGTAAGTGCACATGTATGATTTCATGAAACCTAAGCCATATACACCTATAGTACCTATACTTGTAAGCCCTTTGTCGGTTCTCGATATAAATGGAAATATCTGTAAAATATTTGTCAGGAACTTATCATCCATGGAATTATACATGATCGATTTGTCATTGATTGTAATATCAAGAAGGAAATTTTGTTGAAGAAGGTCTAGTAGTTTCAAGAGAAAAGACGTCGACGTTACGGCAGGATTCCCACTGTGTACATTGCACCATACACGTTTTCGTCCAATGTATTAGGAGTTATCTCCCTTCCCATGTGAAAAATTGATATTGCCAACCCACCTACAGAACGAAAAATTTAATTATTCAACAAACAACAGAAACAAATGAAAACGAAACAAGATGTTTATTTTGTTTCTTATTTCGGTTTTTTCATATTGTATTTTTTTATAATTAATATTCCTTTATTGTTCACGATATTAGAAATATGCCAATGTGTTTTCATGTACATTTATCTAAATGTAGATCTGTAATTCATACATTCATTTCGAACGGAAATGCTTTTCCTTGTTTCCTTGTTAAGACTACAAGTGTTCTTTTGAAGCTACTTTGGCTGTGTTTGAATTTCATTTGTATTATTCCTTATTTTTTCATTGCTAACATTTTGAAAAAAAAAGAAGATGAGAGAAAACAAAACATTTCAGCATCCATGAAAAAAGAAGAAAAAGAAATGAGATATGATATTTTTCTTAGAAAACAATATTACGCATCAATATTTTGAGTTGTTTCCCTTTTTACGCTTTTTTTTTCAAGCGTAGGTTCGTGTAATATATCTTTAGAACTCTATACAGTGAATAAGGACACTATCTAATTAAACAAATACTTGAACTTCCATATCGTTGATAATATTCCAAGGATGTATAACTTGGAACACACAAGACCCGAAATGTCATACATACCAATGCAAAATTCACGTTTAGAAAGGGATTTACATGTTATCATTTTTTGAAGAAAAATAGAATGTACTGTATAATGTTCCTTTGTGATCATGAAAACGGTATTCACACTATCTTGCACCCACGCTCCCTAAGGTTTGTAAAATACACTGTACCTTTAAGTACTGTACACGTATTGTTGGTAGGATATAGTGACAGCATGGGCTGGCATGCCCCGTTGACCAGGCTAAGACATGGTATAACGACGCTATGAAAGCGTAATTCATATCTAGATACGTCTTCATCTTATTTTAATATCTGTTCTTATATGTTGAATCATTCCAGTTCTGTGTTTGCAAATAAGGAATAATTGGATCTGTGTTCAGTTGCTTTTAATCACTGAAACATTCTAGCGAATTCTACATACAGGAACACCATTCAATCGCTCTCATGGTATCGAATTTTCTCTTTGAATCAAGTATTCAACATCGCTCGGCTCTTTAAAAAAAATCCTAGCTCCCCTGCTAAGTTAAATAGGACTGTACATGACTAACTGTTCGACTTCCAAGGAAATATATTTGGATGGAAGCTGCATGGTCGTTTTTTTTTATTTGTTTCGTCGGGAATGCGAAACATTTCCTTTTTATTTTGCGAAAAAAATGAAGAAAAAAATCCAATCTGATCTGATGCTTCTGAAATCAATACTTTCTCTACTCTTTAATTGTTGGCCCCAGTTCAGCTCAAAATATATACGTGTAGCTTCTATGTGTACTTATTTTGTTTATTATGTTGTAAATACCATTAGTAAATGCTCTCTTTATCAAGGCGTAAACACCACTGTAACATTATTAGTGACATCTCGTATGTTTTCTCTGTAGATAAGAACTGCATGTATCTATGGATCGTATCTTTTTTACAAACACACACAATTTGCCAAGGACACGGTTTAGCAGAGTATTACCGCATTTAGCACCAGGGGATTTCAACAGTTGATAAACGACTAATGCAAAATATCGATATCTGTTTGGATAGAGCATTTACAGTTGGGAAATCTATACAGACAGAAAACAGAAAAACGGAGAACGGATGATAAATCGCTCTTTTGATCAATGCATTTGAACGTGAATATTCGCTGACCTGTATTATCTCCCCCTTTTTTACAGACGACAACACTTCCGGTTATATGGCATCGGTATTAAGATGTTGTAACATTCATAAATTGATTTGATTGTTTTATCAATATAAAGATCTGGTCACTATATCACTAACATGTATTTAAGAAAGATATTTAAAGATATTCACTATATCTACAACAATACACATATATTCAAGACAAAACCTTAGTAATACAAAATATCACTGCTCGAACCTTATCACACACTTTGTCCTAACACACTCACACAAGGAACTATACGTCAAATGGAATTATTCCAAACGAATAGATGATGTATAACTCTTCGTTGATAGAGATTCGTACAGGAAGCTCTTTGTTGTAGAAAAGCCTGGGAAAATATTTATAAACTGACCCGAAGTTACACATAGGACAACGACATGGGAATATGATTGTGGTCCTGGGCCATGAATACGTCATCAAATATGTATATTTTTTGTACGCTTCATCAGGAATTTTACTTTAAAAAGCCCACGTTTGTCAATAGCCACAGTTTTTGCAGCATGTCATTATGTTTTTGTTATTTGAACGTCTGCGTAAGATTTTCTTGATCTGTGAATTACACTGTACTAACATAAAAAAAGCATTCCCGTAAGAACAACATCTGTAAAAACACAGGTTGGAGACAAGAGGCCTGGATAAACCTGCCTGCCTAAAGCATTGTGTCATGGTTCTAGCATTTTGGTTAACCATCAGAAGTCGTTTAAACATTTTAACAATGTTTACCCCTGTGACATCGATAATGTTTACCCTTGTGACAATGCACATGTTCATGTATTTTAGACAAGGTCATTTCTTTTCGCAAAATTTGTGACGCTTTATCCCAGGAACCTATTAGCCTAATAAAACGGATTTTGACCTCTTTTTTCATTGGAAAGGATGCAAGAGAAAAGACAAGCACGCACTGTAGATGAAATTGGTAAAAATAAAATGGATCCGTGCACCTAATATTTTTCAAAACTCATTTGACATAATTTGAGCTTTTTGTGGAGTAGTGATTACAATCATTATACAGGCAATCAATTAAACTCAATAAAATTGACTATCAGTGAATGGGGTCTGGATTTTCCTTGATGTCTTCGGAATAGCTATACGTACTGTACAGCGAAGATTGTACAAGAGACACACAAGTAAATGGTAACTTTATTTAACAAATTCAGAGTTAGATACAGTAAAGCCAAAATACGAATTAAACTGCATAACACAACTGTTTCGAGTGTTAACGGCCTTCACTTTGAAGCCTTGAAGGCAACTGAGGAACATCCAAAGTGATTGAAAGAAAAGTCAAAATTCAGATTAGGAATTGCACCTGCCCCATAATTCAATGAATTTCGTTATTTTCATAATCATTTTATTAAAACGTCAGGTATAGCCGATTCAGCAATCTAAAACTGTAAAACAGACTCAAAAGTGAATCGCATTTTTCACTTTGAAGTTTGTAGTTTGCTGACTACATATGCATGTGAATGCGCTATCACTGTCTTTCGTTTACGTCGTATATAATTGTAGTTGGGAGTAGCTAATTCTCTTCATTACAGTTGATAAGGCAGTGCCTAATAACTGGAAAATAACTCAGATAGTTGCCATAAAGTTGATTCGGTTTAATGGTAGACAGATATTACGTTTGTTCATGTGATATCTTGTGAAAAAATAACTTTTTGAATGCTAAACAGAACATTTACACATTATAGAGAGCTTACTCCCGTATAGATATTGAACTTTCTGCTAGATATATTAATAAAACTGATTTTATTTCTGCAAGCAGCTGAGTGTACTAAAACATGTATATTCAATTTGCTATAATTATTTCCCATGGGAACAAACATATAGAAATGCATGCTGGTAGTATGAGATATCTTAAGTGATCTGTCAACATGATATTACGGTTAATCAAATACTTAATCACGTGAAAGAGCCTCTCAGAGACTGTTTTAAACCCTGCTGTAGTAGATAATGCATATGACATGTAAGTGATACTGCCAGCTTGCATGTAATGTGTTATACAAATGTGATTTTCTGTCACAGATACAGTTATCAGTATCTCCAAGTTGCATGTACATGTAGATTTATGCAAGACAAGAGAAATTTGTGTGGTCGGGTTGAGCCCTGGTAACCCGGCCTGGGTTCGATTTTCCGATCTGACGTTTAAAGGTATAGGGATCATTTGCCAAGCATGCGTGCTTTTTTCAGGGTATTCCGGATTTTTACTCCGACAATTTGAGGAAAGGCATCTCTGCTGATTCCATCTGAACTAAGAAGAGTGATAAACACAAGTGTTTATATCTTGTTTCGCGATCGTTGCAAAATAAATAAATTAATTAAATAAACAAATAAACAGAAAGCAAACAAACGATAAATGCTTTTATTTATACGAATATCAAAGTCTGTCCATATACAATGTTTATCTATAAGTAAACATCACTGAAACCAGGCAGGAGTGATTGTGGCAAACGTATCCGCTGATGACACGTCTTTCCCGGCAGGTTGTGCCTTCTGTTCCCATGGTGTGATTTTTTATCTTTTGTACCAACCTATATATTTCTTCCTTACAGTTTTACGTGGACTGACAAATCCGAATGTCTCCCCAAGAGAGGAATGCGTTTTGTCACCAGACGTCGCATACAAGTAAAAGAGCACTTTCTGCTCTCTGTTTGACATTTCAGTGTGACGACACACCATAGATTTGTAAATTCATTATTCCGTGAACCCGTAGATAGAAATTAGATAGAACACATCCTGCTGTATCTCCCGGTGTAAACATGACGTAGGATAATTGCCGTGCAATATTTAATTTATCTACAGCCATCAATACAATACAATACAGATTAACATTAAGTAGGCTAATGGGAGATCATGATGGGAAATGTAAACAAAAGCAAATTAATAACGCCCTTTCCTATTGACATAGTGACAGACACGCTTCTTTTTATAGCCCTCGCTTGTTAAGAAGACATTATAATTGTAATACGCCCGCATAAAAAGGCTATGTTTCGGTGAAAATATAGTTAATGGGTAAACCTACCGATAACATATAGACACATGTACGTGTATATACATAAATCTTCGCTTATTTACATAAAGTGCCTCTCAAATATTACCGTCAAACAAACAATGATTCCGTGGGTCGTTTATTGCTCAATGCTATTTACATAATTCCCGCAGAATGTATGCTTGATATCAAAATTTATTCGCATGAAAGCGTCTGATATGGAATATTGGTACCGAGAGTATTGCCTGATTTAGAGAGATGTGTAGATATTTTAGACAGACTCCATATATCAGCCTCATAAAATTATATCATGTAGTTAAGGTATGTACATATCTATAGCTAAACGACCCACGGGACGAACAGGCTACAATACTCTCACGCAGGTATATAGTATATGGTAGGATAGGCGAACGAATCCGCACAGAAACGGATTTTTTTTAAATCAATAAATATACATTAATGCGAAGTAAACGTTTCTTATACGAAAGATGAATAAATAAATAAATAAACAGAAGAGAAACCATATCTACACAAGTACGGCGCATTTACATTGCAGCAGAACGATACAATGTATTCTGACACCGGTAGAAGTGAGTCCTGATACAATGACAACAATTTCCATCTTGCTGTAATGAATATCGCTTAAATTTAAGAAATAGAAATTTATTGAATATAAATCCATCGACGTCTCTCCCCAGCGAAGCCTTGTTTGGTTTGTTTGCAATTTAATGTATCAACGGGTGAAAAATGATAAAAAAACTGTCTGGTTTCCTCCCACACAAATTGTGTTCAGCACACAACTGGCAGAACTCTTCCATAACGATAGCTGCATGAGCAAGGTGCCAACTGCAATCTCTTGAATGAATCGACTAGGAAATGAAACAAGATTTCGTTTTGGAAAACACGTTTAAAATCACTCTCATTGACCATTTCATCGAAAATTCTCTATTTCTGCTTGAAATATCCATCTTGCTCCAGTAGTCACATGACCTAATCGCAATGACTGTGGTACAGTTGATATTGGCACTTCTCGTAATCCAGGGCATCCCGTTCGGTTATATCAATGTACATGTTTTCAATGTTATCTTTATAATTACATTCGCTTTCATGTACATGCAAGTCGACAGAATCCTAGTAATGTATGATAGTCGGTTGTGGTTTAGAAAATAAAATCGACCAAACATTCCTTGAATAAATTCTTATTGACTTTAGAATAAAATATTTCAATGTATACATGACATGCAAAATCACAGTTACTGTCAGAAAAAATGAATGTACAAAGAAACCAAATCGTGCGTTTTCCTGATATATAAGGTATAGTTGAAACGGATATAGAATTGATTACAAAAGAGAACAGATTAACTGTCACGATATGGGATATTGGAGACAGCAATAACCGATGCAGGAAATGGAATTAAACAGTACACTACGTCTGAATCATCTCTTTACTTTGATTTCCACTTTAAAGACAATAGAATACTCAAATGTCAATAAGAATATTCAAAATCCATTAAATGAGAAAAAGCATTTGATCAAAGGAAGGATAATAATATTTTGGTTAAGGAAGATCGAAATCAGTCCATGTAAGATCAAAGTTCTGAACGATAAATGTACAAATTATCAGGCATACTTGATTTTTATCATGAATCGTCAATGATATGATCCGGTAGAGATTATGCAACATATCAGAAGCCTGTATTACAGGTTCATTAGTATAATTTTCCTATTCTATCGATTTCATTACTAATTGAGAATGAGTTCTAGAATACCAAATCAACTGCATCACTTTAACAGATTGATCTTGAAAGCCAGGAAGGTTACATTTAAGAAAAGGATTAGTCAGACGAGTTAAGTTGAAATCCTTGATGCCTTCAGAACAAAACCTTGACTTGAAATAACACAGCACATGAGTATATCATAATGATAACATGAAGGCAAACCATGGTCCCAAAATTTATTTACAGCTGAGAGCATTGCCTTAAAGTAATGTACGGGATTTTATATTTCCCGATCGATTAGGGGAGAAGATAAACAACTTCCCTGCCTGTACTGACGCTTACTACATTGGCCAGGAGCGCAGAAAGGTGCATCAGGACACAATCTCCCAGATTACTACATTATCGACAAGATTCGTTTCACCACACAGATAGATCACCTAATACTCTGTTATTAACTCGCAAATAAGGCGTTACGTCTGGGTAATTCAAATGCTTTGTATACTCCTCTAATGTGTTTCATGAATATTCATTTCTGTCACCAGACGTCTTAAATCATGTATGCCTGGCTTTCAAGTATTGATAGTAGCTATACGCCATGGTATTTTTGTCTCTGTAATGTCAACCTCCACTCCGTACGAGTAGTTTACTTATTATTACTATCTTGGAATGAATACTGGTAAGATTTGGTTGTAACTGGCACTATTGACACGCTACCTTGTCAAGGCTATGTAGCTTTAGCAAGATGGCTGAAAATTTGAGATAGTCTTAGGTTTGCATTTTGCATTGTCTATAGCTGGAAAGTCAACACGCATCTACAATGAACGCACCTGTTTTGTGGAAGGTACCTCATACATGAAATATCATGTACTTGAATCTTCAATACATTTGTTCAGTTGTCTTATCAAAAGTTGCCCTGATTGACTGATTGATTAATTGATTGATTGATTGATTGATTATATATTCTTAACAGGTCTTCGGCATAGGAAAGGTCTTTAGAGTCAACATAAGATGACTAACAAGTCGTAAAAGACCATTTGTTGTATTCTTATAACATGCTAACGTGTTGATTAAAGGTCAAGGCATTTGAATATTTTTACAGCGTAAGCAGTTCATGTCATTCTTGTAACTGGAGTTAGTTATTGTGATTTAACAAGTAGGAATCTGATCTAATTAAAACTTCAAAGCAGTTATTTCATTTTATGTTGAAAAGGTTAAACTCGAAGAATTCAGTCATATTCAATTTTCACAACACATCTTGTGCATAAAGAAACAATCTTTTCCATGATAATAACTAATACAAACAAAACGTTTCGTGTGAACACATTAGTTTCAACCCGCTTTCAAATTTGTGCAGGAACATATATAGAACTTTAACATAAATATTTGTAAAATTGCAAAAGGACACGAAAATTCATATTTTGAGTAATGCTTATCATTCAGCCTGTAACTTAAGGCAAATGTAGCAAATTAAGTCAAATCAGAAGAAGAAAAACAAGAAACACAAATTAAAAGGCATGGAAACCTTTGAAGAAGCTACAAAACAACTTTGTCCGAGAGTATTATCGACGTTTCAAATCAAAAGTTTTAGTTAAAATGTAGTTATCTGCACTAGTTTATCTTGTTTCTACATGTGTAATTCACACCTACTCAGTTTGACTTGGTTGACTTGTTTATGAAATGTATTTATGTAATTACATTATAGTAGCAGTTATATCTTCATGCTATTTTCACTGATGCTAGTTGTACATGCAAGCTTATATCCTTATACTCATAGGATCAGTGCTCGGACCGTTTTACTGATGACACCAGCATTCCTTTACATCAAATAATATCACTCAATTTAAATGTCTAAACCTATATAAATGAGAAGATAGCGTTACATAAGCATTAAGCTTGTAATAAAATCTTCTTGATCATTTATGAATTGTTTTATTACAATTTCATTGTTGAGTGCTGAATTAAATATTATTAAACTAAGAAAGTTTTGCTTTCCTTAATGCGCATACACTGTACAGCATCTACATATCGTACGCCTCCGACAGCCATTTTAATGACAAAGCCTTTGTCTGGAGAATGACTTGGTGACATGACATTGACGTCAGGAATAAACAAATAATTTGATTGTTGTTACAATGATATATTAGGTTCATACATGTAATGATTAGTTTGGATTATCTCTGCTAGTTTTACGTTTCTATTACAAAGCATTTTGTAACACTTAGGCACTATAGTATTGTCTCATTTCGCAATGATATCCTTTCAAAATGTTGTTTTCAATGAAGATCCTCTGAACAGGGATTCAAAAGATGCTGGTTTATGAAAATTATGGGGAAGTTTTACAGTCACACAGCAATGTCGTTGAGAGTTTGAATTGTAACTATGTTGGCATGTTGATATTTTCTTGTTGTCTTTGGAAAATGAAATCCAGGAAGGAAATGTTTATTGATGAATTACGACCAGGCATACACATGGCTTTGTCTTTTACAAGTAATGTAATATTAATTCTAAAGTAAAGCTTCCAGTTAATAGTAAGATCCACAAGATGCATATATTAGGATTTATATCTATGGATGACGTAGTGCATCTATGAAACCAATTCCAATATCGTCTACAATTGATAATAGAAAGACGATGAAGACGGTACATCATTGTGGTGGTCTATATTACAATATACACGTTGCAACACAGGGACTTATCTGGGATTTAGTGATGTGCGTGCTATGTTCCTTTCTTTCTTTAATCATAATGGATCACTATGATAATATTATGATGAATGTCTCAGGGGAATTTGTTTTTACCAAATGGACAAATGACCTTCTGACCTATGCGTGTGTTCTGGGGCATCTTGCCCTGTATTTGGCATGTAAATGGTCGATAAACATGAACCAATAAAAGTATACCAATCGGCCCCTTACCCGTCCTTCGTTGTTTTTATTTACCTTTGGGAACCATTAGTATCTTGTCAATTAAGATATAGAAAAAGATCTAATTATCTAACTTTGATGCCTTTGGTGTTTCTAAGAATTTTACGGTTTCTGACAAACTTATTTCTCTGTCACACGGTTCATAATGGTCAATTAATGTAACATTGTTTGGAGTTAACTGTACATGGCATTACCACTCCACAACTTAACGAAAACGTCTGCATTGCCAGTATACTTCATGTTACATTCGAAATAACCTTGTTCCGTTCAGGAGGATACCGCGATCAAATCGACACTGTCAAATTTGTTAAATATATGACAAGTCTCAATACATATCTAATTGCATTATCATGTGATTCAAATCGACGAGATGACAAAGGCATCAAACGCTAGCATGTGGAGTCTAATCTGTATCACATCACCAAAACGGTAAGGACATTGTGCTGGAGGTGAAGAAAGCAAATTGTTAAAACACTATTAAACTAAATTAAATGATTTTGTAGTACTTAAAACAAGCTGGATGAATATTCAAGACTCTGATACTCGGAATTCGAGTAGGCAAGTTGGGTTGCCAATACATATTACCTACTGTAAAACTGCAAAGTCAAATTGCAAGCATAAATTTCGAACACAATGGATCGAACATCACAGCCGATTGATATTATGGTTTTCAGTCTGAAAATAAAGATTAAGTTTTTACATGGAGCTTTTTGATATCTATGATATCATTTAAAATGTGAAAATGAAATACTCCATTACGTAATACAAAAGAATGTATAGCTTTTCTAAGTTGCTAATTTTGCTATAAGATAATTGCAATGTTTGTTGGCAAACTCTTAACGCAATATGATATCATTATAAGATCGCGATGACGTGACTTTATTTTGGTGAAATACTACATGCAGATGAAGAAAAAAGAGAAGGACAAATAAGAAAAGTCATATAAATAGTAACAGCCGAAGCCGTTTAAGCCGATCTGACGGGTTAACTTCTAAACATGAAAGTCACAGTTGAAGTACGTTGTAGATTGAAGATTCTTCATTGAAGATGGCAATCGCAATTAATGGGTCATTCAAGAACCTGATTAACGATCTCACGAAAATGTATGGAAGCCATGGTGTGGCAGATATAATATATACTTATCGGTAAACTGTTTTTAACCGTTGTTCCAGAAGAGAGCAATAATTACCGCAACCTCGAAGATCGGTCACAGCGAATAGAAAACACCGCATTTCCTTGCAATGGTGGACGATGAGGTTTTGATAAAACACAATCCAAAGGTTTATCAGAAGCAACTGCTTTTTCTCATGTCGCTCCCTTGCTTACCTAATTCGGGAAAACAGAAGTAGTATTCTATTTCATTAATGGATACCGGTATGTATGTAGCTTTTCTATGATGGGGAATTGCAATTACGATGTCTCTTGTAAGTTTTTTCCAACTTATCTTAGTCACTCTTGTTGACCCAGTTGGAAGCGTGCGAAGGATCTTTCTTTGGGAGGAAACCAGAGTACCAGGGGGAAAACCCAGGTGATCAGTCAGGTGACATAATGCCTTTTCCTATTTATTCCGAAAATCGAACCCTGGACGGCTAGGCCTTACCAAGGCTCCATCCGACCATACATATATACTATAAAACGACGACTGATATGGAATAGGCCACATCCATTTAGTCATTGGTCGCATAGCCTAATACATAGACATCATTTAAGGGTAGATACAATGTGCCTGGTTCTATCTGTCTACACCGTTTCTATATTTTATTCCTGTTTGGATTTCAACTAAGTTATATACCAGGAGTATTACTAAACATTATTTTCTTTTTTAGTAAGGGCACGTATTTCATACTATTTTTTTTTTTTCATGTGTTGGAACGGAAACATTTTTTTTACATTACGTTAAACAATGGTGTAATAATATTGTCAAATTCTATTTGGTCGAAACGGTGTATTGGCCGTGATATAACAGCATCACGTCGAATCGATATTCAACCAAAACATGATGTTTAGAAACATATAGATGTCATTTGACTTACATGTCAAGTGCCATTATCAAAGCAGAACAACGAATAGCTTTCCCTTCCAAAAGGTTCTGGTTTCTTTTCCATTTGTTCTGAGATAAGTCCTGGTTTATACATGTCTTTCAACAACTCTCGGTGTTTGTTCTAATTGTTTGGAATCTCTCAACTACAGTGTCGTAGTTTCATAATAATGTGACAATGAAGTGTAATTGCTTCATGTTATATCAACATCAAGAGTTATCTACAAACGGAATTCCCTAGATACGAATGTTTTCGAGACGATGCGATATGTCCCTGTGACCTTCTTTGAGGAGTGCCGAACTCATACACTTAAAGTGACATTAATAATAGCATTAACTTTCTTCTTTTTTAACATCAAGAGATATAAAATCAGTTTGTAAAATAAAACACGTATTCAGCCTGATTTGATAACCTCTGTTCACCGTTGGCAACCGCAGTGAATGCATTGATATGGAATGCTGGTTGCAAGACTCGCCGTGATGTCTGAATATACAGCCTGAAGTACACGGCGTCCCCTGCAGGTCACATCGTTATATTATTCACTACACGTTGAACATACCCGGGACTTTTATATAAAACCAATAACATAATCTGGGATTTGTTTTGATCAGATGAAATCCGACGACTTTGCTTTTCAACTTTCGATCACAGGTGTGGTTATACCGACAGTTGGGGACCAGTCGCATCATACTGGTTCTATCCAATTTGATTACATAACTTTATGTGCTTTTGTGTGACCAAATTAGTTTTCCCTTTTTAGCTGTAGGATATGGGTTTCGATGTCTCTGTACCCCGACCGGATACATGCAGCTTCAATAATAAATTGTGCGGAATGTACTTCAACCATAAAATCTGCGCCAACAATGAGACACGTAGAGAAAAAGATTATAAACACATTTAATTATAACGCTTTTCTCTGCAGATTTCCGGAAACTTGTTACGATGTCTCTTGCTGTTAAAATGGATTCCGAAGCGACTGCCAGTAATTGCCAGTTGGAAACAAGTATAGGGCATGCTTTTTTTTTTATCGGTTCTCGGGTGTCTACATGTACTGTAATGATTAATCACACTAATCATCGAATAAGTCATGCTGAGACAAATGATGAGTTTCGTTTTCTAATTTATTTTTTTGTGGTGGTGGTGGAAAGTTTTTAAGACCTTGATGGATTAGGACACATAGATTCCTTGCGCTACTGCTACATCCACCTACCTTGATTACAAATCACACATTTCCAGTACTAACTGCCAAACCCTAATGCGAAAATCTTTAAAGGTACACAGCAGAAATAAATATGTTTGGCTCTTTCTTGGTCTACGTTGTTGGTCTAGGACGGATGGGTTGTTTGAGCCTTGACGTCACAGATAAATATATGGAAACCAGCAACATCAGATCAAGGTGCGTTGTAGCAAAATATTTCTGTATCCAACCTTATATTTATTCAAAGCATTTTGAGGTCACATCACTTACTTGATTTTATTGGCCCCAGCATTTGCAATCTGTTATAACCTGCAGTGTGCCCAGCAGTAGCAAGTATATTGTGTTTATTTCGTTTCCGACCAAGAGGAGTAAAGCGTAGTAGAACATGTATTGTGTGCTGCGCGCTCGTCGTAGGATAACGTTGAAGTCACTTACATTATTCGAACAAATTGATTGACTTGAGACCTCGTTTCCCCCTTTTTTATGGCTCTTATGCTTTCACTTCCTTTCGGGTATTTTCGATGAGCATTGCCAATGTGAAGATGTTACCATTCTCTGCTTATTTGGTTTATGTAGCATTCTGGTATTGAAACGATTCGTATGTCTGTCAGCAGTACAATGTGTGGTGGTGTGGTATCCTGTTCACTTGCTGTGATAGTACTGTCAACAGGATGTTTCCACAAATTCATCGCAGCTTCCCGAAACACACCTACACATGTATTCATTCACATTTAGGTGGACTGGTCACACTGACAATATGTTGGACGGACATTAAATGATATCATGCCAAAAGCGTTTTGGTTGTTTGATGGAGCAAAAATATTTCCAGTAAAACAAAGATTTATGTGAAAATTGTCGAACACGTCTTTATCCCATGTGCAGCAGCTTAATGTTTGTCAGGTGTGTCATAATGAAATAAAAAGGGGAAACCGCTTTTTTATTTTGAAGGCGAAAAAAAATGTATGGTGTTTATGATTATTCTGGTCGGATCAAGCTTGATTCTGATATGACAGTGAGTCCTATCGCACGGAGAAAAACGGCTCCTTCATAATGCTGATCTGGTTTTGTCTTCTAAGCACTTAACTGCATTCGGAGTGTTTTTACCAGTTGTCTGTGTTTGGTACCATAGAAAATTTAATCGGTTCGTATCTTTACATGCTAGGTGACAATGAAAATCACGACTTAGAAAGTATGGGCTATAAATCATATTATACAGATAAGCTATTCCTCTATCTGAACTGTCGGATAAATTCTTTTGGAGAGTTACGACATTATCTTAATTGGATTGTGTGATTGCAGTTGTATTTGTGATCCTCGAAATACCCTAGTGTGTTTTACTGGGCCTATTACGACCCATTTGCACAGTGCAGTAATTTGCATGGTTAAGACCAGACGCAGTCGCTACTTGTTTCATGCAGTTAATTAATGGCCGAATTAAGATGGCTCTGCAAACAGCGAGCGCATAGAGAATAAATGACAAAACTAAACAACATGCAAATCGTTTTAATGCAGCAGGATTAGACTTTTATTGTGAAAAATGAAATTGGTTGAAAATGTTAAAAGAGCGCAGGAACAACCAACCATTAAATAACGTTTTCCCCAGGTCTTCGCACCACTCAGTCTCATGCATAGAAATTGATCAGGTGTCCATGGATGAATTGGCCCTTGTATTGCGTACAGAATACTGTTACGGCTTCAGTCATTCCATGAACACCACGAAAAGAACTGTTCATTGGTCATGGGCAGACATGGCTTGGTTAATATGGCTTAATATCCCATAGACGGCTATGGTCGTTTAAGGACGATATCCTTAAGTATGCAAAGCGAGTGCATTGTGTAGGTGTGGGAGGTTGTGAAAGGCTAAGTATGTTTCTTTGTAGCCACAAAGTAATGCTGATCAGCGTAATGCTATCCATACAATTGAACACCAGCACCTTGTTGCATCATACTGACAAAATACCAGTCATTACCCTTCCGCAACGTTGGGGTGTTAACAACTATCATTTTACAGACTCTGGTATGTTTTTGGAAGGGAAAAGAACCCAAGACGTTCATCTAAAAGTCGATCGTTGTATGACAAGTAATTCTGTTTTATTTTTCTAGATAGTTTACCAGTTTGTTCACATCAGTTGATAGCTTCTTATTTGACTGTTAGGAAGCATTTCAGAACCCTTGTGACGGATTGATCTTAACGAATAAATTTGAAAAAAATAGGTTGTCCTTGAATTGGCAAAGTTGGATGGTTCTCCCGAACTATACAATGAAACCTGATGCGGAAAAGTCGATATCGAAATTCCACTTGTATTAGGATTTAACAAAAACTCATATCCAAAATATTAATGTATACAAATGCACGTGATCAAAGGTACAGTAAAATATAAACCATGTTATATGTTTCTCCATACAAGGTCTGATGGGGAAAATCAGCCTTATAGGAAAAACTAACATGAACAAAGGAAAAAAAATGTATTTGATAGAAATGAACAAGTTAAAATCATAGGGGAGATAACATTTTCGATAATATATAAATGATACAGATAAAAATACAAAAAAGACATGATCTTGACATGATTCTAAGAATCATATCAGAAATTAAGAATTGGGTACAGTAGAGAGAATTGCTGTATTGAACTACAGCTTTCAACCGTTGCCTAGCACCAAGACTACACAATGCTACTAAGGACATAAATTGTGCATGTCTTGAAGGCGACTTAAGAAAACTCAAATTGGTCAAAATCGATAGACAAAAAACTAAATGAGACGTGCATTAACAAGAAAATTCAATTAAAGATAAAATTTTCAATATTGAATGATTCCAAAAGAAGAGGAATTAAGACGCGACAGCCGGCTTACTACATATCCCGAGAGAATCAATGTTCAGTAATTTTGTCGCATACCTGCTCTCCAACATGTAAAGGTAAAGACAATACAACTCTAGTTATAGATATTAAACATGAAATAGCATCGATAAAATACCAAGATGCATAATATTTCGAGAATGTCGATAAGAAATATTAGCTTAGAATAGTAAACTACCGAATAAATGAACCAAGATCAACGCATAATTTTACTTTACAATCCGGTGACAGGGAAGCAAATGAAAATTGAAACATAATTTTAAAATTCAATAGTATTAAGTTCATCTTATATAAATAAAAACGGTAGGGACTGAAATCTGTCTCGGAAAACTATCAATTGACGATTCATGGCAAGAAAATATGAAATCGGGGTCTATTGGATTTCCGATTTTATTGCAAAATATTTTGCATGATTACTCCAGAATTGTTATACAACGAATGGGTTTTTCTTTGTTTACGTAAAATTGAAAATGCTCACTCTTCCAGTCCTAAGATGAGTTAGATACTTTCGTCTATAGCATAAACGCTCACTCCAAATTGTCATCAAATCAAAACATCATGCACATTGCTTGCCTACTCGTGAGATCCGCCTTCTTATACCCCAACTCTGCATATGTACATATACATATACCATGTTAGATAAACAAAGAACTTATAGTAGACAACCAATATATAAGCTCATCGAATTTCGGGAAGGTAAGGTTAGATGATGACGTCATAATGAATATCCGCCATAGTTTTGCTTGCCAGTTCATGCCGTTGAGAGTTTACTCATTCTCACGAACAAAGTTATTGCACATGCTTGTTATGCATATATTTTCGTGTTATTCAACTATAATACTGCACGTGCAATTTATTGATATCCCAATGTAATCTGGAAAACCGGCGACAGGATGTCAAACCGCTTGCAACATAACAATTTATTAGAAAGGCATGATAGGCTAGTCTCTAAGTAAGCTCGATAGCCTCTAGACTCCCTCTTCAAATGACCCCTAGGTACAAAAATAACGGAGACGACGTTTCGCCTTGATTGATCAAAAGACACGCAATTGAATAACGCACTTTAATATAAATCTTGAGTTAGACAAAGAAAAGTGAAATAATGAAATGAAGTGCATCATACTGTTGTTTCTCCCTTCTAGGACTCGTCAGTGATGCCATGGGCCTAGATTGTGAAGTCTATCAGGTGACTAACGATTGTCCAATGCAGTTTGAAAGAAATGACAAAATCAAGACAATTTAATCCATTTATTTCACATTTATAATATATCTAATAAATAATTTTAGACAAACGCCAAGTATATCTGAACCGTGTCACTAAAAATGGACATAGTTGTCTAACTTCAGTACGATTTCATTAAATCAGTCCCTGAATTTATATATTTTACCTCACAAAATTTGAAAAATGATATTGATAACGATAAAAAAGAAACAATAATAAAAGAATGCCTTATCACAAACAAGTACCCGATGTAAATGTATCATTATCTAGAATAGTTAGATATCTGAATCATAATATTTGATTCATTTCTTCGACTGAAGCACTGTATTTTACTTCATCAAGTGTATCAATAATTGTCTCGCATGAGGATTAGAATGTTCGACTTTCAGTCATTATGATAAGTTACCAAGAACTTGTCTCAGTATCTTGTGGCTGTGTGATCTTAGACACTAGACACGCCGCGACACACCTGTCTGACGCGGTCGGGGGAAGTGATAGATGTGTTGACGTCTGCTCGCGCCGGCCGCCGGCCCTGCGATCAGATTCTACTCACCGGCCAGCTATCAGCTCCTGCTGTTTCCCACTAATTGAATTAAATAATATTGTAAATCTATAATGCCGTCATTAATTTCTCTCTCTGGATGTCCCCTGGCTATCGCGTATTACATGGCGGATAGTCTTGTCTAGCTTGTCCGTCAAATATCGTCCTATGATTACTCCAGACAGACATGTCACGTGGCAGTCTGCTTTGATATGGACCCATACGTGACATAGTCTTTCGTTAATGTAATAGTTATACCATTATTATGTCCTTTGTATTTTACCTCATGTAAAGCAGTGACGGTCGGACGAATCATTGTGGTTTGGATTCCTCGGAATTATTCATGATTGTTCTTGGACGTCGGTCATAATTGTTTCACAAGTGATGAACAACTTTCAACAGATATTTGGAATAACGCTGATCGTGAATTAGTGTTCATGTACATATTACACCTGTATCTTCGTTGTATTAATAAGAATAAATTAAAGCTAGTCTAATATAGACCTAAATAAAACAAAAAAGATTTCAACAAACTATATTGAACAGATCAGTGACCATCACTACAATAGCGGAGCTCGAGACTGATGTACATGTATCATAAAGCTGATTGTTTATGGCATCGGTTGGATGGAGGACAAAACTCATGGGTTTTAAATGTAGATAGTATAGGGTAATTATGCTACGCTGAATAGCTACATATCTGGCCATGGCGAACAAGTATTGTCCTCCATTGATAAGTCTGATCCTGTGCCATATCAATACCTCTTGTCAATTGAAGAGTTTTGGTTTTATTTCCTGCGAGACGGCCAAAGTGTGCCAGAGGTAGTAATTACTCTGTAATTACTCATCAAATTTATCGGGAGTGACAATATTACCGTATTTATGACTACTCTAGCAAGATAGCGGACGTGTTGTCGGAATATTACATCCCAGGGGCATGCTTCTGATCATAACAGGTTACATTGATATAAAATGTCTCCCCTTCTGGTCCAACTAACGGCGGAATAGTCACGGAAACATCTGTTCGAGGGCTTGCGTGACCGCCTGGCATGCATTGACTCTGTCTATACAAGCACCCGGACACACGCAGGATCCGTCAAACATGCAGTATCAATGTCATGATCACAACATATAGGTGTAGATTTCATCAATATCACAAAACTTTCGTCGTGATAGCATTTTTTTTCTTGAAACATCTACTTATCAAGAAGGACAGGAATTCAGCTTATTTTGATTGAGGTTGTCTTGCGGTTTTTAAAATTTCCCTTGCAAGGTATATTAAAAGAAAATAGCGCCGTTGTGTGACATCCCAAATGAATAGTCCTGAGCGACACTTCAAAAAGAGAAAATACTTGGAGGTAAGGCAGGTTGGTCGATAGTTTATGCTACCTTAACGAAAACAAATAATTTCTAGTACAAATATGACCTCACTTATCTTACATTTTTAAATAACCGTCATTCGATTTTTCTTACTCAGTATAGCTAGTATCATGTGTTTACAAAATTGTGTTTACAAGAACACATGCAAGTAAATTCTAATTTACTTAAGCCTACAGTAAAAATAATTCCTATCTGACTGACATCTGTAGTGATATCAATACTGACAGGTCCTCCCTGGAGGAAACCCAAGT
Source organism: Ylistrum balloti (assembly GCF_031769215.1). Lineage (NCBI taxonomy): Eukaryota > Metazoa > Mollusca > Bivalvia > Pectinida > Pectinidae > Ylistrum > Ylistrum balloti. The sequence goes on from NW_026782569.1 coordinate 535,672, forward strand.
CGACAAAACATCTGTGTCATATGTAATGAACGGAATCAACCCTATGTACACTTTTTACTTGGTAAAATGCAATAGCTTACAAAAAACATTGACCACGTAATATAGTGTTAAAGTTGATGGTTTAAATTCACGCGGTGTTACAAAAACCTTGAAGCAAAAATAGATGAATTCGTACGGTAAATAACGAAACGTTTTTAGATTTTTCTGTGTTCGTTTTCCATAAGCTTCTGTTTTGAAATTAAACCGAATCTTGAAAATAGTGAAATGTGAAATTCCTCGAAAATGTCTCGCGAAGAGCATACTATAGATATTTAAATGACGGTATAGTCATGCATCTATTCAACGGTACGGTTCCGCTGTCTTTTTGATACCGGAAATTCCTACAAAATCGTCAGAGTTCCTTCAATATTATTCAGATGTACAGACGTTTTACCTATATTTGATTCGACGTTCGTACTGGAAAGAAGCTGAATGCCTTTCGAGTGATATCTGTTTGCTATGCTTCATTGTTTCGTACTTTCCCGAGTAATGGGGATAAAACTTTTAGCCGGTCAGAGGAGAGACAGTCGATATCAATGTGGTCACAACTGAATGCTTTAAACCAACATCTTTTTGTAATTTCGAAATGATCACGGATCTCTTATAACGTCAAAATCATTGCTACGTTATAGTCCGATAAAAGAATTGCTTCATTCCTACAGCGATACTTAGTTTGAGAACGTAGCATTGCTTAAAATTTACTTCTATTTACGATGAGAATACCATAGTCAATAACACAAGAATTGTTCAGACTTCTGCAATACCTGTTGTTATTTTCATTATTGTTCATAAGTATCTATTGAATAATTTCTAATACACATGATTTCCCCCATTTTAACGACTTATGGTTGAAGGAGCCCGCCGAGTTGGCCAAGTCGTTAAGGCGTCCGACAGTTTTATCATAAGCCCTCCACCTCATGGTCGCAGGCTCGAGCGCCAGGTACTGATCGCAGGTCGGTGTTTTTTTTTTACCGGGAAGTTCGGCATCCTCAACTATCCAAACCTGGCACGTCTTTAAAGGAGACGGTATCGAAGCAAGTAGGTCAAAACAGTTTCCATGGGCTTTAAAAAAAATAAAAAACAAAATCGATCTTATAAAATACAATGAATTCGTAACATGTACACAAGATGAATTGAAAATTACTCAAGCGTTTGTACCGCTGTGTATTTATTATTGATCACTGCACAGTGTGTTGTTTCGGTAAGCAGTATGTAGATACTGTTCATCGCTGTAACATGCTTCACCGTAACGTTCCCTGCAGATCCCGGCTGCTCTAATGCACTAATGTAAATACAAGTTTAAAATGGTTATTGTAAATTTAGAACTGTTTCCTCGGAAAATACTAACAATCAGAGTACATCAAGTCGACTGTCTCAACAGCTTTGAAGTTATAAATAATGTTCTTAATTTTGCTTGGTTCGTGTTTGAACATTTTCACTAACCACTGGATATCTGTAGCAAGCCATTGCCAGACTGGGTTTAAATTATAACCTATCTTGAAAGTCTAACCGTACGTTACTTCCAGTAAAGATGATATAAGGGGTAAAGTAATGACTTTGTTCTTGTGTGAGGCTGAATCTATAGAACTGCTTACAATGTGTATACCTACCTTGGAAGGAAACGACAGACTCTTCTATAACAACCCCTAATATCAATCCTTTCCTATAACGAAACTAACAAGCACAACTTTCGATCAAGCTGCATGATAAGATTAATTATTTCTTTTTCCCTATCGTGAATTTTCCTTTTCTGGAGAACATTAATCCTTAACATGTCCCACGAATCTTTTCCCATTCAAAAAGTATAGGTTGATAGAAATAATAGGAAAGATTTACAGTCGTCATGGTGATCTCAATGCGAAACCTCACTTAACGACCACCTCAAAATTACGACCACCCCGCTATTACGGGCACTATTTTTCAGTCCCGTTTTTTTCCACTATATATCTTTGTATTGGTCGCTTCAGTATTACGACCACCCCGCTATTCCGTATTACGACCACTGCCTACGGTCCCAACGACCACTAATTAACGATGATTGACCTCAAAATTACGACCAATTTCTGACCATTGAATAAAGTTTACCTGGCGGGCAGTGAACCGCGAGCATGTGTGTCGTTCTCGCCCATTGTTTTCGTCACGAGTTACCGAACTTGTCACCAAATGGCGGTACACGAAGTAAACATCATTATCGGATTCATTTGTGTGAAGCTGCATTCCAGACACGTTTTAATAGCGATCTATTGTTTGTTAATTATAAATTTATACATCGGTAGGTATGCTGCATACCCAAAAGTGAATTATGTAGTCGTTTCGGCCGATATTCCCTTGCTCGCATGCGCACACGTTGTCGAGGGGTTTTAACTGTTTTTGTAGCGATATTACACTCTCAACGTCGTTTGAACAATTAAAAAAATATGTATATGTTCCAAATCTTTTTCGACATATTTTCACTGTCCAAAAACCATATAAACAATGACGAAACCATGTTAACGAAACGAGCTATCACGATCGCTAAAAAGGACTTGTGGAAGAGGAGGCTGTCCAGATCCGTAGCTCTTCGCGACATTGTGCACTGGACTATTTCTTTTTTTTTTTAAGTAAAAAGACTATTTTTTGTACTGAGTGATACACTGACAGAGTTAATGGTTTTGCGAATTTATGTGAAAAATGAAGCATTGAAAGACTTTATAGGGACTTCATTAATGTTGTTACAAATACTGAGTAAATGTGTTTGTAAATTTATGTGAAAATAGATTTGAAAAATTAACGTTAAATTCCTATTGAACTTAAGATAGATGGTTTGTTTTCTTTTATTCAATGGTTACAATAGTAAACATGCATGTATAGTACGATATAAACTAAGGAATATATACATGTAAATTCTTTTGTCAATTCATCAATTTTATTTTTTTACATGCATTTAATAAAATTCAACATTTTATGTACAGTCTAGTTATTATTGTTGAATTATATACATTTACTGTACTTAATGATATATATATAGTCTTTATTTCAAGCGGAGTTACGGTTCTTTGTAGTCAATCTGATCCACCTCGCTATTAAGACCACTTTTGTCCAGTCCCCAAAGTGGTCTTAATAGCGAGGTTTAACTGATTTGACTTGACAGGATATGCTTCATGCTGTTGTTTTGCCATTTGGTTCCATAGATGTAAGCTTTGTTCTCGTTTGAGAACCTCATATCACTTACTTGGGTTGACCAGGATTTACATGGCATGTGTCGTCGATGAAGCAGACTTAGGGTCAATTAAAAATGCGAGGCAATTTTAACGATACATTGGCTAACACGACCATTGAGACTCCATTGTCTTCTGAGCCTGTTGGCCGTGGTGAATGGGGCCCATCTTGCTTGTCTACACGTTATTCAGTGTCCTCTGTCGAGGTCTGCCAGATCTGGGACTCTCGTCAACTTGCTCGGTTTGATTCAGACGATGTATAAACAAAAGTATATCTGAATGGCTGAATCAAAACATGCAAGTACTTGCCTTGATTTTAAATCACCTCGAATCTTTTATTTTTTTGTCAATAGACGACGTGCCATTTTTAAGTACACAATGATGGCGGGAAAGCAAATCTACGTTTTGTTTTAGATCACTGGTGATCCCCATTTAATCCGATTTGTCGTTAATTAATCTCTTAGTAGCAAAGGGTACTAAGAAAAAGTGAAGACATTGCAAGGAGTACAACAAAATAAATCTGCACGAAAGGAAATGTCAGTTTCGATTGAAATGTTTCTTACTAAAATGCTGGTCCTCAGCGTATTTATAAATGCATCTCTAGTTATCTACTTTATATGTTTACTTCGTCTGTGAGTCAATTTATTGACGTACAACCGTGTCAAGCATACATGTTCCTTCAATTACTCTACTTTATCCTACTTTGAAGAAATAGCATTATTTTTGTAAGTTTGTGTTGCCCGCTTGCATTTCTAATCTAGATTTCGTCCTCTTGACAATCGACGAGTATTCATCCATAGACGTTTTTTTGGTTAAACCTCTCTGGTTATCCTATCCTATGACGAAGAAAACGAACCTGCTCAAGCCGAATACATGTCGATGTATACTTTATGGAGTTTGAAGTTTACATCATCGTTATCAATATCTTTGTGTAATGCATGCTGGCCAATCCCCGCGGCAATGCAACGTGCTCAAAGCGAATTTATTCGCCTTAACTGTTGTGATACATATCGCTAGACTTATCAAGCGGCTTCTGACTTAAGAGATTCTGTGTGTTGACATGCATTGGCACATGCAGGGATATTGCGCTTTAAAAGTTTCTTGTTTAAAATATTGATATATATCATGTCTAGAAATGAAAGTGGATTAGCATAAAGTAGTTTGTGGTAGAATTATCAGCTGTAAGTGACCCTTTATTTACAAAATAGATTGATGTTTTCTTTTCTTTTTGTTTTTAGAACGAAATGATAAAATTAAAAGGCAAACTGCGTGGCAAATATTGAATTGTTTAACTAAACACTGAAAAAATGTTTTTGGATAGGACGAGGTCGTGGGCCTTTGGAGGTAACGAGAGTCGATTGGGTTTATCTATCGACCTCGTCTTTGTGCCAGCCACAGTGTCTACGCTTTCGTTTTAACAACATGCGGATGGTGTAAAGTTCAAAGTCAAAGGCATCCGATTAAGTTGATCATGGTTTCATTCATTTTGACATGGAAAGAGCTGCATTCTTTTGAAAGCTAGAATACATTTGATTACATTTTTAAACATCATTACCAAAACGAAGGGATTTCATAACTATAAAGCTATTAAGCTAAATGTAACATTAACTATAAATTTTTGTAATTATTAATGGTGCTTTTTTCATTTGACTGAAGGCAATACATCAAATCATGACAGTCACAAATGATTCTTTATTAGCAGTGCGAACATGTATTTCATAATTATGCCGATTTAGCATAAAAAATACAAACAGATATCTTCATTGATAATAAATAAAGAAGAAGAAAACAATAGTAAACCATGTTTGATATGGGATTTTTTTCAATGTGTAACTTTCAGATTAATTGTAAACAATCGGATCAGTGAACAATATATGTTTTTCGAGGTTTGTTATAGTACACATTGCTCTCATTTGAGAACTTTACATTTCTGTCTTGGAATTACCAGGATGTACATATTGGGTGTCATCGATGAAGCAGAAAATGCTTATTCTTCTATAATACATAGTCTTCTTCTCCTTGTATTTTTCAGGAGTCCCCGTGTAAATAGTGGTTTTCTTCATAGTTTGCCAATTTTTCATTGAATTTGATTCTGGGTTATGATTTGATTTAAATGTTGGCATTTTCTTGTTGTTTTTGACGATATGGTATCAACGTCAATGACATGAAGGACGTCTGGCATGATCGGTCGTTGTTTTTATGTTTATGTTTTTATGAGAGTCCGCTTTAAGCTGAGGGTAGTAAAGTTATTGCGCTGCGATATTTAAGCATATATATATAATGTTTGTAGATTCCGTGTACATACGTATGATTCAAACGGCATCATACACGCGTCACATAGCACAAAGCAATCGGAAGCAGGCCAATTAATATTCTTCCCAGCACGTGAATCTGAAAGGTCTTTCATGTCGTATAGTCATGCATATTCTTTATTATGATATATGTCGGGTCATGCTAACTATATACAATGCTTTGTATTGCGCGTACAGGTACAGACGTAATTCTGTGATACAAAATAAATGGTCTTCAATTTTGCCATCCTCCTTTAGGTGATCTCATTAACATCAAAGAAGTTAAGAGTGCATAACCTCTAACAAAGTGATGAAGTTTAACTGGTTTGCTTGTTTAGTTTAAACAATATTTTATTCAATGATTAGCACTTAAATACAGACAGGTACATTTAATCTTGTGGGATGGGAAAACAAGCTTAAAGCTAATATTAATTCCTTCCCCATGTACTTACAAAGACAAATATAAATCGGAAGTGGAACACCTAACATCGACATTGGACGAAAAAGTAATATCTACACATAACAATAATATCTATAAACTTACGCACATGTGGTGGACAGAATTACAAAATTTAATTTCTAACTTAAGTAGTGGCGCCTTAATTCATTAGTATGTAAAAGAGGTTATCTTACAAAGCTGCTTTCAGATCCATGAAACAATACATGATGTGTAGTATGGTAATAAGAATTAAAGGACCAAAAACATTAGGTAAAACGTTTACTGAGCTTGATATAATTTTGCACGGTCAAGAATATTTGTTCATTTTTCTGTTTAGAGTAAGTGTCGTTTCCCCATAATAGAGTTTTTTTTTTTTTTCAGTTAGGTTTGCTTGTTTAATACACAAATGAAATTTTCTAAACATTTACAAAACTGAATGAAAATTATGTCACATGATGGCTACTTTTAATGTCAATACACAAATTGAAATGTTAAAATGAGTTTGTCAACAATAATACATACATTTATAAGTTGGAAGTTTCGCTTTCATTTAATTTCTTTCCATTTGAGAACACTCTATTGTCTAAGATTTCTGTCGTGGCAAACAAAAGGACGGTTACACTTCCGGTACAGGTGGCCTTATTGTTCTTGTATTTTTGCAAGAGTCTTCGGCTATATATTCACCCTTTATTGCTAACATATCGGCGTAGTTCGTTGATTTTAAGAATATTTTCGATACATTTATTAACGTTGGTGACAGTCAATTTCGTGTATCTAGATATTTATCGATTCTGTGGTTGTCACATCTCATCAATTTGTTACATGACTCTGGTTTTGTTAAAAGCGGTAGCAATTATTGTTCGGTAGGGAGATTTCTAATGGCTGACCTTGAATTGCGAACTATCATCAACATGGCAAATTGCGTTTTTATGTAGTATGAAAACGCAGATCCATGTCTTTCTTTAGCTTGTATCAGCGTTTTACACCCATTTGACTATTTGTATTGTAATATTCTAAATGTTCAATGCATGTATATCTAGTTTGTTCGAAATACCTCAAAGTCGTCTAAAATATCAACAACCATGGATTTAGAAAATAATTAAATTATTGTATGAGATATCATGAAGTTATATTAGCTGGGGAAACAGACTTGTAATAAAATGGACTGACATGAGCCACCTTCGAAACAGTTGAAGGTATGGGCCGGCTTCGAGATGATTAGAGATAGTAAGATGCCGTTACGAAAATAATTGAGTTAATGCTGACATGATTAGGTTGCAAAACCACTAGCACTGATTTGGTAGTCCATCTAAGCTCACTCCAGGAAATACATATCAATTCCTTCCTTGTCAACAAAAACCGAACCGATGAGCAAAGTGAGCAATTGTACGCCGTATTGAATAGCCATAGAGCTATTACAGTTCAACATGACGTTATTTACAAAAGTAACAAGAAAAATCTTGCTACGTTAGCGCATCTATGTTAGGCCAACATAATGAGGTATAGTTTTGGTAAATATAATTATACAGCCTTTTTTCATGATTATCAAATGTAATAAGAGTGCCGTGGACACAGTATACGCAGCCACAAAATATAAAGATCAAGATAAAATGGCATAAATCTTACAAAAATCAATGAACCGTGAAGTCGCCCATTCATGCACATCAAACCATTGTATTAATGACATTTTTTATGAAAATTTTATCATTAGTTTAGGAGGATATGCGTTCACAAAGTTCCACTAAGAGCAAGCTACAGATACAAAGTTGAAAATGGCATAAATCTTACAAAAATCAACGAACCAAACAATCGGACGTCCGGCGGCACGGACGGACGGACGAAGAAGATAACGCCAATACACGACGGCCTCTGGCGGCGTATAAAAACTAAAAAAATCAGACGTGTTAAGTTGTAGCTTGGTGAAAGTCATCAACACTTTCGTCATAGACAGGTGTAAGCTATCGAAAACGAGTAGTTGTAATACGATGTAATATTCTATTTCAACTGGGAAACAGATATAACTTTCTTTATATCAAATTACAAAAATCATAATCATGGTGTTTCATTATTAGCTCGCTTAAGTCAACCAAATCATTGACAGATTCAAGCTACTTCATTCTTAGAAGTATTGGAGTATCATTACACTGTTCACGCAAGAACTGGAATTAATGGCATTCAAGGTTTGCAGAATTCAACAAGCATTTTGATTCATCTTAAGCAATCACTTCTAGGTAATATTTTCAATAAGAACATCTACGTTAGCCACTTACCTAATGCTTTTCTTACAACGAAATCAACATCGAAGACCTTTCAACATGCTTTAAAAGACAGCATCCCTCCGCACCCCTACCTATGGTGCTTACATGTCAGAGTTGATTCGATATACTACGGTCTGCATCCAATATCACAGTTGGCTTGCAAGATGCCGGCAACAAACAAACAAAATCACAAATGACGGTTTCGAGGGAATCAGGCTGATAAAGATTATCAGGGATTTTACAGTCGTTTCACTGATTTTTATTTCCTTTCCTTTTTTAAGGTAAACGTATTTCATATTCGTTATATGTAATGTATCTGGTAGTTCCGTTGTTTGTTACCTTGCTTTGTTTGTTTTGGAAACGTAACAGTACTTTATTTGGTTGACCAAGGTTTGCATGGTAGATGAGGTCGATGAAACAGAAAACACTCTTCCGAGACACGTGGTTTTATTCGTCTTGTACTTTTTCAGGTGCCTCCTGTAAATGTCTCTTTTGGTTTTATTTTATCACGGTGTCAACAGATATGTGATTTAATTGAGAAGTTGTTGACATGTCGGTATTACTTGCACAGTTGAGGTAACGCATAACACACCAAAAACGTGGTGTGTATATCGTGCATACATCGTGCGCACATCGTCTACTAACACCTATCCTGCATTATCTAACTGTGATAGCATATCACATCTGGTGTTCTGAAAAAAATCACGGATTGAATAATGACCATGTAACAACCGTAGGCGTATGTAATATTGATCAGTTATTATATGTCATTTTTACTTCGAAATAACTTTAGATCCAGCGTTAATTAATATTTCTAGCTTATTGTTTCTTACCACAGTGAGTGCCGAGTGGTGTGCCCAAGGCAAAATGATCTCACTCTCTATCTTGCCTTCGCTGTACCTTGGCGCTAAAGTCGTTGGAAAATATAGGGGGCTACCAAGGGAGATAGAGTTACAATAATCCATGTGAATCATTCTACTGCAGCTTCATGGCGTCCGCGGGGGATGCAAGTACTCAAAAAATCTACCATTGTACGTTATATCTGTCGATACACCCGTATTGTTCTGACTATTTACACAGAACAAAGGACATTGAACGCATAATTTGCTAATTGAAATTCACTCCATGAGGGTAATCTTCCAAATTCTTGCATCCGTAAATCCCTGCACTAATGGAAGTATACAAAGAGTTTGAAATTTTCAACACTTTCCCTACAGATTTTGTACTTAAATACATTCTCTTCACGGATTATCAAACAACTTTGGCAATGATTGTAATGAGGTAGACATTTTGCAACAAACCTAGCCCAACAATCGAAACTTTTTTCAATTTAAATTAGAATTATATGTAAATACCGTACATGCAAACAATGGATTAAACTGTATCATACAGCTGTTTCGTCTTTCTTAGATTTCTTAGTGATGCTCAGTGAAGATAGCATATGAGGCGACTTAGGGAAATTCACATCGACAGAAATAAGAAAATGTAAATTGTTAGGTGTACTAGCTACTTAATGAATTTCGCAATTTTCATATTTTTGATAATTTTAGAAGGACATCAAGTAAATGTATATATTCTGACCTACGAAAATTTTATATTAAGACCAATTTGAATATAGTACACAATTTATATTTTTGTAATGTTTCTACATTACAAACGGTACGTTCAAAAACGCACAGTATATCTAACCAGCTAATTTTGATAATTATACTGATTTTGTGTCATTCAACATTGAGAAAAATATATGTATTGATAAACATTTTACGAAACGGATCATTTTACAAATGACAGGAAATTATACCAAAGAATTGTTGATTCAATTGTGTATGTGCACACGTTTTGCGGGATAATAGGATTGGCAGGAGGATTTTACAGATATGTCATAGATCCAAAGGTGAAAATATCACTTGAGACATTTTTTTGTCAAAACACTGATAAAATTATTCTGAACAAACTGTTCATAAACCTGATTTGATTTACTGATTTTTGCCTTTAAATTCAATGGAAGTCTTCGGAATCGATTTGACTTTAAACACACTGATGTAACTGTGTGATTTTGTTTTATATAGCAATGAATGAGAGATAAAAATAATTTATTTGAACAAACAATTTACATATAATATAATTTCTCATTATCAGAGAAGTGCACGTTATAGTGGTGATTCCTGTCAAAAGATTGGGTAATCATATCAAACACACAAAAACATATATTCACATTTCTTTTCTTCAAAATCACAGTCTTGACAATTTTAAGGATTAAGTAAAATTTGCTCGAGGAGGGTATAAAATCAACATGACTTCGTCCGTTCTTTGCATATATATGAACCATGATATCAACTTATATGGACAACAATATAATGCCCTTTTCAGAATTTGCTGAATATATTGCTAAAACATCGAAGTTGAAAAGTGATATATTGTTCGATTTTGACTTAAAACAGCTCTTCCAATCAGCACGGCAGGTCAACTTTTGACATTTGTATCTTCTTGGGTGTTAAGGTAAAACATATTTTAGACTCTAAAACACAACCAGTATTTCAAACCATTTTCACAAAGTTAATATCGATATTGATGTTATTCAACACAATATTCTGTCTTGAAAATACACAAATATGTTAATATCTTGTGTATTATTACTGATTGGTCTTGCGTTACAGTAAATTTAATCTATTCCGTTTTACATGGGAATGTTAATACACTTCAAATTTGGTCTTGAGAGCAATTATCCCTACTTTCCTTAACTTTTCTTCTTTGGAAAGATAAGCAATTAGTTTTAGGATAGACCATCAAATAACTATACAATAGCTTTACAAAAATTCAAAAAATAGTTATCTATTCTAAAAAGCTCCACATGTATTTAAACTAAAACAAATCACGTTTTCAACAATATAAAGCCCCAATGAACTATAACTGTTTTAGTATCTGCGTATTTTATGATATATGAAGGATTAGCAAATCGCTTTAGTCGTCTCTGTTTTGATGGTTTCTTCTGCTTTTAAGGGATTTAACGTCCTTGTAACATCAAGGGTCATTAGAAGATGGAGGTCTAGTGAGTAAATCTATTGGGTCCATCATCCTTAAAGGAAGTCGCAGCTGGAAATCTAAAATGAAAACAAAACACGTCATCTTCCTCGATCCTGATATCCACACTTCAAGATTTACATGACAGGTATGTTATTGTGACTACGATCGGTTTCAAGTAGCCTGATTCTTGTATGCAAACATTATTACATTCCGTGTGAACAAAAAGAACTAGGTTTGCTTGACAACCTAGGAAGCCAAATCCAAACATTATGCAATCTTTCTAAAAGTCAAATACTTGCTAATCATGTTTCAGTATTACAATAATTTAGATTGCTTATTAATGACAAGGATAGGGACCTCCAGTGCTTTTATTGGATTTCTAAACTTCTCAGGAATCCAAAACACAGGAAAGGTCCGTATCCTTGCCAACCAATTTTTGGATGTAGTAGGTCAAACCCGCAGGTGTTGCTATACTTTTTCGACGCCTGCAGCAATCAGTGCAACGCAATATTTGCTTTTAGACAAAAAAAAACTAATTTTGAAAATCAATGGCAATCCGATAATTGTTAAATGATGCTTTAATCATGCATGCTTTGAAGCGTGATATCCACTGGGGACATTTTTTAAAATCTGAAAATGTGATAGTAAAAACATGAAAATTCAGAATCCAACGTAAGACATATTTTGGTTAATGAACATTCGTACAAAGGCATTGTGGTATATGGAAATTCAGATGACTACCGAAGGCATATTTTGATAAATGAACATTCGTGAAATAGCATAATGTTATATATATGAGAGTTGAATGCGACATATTCCAGACTGAGATGTACGTAGATATATGCTTTCAATATCAGCAATATGCATGTAGTAAGCTACTGCAGTCATATTACACCTGATGATCAGTCAAGGACAGATTTATTTCACCTGTCCGACTACGCCCGACTCTGTGGGCAACCCAGCTGTCTCCATAACCAAACGTTAGTGCGCCACTGAAATTATGTTCCATTGAAACGCACTGTGAATGGTCCTTAAGTATTTTGAATTTGTTTTTGCAGCCATTTTTATGTCCGATACAGGGGCCAAAACAACTAACAATTATTGAAATTTTGAAACAAAGCGATACTAAACCTCTTCTGGAATACGTACACATCTACACACTAATGACTGCACTTATTTATTATGAAGTTCATCATTGCTTTGTTGCCAAAATCCGATAATTAGGTTAAATGTTCAAATATAACACGAAACCATACAAAACGCTTGCATGTTTATATCTACGCTGTTAAAACCGGCATGTTGCCTTAATTTCGCATCGTTTGTATGGTAGCCGCCGCAGCGAACACCATCTAATTGAATGCTATGCAGCACTCACAGACAGTGGAACTCTTGGCTAGCGTGATAATAACTTCATAATCACAAGGTAGACAAGCGTGTGCTTTCAGGGTTGGTGATAACTTAAACAGGGCTGGGCCTGCAGCTCTTCCAGAAGTGTTTTATGCAGGGCCAGCATGCGAAGTATTAGGGTGAAACGTCATTCTCCTGACCATAATCTATTTGATTATCAATGAGGTATCGGACATTTTCATGTTATTCCACAAAACACTGCATATATCGAGATACATTGGTTCCTGAAAGTCTGATTCTACAAGTAGTCTCTACTAAGAAAACCACCTGTTCCTTACTATCACAAAAGTCAAACATAATGTCAACATAGAAAGAACACAGGCAATGTTATGCAATACAACAACATACTTTTCATCATCGGGTGCTTGTTTTGGAGACAAAATGAGTAAGAAAGGTGATACCCCAAGATACATGTCTTCGGTAGTATAAAGATATCGCAGTAGTTATCATGGTGATGTATTAAACAAGATATTTAGGCGAAAATCGCTCTGGCTTTATACTCTAATTAGATAGCGCGGTATTCTCCACCAGTTATATATTGCAATGTACGTAGGTAATAGAGTCGTATTTATTTGGGGTACAGAAAAAAGATGATGTCGAAGAAAACAGATAAGGTATTGATTTCAGTAAAAATAACAAACAACTTCTTGTGCTCCTTAAAAATACAGCTTCAAAAGATTACTTCTATTTATTTATAAACCATCCCATTATTGTAGTTACTCATTGTTTAGTTAAAAGAAAATATTTTGAAGAAAAAAAACTGTAACGTATTCTTTGCGGTCTATCAGCCAACACTCATTTACATAGATAATGTGTACTGCTTACATCGCTTACTAGCCATTCCACATCTTTTTATTGCACACATATATATATATACTGCAAGTCATTGTAATAAAGATGCCTTTGCAAACTTTGCCATATAAGAGTCGTACATAGTGTTATAAATGTATTTACTGTCCATAATATATGTAATAACATGTCTTTTTTCCTTATCTAAAATTCAACACTGTGCACCTTGCTCACGCACGTTACAGTGACTTTTCCTAGAACACGCAACTGCATTTCTACTATTTCTGAAAAGACGTGCTATTTGTGTCGCTATCCCCTTAATCGGTTTACCCCTCTTTCCGGATTCTTTCTGGATTGTTACCGAACCCTCTTTTACGAATATTGTGTATTCACATATGTGAAGTTCCAATCCTGAATAACAGGGAAGGTATTCACGCTGTTCATTCTGTGTGAAGTTTGATGAAAATCATATGTACAATAAGACAATAAAACATAATAACAATTTCTTGTTTTCAACTTTAGCCTAAAACAAAATCTGAAGTATATATAATCAACTAATCACTTACATGTATATAAAATGCAATTCAAAAACAAACAAGAAGACAGGTTACATTAGAAAACTGTCGCGGAATAAAGTGTAAATGAGGATAGGCCGAGTCAGATTACTGGTGAGTCGTTTAAAATTCTTAATAAAATAGTAGTTTGTTTATGTACTTAAAGGCTGTAGTTTAATCATGTAACGAGACTATTCCCAATGTCGACGATAAAAAACTATGGCGTGTAATTAGAATATCGTTTACTCTAAATGACAATAGTGACGCTCTTCTACAATTGTAGCTCCATTGATAGAGATGTAAGAGTCACATATCTTTTCAAACAATGTTACTATTACGTTGGCCATTTTTTCACGTGGTATAAGGACGAAGGCATGTTGTTGTAGGCTTTCAAAAGGATGGCACTCCGTCACAGATGTACTGCTAACGTGGATTAAGCGAAAATTGAAAAACCCCAAAAAGCTTTGGGCAATATCTGGAAAAAAATTAGAACAAATGATAACATTACTGTTCCTCGTTCTAAACTAAAGTAATACCTTTCTTCATTAACACAGAAGGTGAACCCCAACACAAGAATATGAACGTGAATAATACTGTATGCCTGATTGCATTATTGTGAAAATTGTGTTTATAGCAAAAATCAATTAAGGTGAATTTGCACTAATGGATAGCAATACTACTTGAATTAGTCTTGTAGGGATTGCACAACGACCACGAATTTTGTTATAGATGCCAAAAGCTGACGAAAAGCATGCATTTCAAGTACTTTCCAAATATGTCAGTTGAAGATGGCTGCAAGAAAGTCACTTGCCCACCTTTGATTTCAAGAATTTATATAACTTGAGCTGACTTAGGTTAACAAGATGGATATCGTGAAAACATGATACACGTTCGAACCGCAAATTGGATACAAATCACTGTATAATATACACCGATTTGTCAGTTAGAAGACCATGGAGAAGTTTCATGGCAGGATTTGTTTCTCAATGTACATTGACCAAGATTTACATGGCGAATGTCGTCGATGGTCAATTAATCATGGTCCTGTTGAGGAGACAAAACGAAAGAACGAAATGGCCAAAATCAGCCACCATATTCAGGAGATGCTTTCACTTCCAGAACCCCTGGTATTATTTACTTTGTACTTTTGCAACGATCGTCGTGTTTGTCTTTGTTATATCATCGATTTTCAGTTTGGGATAAGATACTCCTGAGGTCAGTGTTGCGTTATAAATGCAGACGCAGTTAAGAATTTGATGATTATAAAAAGATATTTAGATTTCTTTCCACAGATTTTGATTTTGATCAGCCGTTTTGTTGTATTACAACACTTTAAGTCCTTAGCATTACTCACGAGCCCCGGAAAGAACTAGGATTAATTATTCAGCTCAAGTGTATCATTTACAGATGTCATTATTTATATATTATAGCGGAAATAAACAAACACTCTCACATTTATTTTATTTTACGGTAATGTCAAAATTTACCAAAAATATAATACTGACAATTTCCTCCTTGAGCTTCGTTTCTGTAAAAACCCTTCTCCTAGTTTACATTCCTGTAGCATCAGAAACTAAGAAATAGACGATAAATGTGCCATTCGGTTCAGCAATTTTATTTAGGTTATATAGCCAGGGTAATGATATGTCTCCACAAAAATACCTGTGTCAATTTAAGGGTACCAGCATAACCCGGACAAGCCTAGTACTAATATGAACCCGTATGTGCGCATGTCGCAGCCTGTTTAAGCCACTCGATTCATTGTCTTTTTATTGTTATTCCGTCCTTGGTTATTTACAGCCAGGTGACCTTGAATCTCGCTACAATTCCTAACGCGACAACTATTTGTACATTTCGCCCTGTACGTTCTACTCCCTGGTCGATACACATTTATCCTCGAAAAGGAACAGAAAAAAATGAAGTTATGTTTCAATGTCATATTTGTAAAGGACACATCGACCTAATATAACATTAACTGGAAGTTTATTGTCTTCAAGATGGAGCCTTCAACTTTCGTTGATTTCTTTCATTTTTCATGATATAATCAATTTTGTGATTATTATCAAATTATCAAATTAAGAGAAAGACTAATGTATATATGTAATTATAACAAGATAAAAGATGTGACTGTAATAATAAAACAGAAAACAACTGCTAAAAATACAATAATTAAGTTGTTACAAGACACTTTACTCATGATGACACAACGATACATGTACGTCTGCATGAGAGTGTGGTACCGTTCACTTACCATGTATATTTACTGCTTTGTTTCGTCTTTAACGAAAAGAATGACGAATGAAATTGTCCCCGCTACACAATACAGATATCATATATAAGATGTCTCAGTTGCCAATCAAATTCATTGTTCTTTTCTATCTTTGTTTCTATTATGTTATTTTTAAATGTCAGTCGCTTGTAAGCTTACATTCATAAAATGTGGTAGGGCGTATGATTGTGAGGTTAGACAGGAAACAAACTGCAATGATATTTGATTCTATGTAAGTATTAATAGTAAATAAACATGAACGTGATGGGCATATCTTTTCACTAAGATGACGCAGACAAAAATGTTCCTTTTCCACATTTTATCTACATGTGGTTGTCACACTGTGCCGTCTGTGCCTGATCTTGCTATGCTGCAAATTTTATCGAATTACTTCCTACCTTAAAAAAGAGCAACGACGGGAGAAACCGTTGCTAAAAATACCCGTCATTAAGTGTGGAATAAAATCAGTCAATTCACATTACAATACAGTCGTTAAATGCAATGGAAGTCAAAATTTACACACGGTGTACTTCAATGTCTGTATATATTGAAAGGTGGTATGAACATTTATGTCCATGGAATAATCCATTCTCAAGTGTTAAAGTATTGTAAACGATAAGGGAAAAACATTGGGATATATATCTAGATATAGAGAGTACAGTATGAATGATGTTCTTTGCTTACGTCATTACCAACAACGATTTTAGGGTTTCTACTGAAGTGATGTACCTTACATCATACTGACATCATTATCTTCTGCAGGTGTTCGGTTCACACGAGTGACGCTAACGATTGTGTACTTGTGAATACCACACACATTCCTGTGGTGATGTCGCAATTGGAACGGTACATCAACAAATTGTACACAATTGGTTTCGCAAGCTGTCGGAGCTGCGGAATAACAGTAAGCTAAATCATACAATAAAAAACGGAACTCGTTTCTATTTGCTGTACGGCACTATGACAAGAACAATACTAATCAACATATGAATTCGTTCGGATGTCAAAAGTATTGCTGTGCGACATCGGGATCGGATGATTTTGTCGATAATCATCATCATGTGTCCGATGAACAGATCGTCAGTTGACATGGCATTTTTATTACAGTTGTATCGACATATTAATGGTTTCATTTCCGAGTAACAAAAAAAAAAAAAAAAAAACAGATACCAGCAATTCAGTATAATTCTAACCCAAACTCAAATTAGAAATCTCAACAAAAATATTTACACGCAGACTCGAACAATACGTTCATTGCAAGAATTGTTTCTTTACTAAACTGCTTATATATTCTCCAAGTAGTAGGTTTTGTGCATCATCGGTTCTTTCGTTCGTGTGTTTGTTCCCTGTTTCTTATGAATGTTCCAGCAACAAACATGATTTTGGAACATGACAAGCGAGATTTTCTATAAAATTCTTGTCACATAATATGTTATGAATTCATCAAATAGTGGTACAGCAAATCGTCGAAAACTCACGAGATTCTGCTTTGAGTTTTCGTAATGACTATGAGTACAACAGGGCACTTTCAGTTATCAGTTAATAACCTAATAGAATAACGAAAGCAGATCTGCATCAACATCAGCAACCCCAGCAACATATATCAACATTGAATAGATCAGGGGCTAGAGTTTTGTGAAAACTAGTTGATGGATAGTTTATAGTCAGTGTAATTTTCTAAATACTCCAAGATCCTGTCAGTCTTGTGTATATTAAGTATAGAGGTAGTGCTCACTTTAACATCCAACATACCAGAGAAGACTTCTTTTAGTACGTAATCGGTTCACTGTAGCCATCATACTTATGATCATGTTTATACCAAGCTCACGACTTGTGACCAATATTACAACAGTACAGTGGAAATAAAAGTAAATTGATCCGGAGACACACCTCTTACTGTCGTAATCAAGCAGTGATGAACTTCGCCTAATCAGCCTACGGAATCGTGTAATACGACATTTCTGAAACGCTTATCGGCTAGATGAAACCCTTCGCAACCACTACGGTAAAACGTTTTTATGTTATACCCGTAGAAAGAATGATTGAAGTGTATGTAGCTATGCGCATCTATGTTAGATGTTTGTGAAATAATTACATATATTTCGTCCGTGGAATCTGCAGCGGCCCGATGATCATGTAACTACCTCAACACTTCAATAGTTCGTGAAGATCAGAGAAACAACCCGGAATTACAAGCATTCATACTGTGTATATAACAGAAGCGTTATGGATTTTTGCCACGGCCGAGAAACAACAACTAGCAGCACATATTTCATGAGTTAGCATTCAGCGTTTCAGTTGTAAAAGACTAATACTCGTTTGAAATGTAACCTCATCAAATTCCAATTTGCTCAGAGGGCAAATCTCATAAATCAGGTGAAATGGCGAAACATGCTATTCTGATGAAGTTTTATTATAATGTTTCACCTATAACACAATTCTTAAATGTTCATCAAATTAAAGCATCAGTTAGAAGCAAAAGTAGGTTATTACCGTAACGCTGCGTGAGTTGCAAGTCACTAATAAGAAAAATAACCATTTATTAATTTCATTCCAACTTCAAGGCACGTTTCGTTTGGTATTTCGCAATAAAAACCAAAAATCTGCAGACAAAAATAGCGTTTAACTATATCCTCGCTATATGACAATGATTTCTTTGTGTTTTTTTTTTTTTTTTTTTTTCAGAATTAGTAGCGAAACAAGTTATTTGAAATTATACTTATCACTTTTGTTGGTCCGGATGTCAGCGTACAACGGGTTTTATTTTGCGAGGTAACCAGAGTGCCAGGGGGGAAACCCATGTGTTTTTGGCAGGTTACATCTTACCGGGAATTGAACTTCGGAATGTGGTAATCACCAAATCACAATACCCGCACTGTGCTAATTCAATTGAGTGTAGTACATGCATTTCATGTATCAATACAACATTGGACTGCGGAAATTCACACTTCAATGCAACGACAAACTGTTGATTTATATACCAACTTCAACATGATACATGAATGTAAAACAAATTTAATTCATTGGCATATAATTTCAACAAATATTTGTAATATTATATTCGTTTGGACGAAAACTGACAATAATCGATCTTTACGTAAAATATACCTACATTGTATACATATACAGGCACAACACACATCTATATATATTTCCTTTACAAATGGTTCTATCGATAACAGCGTCCTCACTAACCTAGTTATATAACTGTCTAAACATGTTACATGTGAATTCTTGAAATATCTAATTTTTCAAATGTCTTCAGAACATAGATGTTCCATTAGATCTGACCAAAACTGGGAAAAATAATGTAGCAAAGACCTTGGATTTAATCTTGTAGGAAATTTACAGTTATATTTTCGACACAGGAAAACTTAACTACATATATCATTGATTGTAACAGTTTCGCTGTATATTTTCGATGTTTTCACGTATTCTTTAAAAACTCGAGAAGACTGAACTGGGCTGTAATCATTTTCTGTGATCTCACAACACTATACACAGATTGATACGGCCATTTGGGTGTCATTTCGAAAAGTTGTACATTTATCTGGAACATTTACAGATTCAAAATGGCAAATTATCAGCTCTAAATTTCCTGAATGCGGCCAATGAAATGTTTAAAACTGCAAGCAGATAATTGAAAATATAAATGTACAGAATGTAGGAGTTAGCTTAAGTCTTTGAATGATTTTCATAAATTCAAATTGGACAGACACGAATTATTCAAAATCATATTTACTTTATAACGATGTGCTCGAATACAAGCTATTGCCAAGATAATCCAAGGTTGGTTCATACGAGTTTTTTACCATTGTAACGCTGAAGGAAATACTGGTGGTAAAGAATGTGCGTCTAATTGCAAACTTTAAAATTTTCTAATAAACGTTAAAAAAAAACTTCATTTTATATCCCTAACTTAGACGTTTCCCTAAACAAAATCTGAATAGCATCAGCTGTTTATAAAATGTTTCCCTGCATACACGTATCACTAAGTGACCGCAGATTTGGCTTAACTTGCATCCCTTTGTTTTGGTGTAGGATTATAACGATTATGTATTACTATAAACCTGTCAGTGTATTTTGTCATTGAAAGCGACACTATTTTCTTAGTACCATTGGAACAATTATATACGAGTGACAACTGTAATCGTGTTTTGACATGGAATGACTCAATTATTTGCAATAATCCTTGCAGCAGGAAGTACGAGAAATCTCCTGTAAACCTAATTTGATTATACAGAACTTACATGACCTCAAAATCTAGACGATCCCTTACAACAAGCTGACTGGTATTACTCAATGTAATCATCAAAGAATGGCCTGTATGTAAACACCCCTCAGTTAGCACGTTTCATTAAGTCTCTCAACATTGGGATTTGTTATAATTCGTCCAAGCACCATCAACGAATACAATTCATTCTGTTTGGTTTAAGGCAATAAGCTGACGCTTAACCCGTGCCCGAAACAATGCAAATTTACCAGCAATACAAAATGCAATCTATTATAGTCTAGTACAACCAACAGTTTCTTTGTCGAGCTTTTATATCATTTGTAAATTTTCTCGATATGGGAGGAACTCTAAATATAACAGCATTGAACAAAAATCTTTAATCCAAATTTTTGACTATCTGTGGTATTCTTTATAATTGCACAAGGTCCATCGTTATTCCACAACTAGAAATGTTTGCTCTTCTTTGCGTTAAAGGCATGTATTGTCAGGTGTGTAAAGTTGGCATGTACTATACATATTGCTCTATCAAATGCGCATAGGTTAGGGTTCGAGTAATAGTATAGTAGAGAATGCTTCAATGAAAGGATAATCATCAGTTAGCTTTGCCCAAAATATAATAATGAGTTCATGTTACAAATATCATTTACAGGTGTAAGTATAGTCATTACGTAGATCAATGTATATGTGGTATGAAAGGAGAAGATAAAGAGACTATTTGTGCCAGTATTGGACGGGCACATCTTTTGATATCTGAATAAATACAATTAAAAAACACATGGTAACGTATTGAATGCAAGTAATAGGCCCCGAAACAGCCGCGTTACTCTATATATATATATATATATATACTTTTGACGACATTAGTTTCTTAATACGGGAATAAGAAGTTTTTTCTTTCTTTTCTTTTCTTTTTTTTTCACATTGACGTGAAAATTTCATATCGGTGGTGAAAGGTTTACAACTCCCGTTTTAAGCATAAGTCTTATACATGTATTTCCGGGAATATTAAAGGCTTGGGAGTAGTCTATATATGGTTGTCGTAAAGTGACAATGATGTTGGAATCCAAGCGATGTCCGTGTATTGTGTTGACAGCTGACGTATTGTACAAAAGACACACAAGTGAATACCAACCTTTAATACAAATTTAGAGTTAGATACAGTAGAGCCAATCAAATTAATTAAACTGCATCATGCAGCTGTTCCGTCCTTCCATGACTCGTCAGTAATGCAATGGAATTTAATTTTCGAAGCCTATACAGCGACTGAACGTTAAATACGGGGTTTCGAGAGACGCAAGTTAATGAAAATCACGCTGAAGTTTTACGGTTGCCATAATGATCTCATTTGGAAATATTGTACTCTGTGATAAAATATTAATTCAAATGTGTTCGATGGTCGTTAGATCGTCTGGTAGTTTTTGGTATTGGCATTCTTGTTCTCATTTAGTAACTGGCATAATGTAATTGTTTTGATCAAGATTTAAATGGCAGATGTCATTGATAAAGCAGAAGACGATCACCCTTCCGGAACAAACGGTAAATTATTCTTCGACAAATGTACTTTGTATGAGTCTCCTTGTGATCTCCCTTTTTCCTTTTTCTCCGGGTTTCATCTATTTTCAGTTAAGAGTATGATTCTGTTGATATGTCAATACTTACGTTTTATTTCTAAACAAAATATATACATATATAATAAACCAAGAAAGGCGATCACCCTTGCGGAACACCCGGACAGGACTTTCCTAGTATAAAGGATAGCCTTTAACTTGTATATCAGTTCAGTTATGGATTTTAGTCGAAAACTGTGTAACATGTGTGAGAGAGGACAGCCAGATATCGTCAGTGCCGAGGCCTGTCCTCTCATGCCCATTCTGAACAGTTTGATGCTTTTCTCTAACTTAAAACAGCTATCTCCTTTGTACTTTTATGAAAAAATAAGAAAAAACTAACTTTGTTTCCGAAATTAGGTTTAAATCCATCATTGCACACCATTGTCATCCATTTGAAACTTGTACGAAGGCTCTACATCTGCACGTTCAGCAAAATCAACTTCATTCATTATATATAACCCATTCAAAGGTAATAGCATACCGAAAGTGATGTTACCTTTATTTGTGTGAAATGTGATGAAATACATTGATAAGTGAAGAGCACAATGAATGATTTTTGCCTGCTTAATTCCCTTCTGTGAATGTATTTTCGCTGTGTCCTGTGTAGCAGGACATTACTTCCCCAGTCAAAATTTGTAAGTACTGGATTTGTAAGATACTGATAGAAATTCAAGTGAAGTTTTATCATTGCAAAAGAAATTTTCAACAAAACAATAAATAAGGATGTGCAAAAATATGTCAATATGGATGTATGTCTCAAATGAAAGACGTTTTGAATCAATTGAAATATTGAAATGTGTTATTTTGATCAGCCCCTTTAAGTAGATTCTTGGATTAAACTATAGAAACAGAAACATGAGTTTTCGCCATTGGATCTTATATATAAGAGTATGCTACATATGTATAAATCGGATTAATGTTCTTTCTTACGTGAATTGTAACGTACACATGAAGTGCGCTAAATGTTTAATGAACCAAGGTGAAATTTAATTAACATCTTAAATTAGCTCCATCATGTTAAAAACATAAAGTATTTTGTGTAAAAGATAAAAAATGCAAAGCTGAAGACACTGGAGACCTCAAAATAAACTAAATACATGAAGTATTACCTTTTCAGGAAACTGTCACCATTGACATAAGTTAAATATTTATGAGTATTATTTACTTGGTGCATTTTGTATCAGTTGCCACACCGTCTACTTTTTCTGTTTTTACTCGACGTGACTTGTTCTTTAATATTTGTTTTGGCCTTGTAAAGTTTTCATTAAATCAGCTATTTTGAAAAAGTGAACGCAATATGTCTGAAATTTGTCCTAATATATTTATAACATTTTGTAACATTGGTTTTTAAATAGCGCCTCGTTTCAGAATATACGCGTTGTTTTAAAAGTATATGATATACGAGAACTAGAAAGCTTGCTAAATTAATGGGCTAATGGGCCTTCCTATCTTGATATAAGCATTTCTTACCGTTACCTTTGGAATTCGGTCGCCTTCTGACATTAATATTATTGCCCTTGCTTAGCATTACTTACGAATTCTAGAAGAACGAAACAACTGTACGACGCATGTGACTGCATTCGTTTGCTCCACTGTGTCTTCGTGTCGTTTTAAATTTCCTGATGAAAAGTTCTGCTCTGTTGTGTGCTTTGTGTACAGTCTTTTCTATCACATACCCCAGAGACTTGTCTCATTTGATTTAGTTACGTTAAATTTATATATAAGCAAGAGCGGTTATCTTCTTGTCTTCCGGTTTGACGTGTGACAGTCCAACTAACATCACAAAAAATACCAAAAAACCAACATCATCATAATCCAAAGTCAAGTTCCATAAAACTGCTAGTGAAAAATATAAAGATTTATACAGAGACTTCTGCAAAAGTTCAAGGAGACGAAGACCATTTGTTCCGGGAGAATTGTTTTTGTGTAGTTCTGTTTATGTTTTGTTGTATACATATTTGAAATAACAGCTATTATACTTACTCATACAGCACTTTCATATACTTTGAAACTACCTCTGATATCGGAATATTACTTTAACTGAGAAGAACGCTAATGTGTTGATACAGCCGTTACAATACGCAAGTAGACACAAACGACACAAAAACTCCAATATAGTGACGCAATCTTAATCCAATCTCATATTCAATAATAGAATTGGAAAACAAGATCTATAGAAAAAATTTAATTGAGACTCTTGAAAAGGAGAACGTGAATCAGACCAGATGTTCCGGTAGAGTAAGCTTTTTCTGCTCCATCGACATACAGACAGTTGAGCAGGCCCTTTGATATCGAATTATCTGCAAAATGTAAACAACATAGGTTTATAATCCATGTATGTTGCTATCCATTTTCCATTTCCATTTTTCCCGATAGGGAATTCAAATTATCACGCTTACCATACAGGGTGGTGGAAATCTAACACATGATGGTTTCGTTGTAAGAATAGGACGTGGATAGCGGTTAGCATAGAAACAATGAGTGCTTTTCATTTTGGTTGCTTTGTGCGAATGAATCTATAATATCTTAAGTATGCCACTAGCCTGTTGGAAAACCTACCGTCTCCAAAGAGGTGCACTTTTAAATTACTGCTATCTAGAAATTCGGTCATTTTTATGATTTCATAAAACATATGTATGTATCATTCTTCATTCAATTGGATATTTTTCATGAAACACGTTTCAGTAAATCCAGCAACCATATGATTGTACATGTACCTCTGTTCACCACTTCTTTGAACAGAAAGCTCTCATAACAAGTAAACAAACCAGTTCTTTCAGTTTAGATTTGGGTATGGTGGTGTACAGATTCGCAAAATCAAAGTGTCTTTCAGAAGAAATACTTGTTTGGACATATTCCTGCTGTGAAACATTGTTGATCCTAATTGCAAATACTCTCTCATCTTCAAACTCAACTTTCATACATTGACGAGTTGCTAGAGAATTGCGGATATGTACATTATCATCAAGAGCAGTATCAATTGAAACCTCTTTTTCGCACCATAGAGAGAAGAATTACAACGCGTGAACATTACCACAGCCCATCTCATTATTTTCAGATGTTCTATCTCGTAGCAACATATTATACTTTAGGTATCACATTTATGCTATTAGAATTGCGCTTTTCACAATTCAATATCGGTGTTAATGTTCCTTTGTAGTTTTCTCACGCAACTTCAAGTAAATGCATATGCAGCCAAAACGCCAGTAGGATGTCGAGGTGAAATATGCTGACTATGTAAGTGTTTGTGAGACCTGTATCGGATTGGAAGTGATGGTGTTTTTTCAACGGCAAAAATAATCAAAAGTAAACTTAAATGTAATTCAAAAAAAGAAAGAAAAGAAAAACAAAAAAGAATTTCAACATGAAAAGTTGAAACTACTGTCACACCACTTAAATACAAAATTTAGTTAGAGCGATTTGATCTTATGCTCTATGATGTATGTTTATAGCACAAATCGATAATTTCTAGGATTTCTTTTGAAACAGTAAATAGATATATATTTCGAATCTTAATGCTCTTAGGCCATGTCTCAAAATATGACTAACCATCGTTACCATATGACGTATGACAGTTCAATGAACATCACGAAAAATACCAAAATGCCAACATCACGATAATCCAAACTCAAGTTCCATAAAACAACTAGTGCAAAATATGAACAAAAGAAAGATTTATGCAGAGACTTGCAAAAATGCAAGGAGAAAAAGACCATATGTTTCAGAAGAATGATTTTGTGTCGTTCTATTTTGGATCTTAGCACAGTATATAAGGACCATTTATACGGACCGTTTAACAATTTATGTTGATATTAATGACAATAATATGAACACACACTATCCCGAAGCATCCATGCCTCAGGCAAAAATATGAAATCCGAGGATTATTATAATAAATTGTTGTAGTGATCCTATCCCAGCATTGACTTACTGGCTAACCTAAACATACGGGTTTCAATAATTTCATGGTATCCTTAACATTACAATGCGAATCAATTTCGTTTCCTCACCAAAATTGGTCACCGCCATTAAATGTATTGATTATATATATGACACATAATAATGAAAGATTGGTAAGGATCAAATGTTCTACACAATCTGACCCAGTTCTAGATCACCATCTATACGCTGAACTATATAATTCTATGTCTTTTCTGCAAACTATTATTCACGAGATTTTTCCATTTAAAATATATTTCTGTCGGTTTCGACGACTATTTGTAAAAAAAAAAAATGATAGAGACGGATGAATAAATATGCGTTTTAAATATTATTTGACTTCGATGAGAGATAAAAAGTCACGTTTTTGTCAGAGTACTGCTTGTAAGGAATCGTTAACAGAACCGACATATACAAATTTCTTCAGTGGTTGAATGGAATTCCGAACTTGTTAATTAAGACCTTTGCAGTATGTGTGTAAATTGTTTCATTATGAATCAGAATGTAAAAAAACATTCTTTTGATCAAATAATCAAATCAAACTTCGGTGTGTTTATAACTTAGCGCTGGCAAAAGGATGTTGTGTTATGTTACACCACTAGCTGATGTCGGTACGGAATAGCAGAAATGGTTGAACGCCATCTCTTTCATGTCGAAGTTTTGTGATCGGTATTCTTAAGCTGGAATGTTTTTTTCCTGTTTACTGTGATACATAAAAGTGTTTGTGATGTTTGTAATATGTTTTTGTTTACTTGTTTGAATTGCAAGGAACATCTTGAAAACATAATCTCACAATTAATCTTATGTGATGTATCAGGACATTGAAATGACCGAAACTATCGCTAACATTTTTCGTGCACCACTGCTCAAAACTCTTCCGTGCTTCTTATTACTTCACATACATGTTAAAACAATTAAGATCTATTAACATAGTTATGTTTTAACATTTCTGAATGCACTTACAACACACAACCAAGATCACAGTACATGTAATGGATGTACCAGCCCATTTTAGCTCTATGTCGAACACTGATGAATCTATTGCCAAAATATAGCGGCATGTTCGGAATATTTTTTAAACAGTAGGAACATTATATTTTAGGTGCCTATTGGCCTATCTTTTATTATGATTTTAATAAGTATTTCCTTAGAAGTTGATTTTGTACATTTACGCTAGAACACTTTTATTAACTTCTCTTGTGGGAAAATTAAACAAATAATCATTCAGGTGTTTGATATTTTGGATCGTGACTCCGTTATTGTATAACTGGTGCTCATTTGAAAACAATTTTTATAGATCATATTTACTTACCATGTCGATACCAATGACACATACGTACAAATAGCTTCTTTGGTCTTATACGCATCAGAGTTTTTCAGATATATGTTTTTTTTCACATTTTGCCTAGATTTCAGCTTTGCATATGCTTCAACGTTTGTTTTCGGTTGAAGAGGAATTTTTTATGTTAAGTATTCTCATACCAGTATATTTCACTTCTAACAAAAGTCGGTTCCCTTAGGCCATAATGCTAACGCAAGCATATCTTCTGGAAATGCGTTTTTCATTTTGGTAGTAGGTCTTGTGGTTATCAATACCATTACATATGATTTTTTTAGATATCCAATTTTATAATTAACAGTACGACTAAATCCATGTTAATGGTATATGTGTAATCAATAATCGCTTAGTTTGTGCATAACACATGTATCTGCATAGGAGACATCTGCAATAGCAGGTTTTTTCTAGTTTTACACTGCTTCGTTTGTTTTGTTTCTGTTCTTTTATATATATATATATTTTTGTGTGTGAGTGTGTGATTTTTAATCATTTGATGTGATCATAGCTTTGTTTTTCGTGATATTTTCAGAAAGTTGGTTAATGAAAGTGTACTTTTTATTTATTTTTTTTCAGGTTTCATAGTACATCGTCAATTGTAATCATCCAATTTCTTTTGTATTAGAAGTATAATGGTAACAGCAAAGCTAATTTATATTGTTTTCTACAGTTTACGTAATATTAATTATTTCATGATTTTCGAAATCGATACTGTTTTACTAACAGATTTGGAACCTAGCTTTATGTAAATACCCCACAAGTACAATGGTACTTCACAAATTTAATCGTAATAAACAGCTGTTAGAGAGAAGTGCTCCTTGATTACCTTCCCATATTACTTTACTCTCATGGTTGTACTTATATCATCATTTGTTGGATTTGGTTTACGAAATTGAAATCAACACTCCTTAGATATTTTATAGAAACCGTAGTATGTTGATCTAATTCACGTTCGTGATTGTAAATCATTCGTAAGATGCTTTAAACGAATTGAAAGAACCCCTTGATCGCGATAAAAGTGCGCTGCCGGATCTCTGTTGTAAGATTTACTGGAAGTGATTTTGTCGTGAAGTACTCTGGTAGTTACTAATATCACAGTAGTACAACATCGGATGGCTAAGATGCGAGAGACTTCGGAGTGCTGAGTGACAACGGATATTGTCTTACTTAAACGACTTGATGCAATCAATGAATTTCAATTGTCTTGTCGCGTCCATATTGTTATCTATTGTGTTGTTCGTATACAGTATATTATCCCAAATACATTTGAAATGATTTAAGTTTTTTTCCGGACATGTCATGTAATACTCGGAAAAATATATATTTCTATATTTGCATGATTTTTTATAACTTGAACAAACGATTCATATACCACTCTACCTTCTGTCATAACAAAAAAGTACATTTTCAGTCAGTGAAGTTTGGTGAGAATATTGTATTGTAAATACGTTTCCTGTTTACGGAAACATATAATGTTCATACTTTCAGGTATGTCAAAACATATTTTAGCAACACCAAGAAAATTTAAAAAAGTTCATACCGATTTAGCATATGATAGAATGACTATAGATAGTCATATTGACGTTATGTCTGTAGACAAATGATGGCAATACCATCATCCGGATTTTGTTTATTCTACTAACGGGTTTATACATCTTACTATTATGATGATGTCCACATGTTGTTATTTCATTGCTTCGTGGTTTATCTGTTGGGTATTTGAAATTTGTGATCTAGTTGTACATTAATGTTGTAAGTTGATTAAAAACAGAAATATGAACGTTCATACTTCTTTATCATATACAAAAATACAGAAATGTGAGTTATTAGTGTTTGTTTGAGTAGACAAGCTAATAGTTTATATGGTATCAACGCGGAAAATGTTCTTGATAATTCGCCTTGGGTTTCTCTATGCAGTTAAGGAATCCAATTCTTCCACCCTATAATGCATTGAAATTCGGTTAATACGGGAATCTTATTCACGTTCTTGCCATGCGTCCATTGAACTTTATCCATTTGAGAATATAAATCGAAAAAAAAACATCATCAATTTAGAATAAATATCACTTTCGTTGAAGAATTTGACTTTAAATTGTTTATGAAATTTATTTTCTTTACACTTCAAAAGGGTTAATATCATGGTGTTGTGTCATCCTGGAGCCAAATCATGTAATTTAGTACTTTAATAAAATGCTCTATTGGGTAAAATTTAATCCTTTTTTCCATATGTGTTAATTGATTTTCGAAATTTAATGATGATGGTGTGTTGTTATGAAGCAATCTAGTCTCACGTCTATCACTTGCTAAATATCCATGGGGACAGGGAGGTTGACGATAAATCTTACCTCAAGGTTAAACACACAAGCAAAAACATTTCACACAGTGTGTTATCGTCCGTTAACGCCTCAGAAACGTGCCTCCACGGTCAACTTATTTTTATATTGACATTTTGACATATCTAAATTTTGGCTTCATGTCTTCTTACATGTCTACAATAGAAGACAGTTACACACGTCTGTTTTCCATCAGACATATCACACAACAACAAAAAAAATCAAAAGTAAGTAAAATCAACCAATCAGAAACCTGGAGTGATATTTACTGCGACACTACTATAGACAGATCAAGGTCATTTGGTTGATTGCTTTTGGTCTTTTTCGCGTGTTAGAAACGATGTAGCCGAAATGTCTATAGTTTCTATGAGATGACAGGATATATCAGAGCCTGTCTATTATTATTATATTAAATATCATCGAATACGTTTCAAACAAAAACCTAAGCATCGTTTTCTAAAGACACGATCACATTGTTCGGGTGTCTGTCTTACATCTGTATAGCTTTGGCCTTGTGACCATACGATAGTGAGATGGAGATAACATTATAATTACGACTACCTATGTTCGTGCAGTACGTACGCTTGAAAGCCCTCTTTTTGTCCCTATGGCAAACATCTTTAATGCCCATGATAAACCACTGACCTGTACAATCCTAATGAAAGTATAACAATAGTAACAAATGCTTCTTTTCACAGACGTAATGTTAACGAGAGTTAATTAAAATCACGTCTACAGCGGCGTGAGGACATCATCGTGTTATAAAAAGTTAAACTGTATAAGGATAAAAAGATAAATGATCACACATTATCATTCCTTTTTTTCATAGCTATTATTTTGATTTTTATTAAATAATAAATATTTTACTTGTTAAATGTTTGAAGAAAATATATGATGAAATAATATTCGAAATGTTTCTTGATCTTTGTATGCCTTTTTATCAAATGAATCACAATTCCTTGTTTTGTTTAATGTCTTTCATTTTATGGGTTCAATAGGCATTGACCATGTTGCCAAAATAGCAAATAGCAGACACTAATGTCAACAAATACTGACCGGGAACCTGTAGGAATTTGCAAACATTTACAATTCCATATGAATCAAATGTAGGTGATAAAACTGTTATTACCTTTTCCCTGGTGGTTTGCGGTAGAAAGCAGACCTGATGAACATTTTGGATTTTTCGTTAGAAAAGTTTCATATAAGTTTTATGTTTCTTTGAGAGATTGAATGGATTAATCAATTAAGCCAAGTACATCGTGTTATACAGATTTTTTTACACATACTTACTTTCACATATATACATAGTTATAATAATGATTTGTCTTCTGAATTAGATAAAGGAAAACCCAAACTTAACAATTTAGAAGAGGTAATGTTTAGGGATATTGGAGGAATTTCTATTTTTCCCGAATAGATTCAGTTAAAGTGTAACTAATGGAAATATTTAAGTATGAACGATGAAAATGTAGGTTTCTTTAATATCACACATTCGGTAAAAATCGCTTAGCCTGCCAGTATATAATTGATGGCATATTATATGACATAGGATATTGAAAGTGTGTAAGTGTCAGGCAATTGCAGCAATAATTAACGTACGGATAGCCTTTATATTGTCGTTATTGTAATGTATTGAAATATCGTATGTCGTCACCAAGCACCGGAAGAAGTATGAAAAAAATTATCCTACACGGTAAGGTTTTACGAAATGGATTTCCCATTTACATTATGATGAATAACGATAAAATATTATGACACATACTTCACATTTGTATAGCTGTAAATCCGTTGAATGGATTTTTATGTTGTTTTTTATGTCTTCCTGTTGTTGGGATTTTTTGTGATGTACCTAGCGATATTAAGCCAACTGCTTCCTGTTTTCGTTTTTTTATAAGACAAACCTCTCGTACGGGCGGAAGCAGAACAGCTGCCCATGGGACAATTCTACAAACAGCGTACTCTTTGACTGCGAGATAACGGAAAATTAACGTCTCCATAACATTATATCGGGGAAATGGGCGGAACCGAATAGAAATATCGTAAACCTGGTTTATTAAGCTTAACGTATGTGTCTGATTGATTGCAATTGACACGAGTGGTCTCATGGAGAACAAAGACCGGTGGTTTCATGCTTATTTTCTGTGCCACGTGGCTTCGTTGTCATGGAGTCGTTACAATGCTGCTACACAGGAAGCGTGCTTGGATATATTTATATCTACCTGGCGCCATATGGAACGTAACTTATATCATTTTCGCAGAAGTCAAAGAGCCATCTGTCCAATCATAGTATCGATGATCCACGTATCTATGAGTGTTTAAGACTACAACTAGAAGGGATCGATTCACCTTTCACAAGCCCATTAGTAAACCTTTTGTAATTGTCATTGTCGTTACTATGCTTGCAATTTCCTTACACACTATTTAAGATATATATCATATAATTATACAAAATTAAAGTTCGATATAGAAAAAAATATCACTGATATGTTATATAATTAGTTAATCAAATAACGTTTCGCCAAGTATATTTGTAAACATATGTCACCGCGAAAGAAAACAATTCCATTAACAAGGGTATTGTGCCGACAACAGGAATTTGTCAAACGGTAAAGACAACAATTGTTATTGACACAAGGACAATATTGATACATTGCACTGTACAACTTATCCAATTTTGACAATGTCCCTTGAGTAAATAACGTGATATACAAAAACGAAAACAATTTATTATGTGTTCAAGTTATTTCAGCATTATATATTTCTTGATTCTGTTTTATGTCGCGCAGGAAAATTAATACATTTTGCAAAATAGTTTAATGGTTTTTGAAAGATTAAATTTTAATTCAATATATGGATTAATGCCTTATATTTCATACATAACACTGTGGTGATAAAGACGAAACCATTTGAATAGACGAATATATGATACCATTAGTGTTATTTATTATACGTGGACAAATTTGCGAGACATGACAATCGGTACGGTTGTTTTTTATATAATTTAGATCTATTCTGGAAAGAAAATGTTTACACGAAATTTTAAAAAGCCAGAAAATCGACGCGAATTCAAAGAAGAACCAAACATTACCTGATCCTTACTATTACTTTCTCCCACCTCTGCCAATGTAGGATAGACATGTCCCATGTGGAACACCATTGGAGGATAAATCTATCCCACATGACTGCACTCGGTGACCTCAGTCGGCTATCACAACTGACTCAAACCGATGAGTGGATGCTTTGTTTGCAGGTTCCGTAATGCGCGACTGTAACATCACAGTTAACATTAACTATAACAATCCTTGTCCAGTGAACACAAATAAACGCCGGAGGATCATCTATTACTCTGATTCTGAATGAACACACGCATGACACTCCCACCATTGAATTTTTTCGCGCGCATAAACAATTGACGTCATTATAAACTGGGAAATCCCCTTTTTGTCCATGACATCGCGGCAAGCCTACCCTACCTTAATAAATGATACGGAGTTAAATGTTGTTCAATACAAGTATTTTCATGTATATATCGGTAATTAAAATATTTAATTTCCAAAAAATAAATATTTTTAATGGTTATTCATATTGCGTTTGTAGTCTGTCATTTTGCTCTCGCGGAAGAATGTAGAATTTTGGAAACTTGAATGGTGATATTCATGCGCCATTCAGACACTTGTACCGTTGATTTTTTTTTTCTTTTTCTTTTTTTTTTTTTTTTTTTACGTCGTGGCGGAAATAATGGGGTGGGAGAAAAATAATCAACCCCTACCCTCAGAGGATGTGACAGAGAAATCTCCAACCCTCGAGGTGATTTTTTTGTAGTCTAACCCTCGGCAGAGCCTCGGGTTAGACAACAACAAAAATCACCCCGAGGGTTCGAAATTTCTCTTTCACACCCTCAGTGTAGGGGAAGATTCTGTTATTCTCATCGGACAAGCACCTGGCTAGGAAATGGATGTTAGCAAAGGAACGGACAATAAGTATTCAAATTATGATAAAGATTCTAATCAATATATAAGAACCGGTGAACATTCCATGCATAGACCCATAAACCACAGAAATACATGGAATCGGTTTCGAACATATAAATTGTTAATCACTTTTAAGCTCCAGTGAGAATTCCAGGAACAGCTATCAAGGCCTCCAAATACTAACGGCACAATAAATAAGTTTTAAACCTTTAGATGATATCTTCAAAGACAAAATTGACTTTTTTCAGGTCACATCAACGTTAACATATACCCGTAACCTTCATTTGACATTTGGAATTTAATTACTGGTTAGGGAAGTAAGTGGAATATGTAGCTCGCGAACCTAGAGTCATTATATCGAAAACAAAACGCCTGGTTATCGATATCAAGATACTGTAAGCGAATATAGAAATGAAAAAAATGTTGATCATAAATCTTAATGCTAAAATGTACAAAATATGTAAAAGATGCAAATGTTATCACCAATATTGTCTTGTTGATTAACAAAACGACACCGAAATTATCGATTGTTTACTTGGCATTTTGAAGATCTAATGCAAGAATATACCTACTGGTATCTACTTCAAACAACAACAAAATTATTTTGATAGCTGAGACGCTCAGATGTGATCGGTTTGTAGTAAGTACTGATTAGATTGTCTTAGTGTAGCCAAGCTGAATGGCACTGTCATTATCAACACCATTTCAACATATGATGCTATATACATGTACAAGAATTTAAAGTGATTCTGTCTGTGTAGGAATATATCCACTGAAAATGTTTGCCACGTTCATCAAAACGATGGCCGTCATTCACATCCGGTATCAGTATCTGAACTGTTCAGATATAATTGTTAGCGATTTTGGCATACAGTAAAGACACAGGTTAATTCAGGACTCCTGAAATATATTGTCAAACATGTTCTTTTTAACAAAATTATTTTAGCTAAATCGCATACGAATTTACACTGTTTGTCAGTGTTTTCTGTACAGGATCGAATTCCGTTTTTAGAATTTACATGGTTATGTTGTTTTAAAATATGTGTAGCACGAAATATTCCTGAAAAAAGCACACGGCACATCGCCCCGTACAATCTGATTGGGAGCTCACATCTTAATCATATACCATAGTACGATGAATGGCTTTCATTCAACATAAAACAACAAAAAGGGTAAAAATTATAATCATAAATATTTGTATATCAAAACTCAAGTAAAATTTTGGATTAGAATTTTTGGTAAATCAATTATTTGAGATAAAATAAAGAACTCTTCTGACACTTCTGAACATGCCAGATCTGAACGTGCTGACGATTTAAACTACATCACTAGGCTGTTTCATCCTTCCAGCCTTCTAGGACTCCTCAGTGATGATGAAGTCCTAAGGTTTGGAGCGTAAGATACGACAAGGAAACTCGAAATTGAACAAAACGAATTCCATAATAATACAATACTGAAAGTCAGTCACTCATATCACTTCGATTAATTGCTGAAGTGCTCTTTCCTAAGTCATCTAAGCTATAGCAAACAGGTGTATGCTTTTCTTAGAACAGAAATGAATGCATGCACAGTAAATAGGCAACCTTTCTATATGAGAAGAAACAATTAGAAAAACGAACATGATTCTGAAAAAAAGAGAAAAGCTTTTATGTCACTTGGAAGGCTATTGGCATAGGCACGTCTGTGTGGTCGTAGGCACGGTAATATTGGAACACTAACTGGCATTACATTGAGTGCTTTCATGATAGCCTATTAAATGCACTTAGCCTACTTGTGCCTACTTGGTAGATGGACAATGGCAAGGAGATAAGACATATTGTATATGGAATATGTCACATACAGTATTAGTGGGTGTACTGATATTTGCTGTCAATATTTGCCATGAACTGTAGAAAGTTTCTTTACGATTACCATGGTAGTATTTGCAATTTACGAAACGTCTAAAAATTACTTAACAAGTCATGTCCATAAAATAGAGCCCCTGAGAACAATTTGTCAGTGAAGTGGTTTTCCCGAATCGTCGATGGATCAAGTGCGACCATCACTACAGTAGACAGGAACTGAACATACTACAGTACACCGTGTCCCTAAGAAAGGAGTAGGGACACCTTGTGTTAACGTTAGGGTATACATTCAAACGACCCCACTCCGGAGGTGTCAGACATGAAGATTAAAGCATTGCTTATGGACTCTCTGACAATGACTATGGCGACTTTACAGTTCAGCATAGAGTTAAACTCTCTAGACTCTAGACGTTTACAGTACATACTGTCTATAGAGGTGACATGAGAATAACAAATGTCTGGTATATAATGTGTTGGACCAATACATCAAAGAGTATGGTAACCCACATGACGAGAACATGTGTGTAAATAATGTGATTCTGTAATTCAAAGAGTACTACATTTCAAAGCCAGCCTGGAAAAGACCCTTGTGTGGAGCAATGGTAATTATTGAATATGGAAAAAAGCCCCCGGTATTTGATTTTAAATTTCCGAGTGGTGATCTTACCGTCCAGGATAATAACTCCAAAAAGGAACATTTACAGAAAGACGCCTTACTTGGTCTGCTGAAGAAAGAAATCATGCCTAATAAAAAATCAGCTTTTTTTTAGTTTTGTTTTTATTTTAAAAATACGATTTTGGTAAAAACAAACAAACAAACAAAAATTCTGATTTGATCTATAAATCAAATATTTCTGAACGGTTTAGTTACGTTAACTTAGTGTAGCGCCACATGGTGACCTGATTTAGCGGAAGCAAGGGGGACATTTACAAATCATTGATCACTTTCCACTGGACGACCAGTTACTTATCCCTAATAACACCTTTCTAACAACGTCTGAGCCATCGGCAATAACGTGGGAATCATCTGATGTCTGAATTCACGGAAATCGTATTTTCGCTATTGGCAACATACATTGTACTTGGTGACCGTGTCGATCAGCATTTTTGCAGTGTTCGGTTGCAAACATAAATTGTATAGATGTGACCACGAATAGAAGAGATCACCTCGAAAACTTATCACCATTTGGATTTTTTTTCTTTTTTTTTTTTTTTTGCGAGAAGTTTTTTTTCAAGAACCTAGAGTTGATTAGATTGGCTTTTTCGTAGTGTCCCTAGTGAATGATATCATAATTGTAGAAAAACGTTGGTGTTATAACATGTTATAATTATATATGTAAAATAATATCGCTTTCCCATAATAATAGCTTCTGATTCAAATACAGCGACGTCAAGTACACTACGTTAAAATATAACAGCATCCCTCTCAATGACACTACATCAAACGCTACAGTTATAACCCGCTTCTGAAACATCGACATGTACTTAATCTGAATATCTAGTGATATATAGTTTATGTGCTCGCTGGTGACCAGGTTTGATATTAGGTCCAGATTCATAATTACGACGTTTTTCAGAATTCAAACGATTACATTTCACAACACAGGAAGGTCTATTTTCTTTACTAAGACATACAGAAACAAAGGATGATTAAATAAATAAAAGTTTTCAAGGGAGTAGAACATGTGTATAGATAGAGTTGTAACATTAAAAAAATCAAGATAATACAACCTGTCAACAAAATCATAATCCAAACTCAAATTCAATAAAACCAGGGCAAATTAGAAGAAAAGAAAGAATAACATGAATACTCATGAAAAAAAGTACAAGGGGAATAAGACCAGGTGTTCCGTAACAATAAGTTTCATCGATGATACTGACCTTGTAAATCTAGGCCAAACCAAGTAAGCGATGATAGCTTGAGAACAAGGACAAGGTATATAACAACGGAACCAACACTCAAACTAATATGCATCAAACAAGCTCAGCTTTATATCACGCCATGAAATATTTCTCAGCGAGATCACCATGACTACCGTAAAATTTTCCCATAACTCTCATCAACCTTTATCTGTCGGTCTGTTGACGATTCTTGCTCGAAGTCTCACTTTGACAAAGCAGACAATGTGGTACATGTGAACACTTATAACTTCGATAAGCAGATCACTACACTCAGTAGCATTATAGAACCTTTGAGGGATAATTACAGTTTTAATGGTGTTAAAAATGTGTAAATATTAACACTAAATAGCCCGTTTACTACTTTCTGGGAAACAATAGTTTTAAAGCTCTTTAGTCAAACAGATACATAGTAATATATATATCGTTGAATCGACACAAACGCAA
Organism: Ylistrum balloti; assembly: GCF_031769215.1. Taxonomy (NCBI): domain Eukaryota; kingdom Metazoa; phylum Mollusca; class Bivalvia; order Pectinida; family Pectinidae; genus Ylistrum; species Ylistrum balloti. Next base: position 573,552 of record NW_026782569.1, read on the forward strand.
TCCAATTGCATCCCCTAACACATCCTTCTTTTGTCTAGGTGCAGTTTGTATAGTGTTCTGCTGCTACAATGTACCGTGCTCTGGTTTTCTGTTTCCTCTAAAAAATGAATTAATTTATTTCACACATTGATATTGAGAATGTATCGTTTTGATTAGTATTGATCAATTGACTTCAAACTATAACGACCGTTAAACAATATAAAAAAAATATGCAGTACAGCACTTATCTGCTTGAATGATGTGTTTTTATGTTTCTTTTGCCATATGCTTTAACAGGAAACTTTCACTTGTCATCAAGGACCTAAATTTGATGAATAATCATTCAAAAGCACTTTGATAAAACGTCGGCTCCATAGTGGAAATTATTTGATTTATATAATTTGATGGCATGAAGTTATTCAATTATATTTATATCATTAACGTGAAAAGTCGTTTGCGAGTTATCAGATTGCATTGTTATCGGTTAATGGTTTCACCTCTCATTAGGTCGGGCAGTTTATCGGTAATACAAAGCCATTGTGACTGATCGAGCTCCCGCCCTGGATGACTGGTACCTTTTGGTCTTGTAATATAATGAAGGCAGGACGCATCTCCTAGCAGCAGGCGTTGTTGAAGTCAAGGCCTATCTTATCACAGATCTTGGAAGACATTTGTTCTCGACAAATGGCCACCGAATCTTTATCACCGTATCCATTTATTTCTTATTTCAGAGAAATATGTGCGTCTGAGAAGACTATCGGTCACTTAGCTTTGTGCCGGAAGTGATGAATAGCCAAGTGCCCTTGTCAAAGGTTGGCACGTGACTTGTTTGCCGGATATGCTGCTGACGTCCAGTCATAACACGTCTGGTTACAAATGTCTGTCTGACAGGTTTTGTGGGATTTCAGCCAATGTGGCATTACAAAAAATCCATACTCTATAACTATCAACGGGATGTTATAGAGAACGCATTAAAATTGTGTTCGATAGTTCCCAACACCAAAGCAACGGTGGAAGCATGGACCATTTCATCAGTTGATGTCCTCGTGTTGACAAAAGCAATGTATTGTCCTTTACACACATCCTTTTGTTAATTCAACATTTTTAGCTGATGAAACTCCGATTGGGGTGACTCATGCTTGTATATGAATCAGAAAATAAACACAAACTAATGAATATCATAATATTTAGAAATGTCATTCGAAAATTACCATACACTCATTCCGTTCTCCATTTACTCTTACAGAAATATTTTACTAAGGACATAAAAGTGAATGTCTCCTATAATGTGTATACGTACTTTGCTACATACCTATACTTTGCATATCATCTTTTAAGCAACATTACAACATATGTTCACCCACTAACGAATATGTTTCTCAAATGATATATCACTCCAGTTATGTACTTTAGTTATGAACTATTTGGAATTTTAAAAAAAAAATGTACTCTAAAAATGTCATATTCTTTGCTCGATTTCATGGAAATTTATATTTGGGAGTAATGATGGTATCTATCATTGGGTGTTGATATTTGCAAGCATATACCTATAGGGCATTCAAGTTACAAAACCCATTTTCTATAACTGAGAGAGATTGTCAGGACACATTACAGAACAGTACAATAGTCTGACTTTCATTATTGATAGCAATGAATAATTCATTTCGAATAATATAAAGGAGACTTGATACCAGTAAGAATTTCATCTGCCGTAAAGATAAAGTTATCTGAGTGATATAAAGGCATGTGTTATAATGAATTAATCTTAATAGTTTTCATATCATGAAATCGATACAATATAAAGTAAAGCGTAGCATTTCAGTCAATATATTACTTGTCTGACATCTGTTACAAAAGTACATCTGTTTAAGATAATAATTGATATCAAACACTTTTAATATGAGTTCACATCGCAGCTTTAATATCAGTTTTTTTTCTATTAAAATCGATCTGGATTCTACATTATGACTTTCCGCTTCAAAGACATAAACAACGTAGAATTTGTTACAACATGTCAGAATATAAAGCAGGGTAGAGAATGTCACAACATTAAACATTGTAGATAATGTCACAACATAAAACATGGTAGATAATGCCACAACATATAACATTGTAGATAATGCCACAACATAAAACATGGTAGAGAATGCCACAACATAAAACATTGTAGATAATGTCACAACATAAAACACTGTTGAGAATGTCACATCATAAGACATTGTAGAGAATGTCACAACATAAAACATGGTAAAGAATACCACAACATAAAACATGATAGAGAATGTCACAACATAAAACATGGTAGAGAATGTCACAACATAAAACGTTGTAGACAATACCACAACATAAAACATTGTAGAGAATGTCACAACATAAAGCATGGTAGAGAATGCCACAACAAAAAGCATGGTAGATAATGTCACAACATATAACATGGTAGAGAATGCCACAACATAAAACATGGTAGAGAATGTCACAACATTAAACATGGTAGAGAATGCCACAACATAGAACATTGTAGAGAATGCCACAACATAGAACATTGTAGAGAATGTCACAACATAAAATATGGTAGAGAATGTCACAACATAAAACACTGTAGATAATGTCACAACATTAAACATGGTAGAGAATGCCACAACATAGAACATTGTAGAGAATGTCACAACATAAAACATGGTAGATAATGTCACAACATTAAACATGGTAGAGAATGTCACAACATAAAACATGGTAGATAATGTCACAACATAAAACATTGTAGAGAATGCCACAACATAAAACATCAAAGCGAATGTAACAACATTAAACATGGTAGATAATGTCACAACATTAACCATTGTAGAGAATGCCACAACATAAAACATCAAAGCGAATGTAACAACATAAAACATTGTAGATAATGTCACAACATTAAACATTGTAGAGAATGTCACAACTTAAAACATTGTAGAAAATGTCACAACATAAACTGGTGTCTGATAATGTCACGGCATAAATAATTGTAGATAATGTCATGACATGAATGATTATAGAAAATTTCTCAACTTTGCAGAGTGCACTTTTAATCAAAAATGTGTCGGTGCATACAATCATGAATAAATGAACGTAGTTCAAAGTGTTATCTCAATATCAGTGTTAAAAATATCCATCGTTGGCCCAGTTATCCGTGGACACTTTTATATGGTATTAGCACTTGCAAAGATGTTAACCCAACCAAACGAAATTCAACTAAATGCATGTGTATTACACATTGTACAGGTATATGTGGTCCAGTTCGCATACCTATCTCACATTATAATTTTCTGTCTACCTTTTAAGTCGTATATGAAAATTCAACAATGTATATATATATACATGTATATATATTTATGTCTATATGCTTATATATATCACGCATTGTGTACGTTAAGTCCAGTATATATTCCGCAGAGCATGGTCTATTAGCTTTGTCCTGTCTATAGTATACAAATATGGTGTGGTGTCTTTAACTATTTAACAGAGCAAAATTGTTTTGCTATTTATAGACATATTGTCTTGTCCATGAAGTTTATTTTGGATTGTATACTTAACGTCGCCGACACTTAAAGATCGTTCAAAAGACACACACGTGAATAACATCGTTTAATACACATCTAGAGGTAAATCCAATATGAACAAAAGAAAAAAGCCGTAACACATAGCTGTAAAAGTCAACGTGTTTTGGTCACTGATGTGGCAATCCTTGGTTCATCAATAATTAGACCACAGACACGTGTACACAGATGGGCTAATTACATCAACTTCCCATTTCTCAAAGATACCGTGTCTCACTTGTAATCAAGTTATCGTCTGATTTTGTTTGGGACGTTTATTATTTAGCTGATGTCGGTTCTTTGTAGCTCCTATCTGGAGACCGGATCTGAACATTCAGCTACACCAAACATGGTCAATGCTTTGTCCCCGCTATTGTCTGTAGCTAGATGAAAGACCAACACTATCTTGGAACTTGAGATATCAGCGGAAATGTGTTTATCTGTGAACGGATATAACGGTATCCTGGGATTTCCCAAAGGAATGTCCGATGGTTGAGGGTAGGGGTGATGTGTTCTGATGTAGCAGTGTCAGGCCAATAATGGATCCTCCGGACCTGCATTTTCGATATAGATTTAAATTCAGTAAGGATTCAATGTTACCAAGTGTAATCTGTCCCGCACTGTGTTGGCATTTACTCAAATGGGTTGACATGAAAAAAGGGTAAAGCAATTTCCTAGTTTTATTGAATTTGAGTTTGGATTAAGATTATGTTTACATGTTGGTATTTTCTTGTTTTTTATACAAAGGTGATTTATTAGATATCTCGAAGGCAGCCATAGAGATATTTCAATGGAACAAGTGTTGACATACGTAGTTAATAAATATTGCACACAATACCCATGCATTTCTGAAGCAGTATGGGAGTAGGTTCCAGAGAATACTGAGATGTTTATAAAAAAATAGGAAAATACTTACGTATGAATTCAATCAGAATACAAATATCAATTCATTTAAACTAGGAAAAAATATGAACGCAAGAAAGACATGCATGGAAACTACTGAAAAAGTACTAAGAGAATAAGATCAAGAGTTCAAGAAGTGTAAACATCTTAGATTTTATCGTCGATATCCGTCATGTGAATCCAAGAAAATAATGTCATGTTCTCAAATGAAAAGGTATACAACAACGGAACCAACAGGAAAACCAACGAGAATCAAACTCATCCAGCTTCAAATCGAGTGAGGCAATAGATCATTTCTCAGAAAGATCTTTATGACTTCCGTAAAACTTCCCTCTAATTTTCAGCAGCCCACATCTTATGAAACTTAATATTAAATCACTTTTCAACGAAAATGTTATTTACAATGCTGTGGTAATGTATCGATGGAATGTACATGCATAAACCAATTATAAGATAAATTGGCTTTAAAAGAAGTGCCAAATAACGGAAGGACGATATATCGAAGTTTCTATAATCAATCAGTTTGAAGACATTTTCAATAAGATAGATAGCAATCGATGCATTGCAGATCATGTTAATTTTTATAATTCGATCGTCGTGAACATTTTTCGTAATTCGCCATATGATTTCTATCGAGTACCAATGAAGAGACCAGGACAAATAGTTTAGTAAAAGGGCTTTCTGAATTAATTCCATACGCTATGGTTGGAAATTCCACAGATATTGTGATTTTTTCTCCAAAACATTTGGTTTTATTTGAAACAGATGCCTGATGCTCTTTTGCTATACGCTTCTTGCAACAAATTTTGACCGATTCACTTTTTTTTTGACCTAGATATTCTTTGTTTAGCCAGTACATATGTGGTTCGACAACAAAGAGTATCCTACCGAGACCCTGCTCTTCCCTGATACATCGTCGGTTCTAATAACATTTAACATCTCGTATAAAACCGGATGGTAATGGCAATTTGATGTTCTCTAACCGGATTTACATCTCGGCGCGAGAGTGTCACGCAATCTACTAGATATAAAAGTCGGACATCATACAAGTTAGAAGCCAACAAGCTTTATGTGAGTGAATGTTTCCAGGTATGATGTTGGCGTTGAAGTATTCATAAAAATACTTTTATCAATATCGTGGATTAATTATGCAATTGAATATATTTCATGTCTGTGGAGTGATCGATTTAGCCAAGTCTACTGCAGCTAATGAATTACTGGAGAAATATTTTCTGTTTCTTTGCTTTAGCATCTTCATATTGCTCGCGCTTTACTTATATCTGTAGATATAATGTTACATTGTCTTTGATTACCCCACTTTTTAAGCAAGACAACATAAAAGCCTGTCTCATTTGGTGACCGTATGGACTTTAACCCTATGTTCTAGAAAATTTGAGAGTATGATGTACTTACAAGGTATCCTAGTAGTATTTCATTGTAAGTTGGTATAAACGGACTTTTTTCTTTCGTGATTTTCTTGAATTTCGACGTTAACTCCTCCCAGTAAGTTATGATTGATTGATTTTGCCAACCATACAAAAGCCAGCTACATAACATGGGAGTTTTGCTTTATATGCTGTACTAGGATATTAAAGCTGTTGGGTACATTTATTGGTTTGACTGTTATTCTCGTGAACAAATGGGAAATTGTAGGTAGGAGCTAACTAATTAAGTTTGATTCTTTCATATTCTTATAACACAAAAAACACTCCAAAGTGAAAAAAAAAACAAAAAACATTGCTTGCTACAACATTCGATATGGTTATATTTAGGAAAATTCAGAGATCAGGGGAATACGGTTAAATTTTTACATGAAAAAAACATGCGGTGATTCTATAAAGTATTTCTTTCTTATCTGTGTATAATGTTCTGGCCGGTACAGGACCGATTTTATTTAACTTTAGGCTCGTTTACAGCTTTTATATTATCTTCTGGGCAGTCAAATTATTAAAATTTACATATTTTAGTATTCTTATTTCAAAGTAGGACACATACATAGATTCATATATGTGTGTGCGACTTCAAAGTGTGTTGCTATTATTTGATCGAAGCTGATGAAAATCTAGAAACGCTTGTCATTAGTAAAATTATTCAATATCTACACTGTTTAATTGCTAGACTGTACAATAACTAAAAAAAATTACTCGTCACATGTCATCAGCAATTGAACATTAACGATGACATTAATAACAACTTTAGGATTGGGTTTTCTAATAAGTAGTTCAGAATTTCAGCTAAATGTTAAAAAGGGATATTTTAAGTGCTGGGGACATGAATTTACTTTGGGGCAAGTCACCAGTCACCATTCCCAAATTACAGACGCACTATTAAGGGAATAATCAATTAAAAGCCAGGTGTTCCGGAAGAGTAAGCATATTCTGCTTCATCGACGACACTCGCCTTGTAAACCTTGGTCAATTCAAGTACGTAGTGACACGTTCTCAAATGAAAACAAGGTATACAAGACTATTTTCAAGCAATGAATAAATATTGCGAAAATATAAGATGGATTTTTAAAAACTTTATTGAATACAAATTGAATTAGACACCACAATTAACCAGCGTGCTTCAATTTCATGGCTCAAGAAAACGTATGAGTGATAGATATTGTATTAAGACTTATTTTGGGCTTTGATTAAAAATACACATGCATGTGCTAATGACTTACATCATAAATAGGTGACCTCCGAGCAAACTCTGACAGCCAAAGGCTTATGAAAGTTCAGTCTACTTTATTTTATACACTTACAATAATAGAAATGCATAGAGGAGTAAACCTTACTGGGTGTATCGTTATTTCGGTCAGAATTGTTCACGCGACTGCACTGTCCTGGTTAACATATTTTTATGTGAAGGAGATGCAACGGAACCTGACATTTCCGGTAAAATTAAGAGATTAACATCACGCCGCGAATTTACAACTTTTAAATGTTCAAATACCAACAGAATGCATCCTGTCTGCCTAGATTGTTAGGGATCATATTCTACTCTTATTCTCAATTTGGAATACACTTGGATTCACTTTGGTTGACCTAGTTTTACACTTCACGTGTCTTCGATAAAGCACCTGGTGTTATTCTTCATGATCCATTTTGGGTTTCCCTGCATTTCTTTCCTTCTCTTTGGCATATTTTGAATAGTTTGAATTTTCATAATTCTCTCAACATATCAGTATTGTCTGTGTTGTTTGAGCTGTATGATTAGCGCAACGCAGATACAGTTAAAATTCTCGTAGCAACTCGTATGATTCCCATTTTATTCTATGTGGTATATACCATAATAAATCATATGTAAACCTCCACAATCTTTTTTCTCCTAGGTTAAATGAATTGATAAGCTACCAGCCAACTATATACGAGTTTGCCACTAGAGAGCTAGTGACATTTTGCAACAAAGACATAAGGCGCCTGTATCATCAATATCCTGATAGACACGTTCGTGGACGCAGGTGTTATAAGGTAATATATTGTGTCAATTAGCCTCCGTACTTCGGTAAATGAGACAAGGTAGGCACATGAATGTAATACTCGAGAGCAATGACAGGTACTTTACGGGTTGAGGACGACTTAGCCAGCTTCAGTTCATTATACGTTATAACTGTATATAAGGATAATGGATCTTTAATGGGACATACATGTACATTGCATCATTGAACAATGCCAAAAAGCTCGTGATTTCTATCTTAATTGGAATTTTGCCGAGTTTTTGACAAAATATTTACTTATGATGCAAAAACAAATATTCAACTCAATACGAAGAGAACACTTATTTCGATTACTGACTATTGGAAATTCTATACTAAATGCAATGGATCTTCTAATTGTTTTCCATTCAAATAGTTTACGTTCATAATTGAGAAGTATTTTATGATTATGTGCAACGTGAAGCTAGACGTTTTAGATGCACGTTAGTTTCTTTTCTACATACCTTGTTTTCGTTTGTGAACGCGATATTTCTTACTTGGATTGACCAATATCAACATTGCGGATGTCGGCAATGAAGCAGAAGTCGTTTTCTCTTCCGGAATACTTCGTTTTCATTTGTGAACATGGCATTGTTGACTTTGATTGATCAACATAGATAATGTCGCCGCTAAAACTACGAAACACATTGGTTGGTTTGTTTTTTTTCATTGAAACCGTTAATATAATTTACACCGAACATATTATATTTGTGTTTCGAAAATAAAATAGTTGGATACAATATATCGCCACATAACAATGCAAACAAACAATGAGAGTTTACATAACTGTCACAATTTTGAGTGATTTCAATTCTCCACTTTTAGCCTGATGTTGAATTCTGCTGTATGAGGCAGTGATAATGATAACATTTCCATCTTCAGCTCGAGAGTTAAGATCATACATCTGATGCAATGACGATATATTGAGGTACATATTTTTTCTACGTAAAATTGAAGGGCAGTACAGGTATGGTTAGGTAGCTTTCGTCTTCATTCAACTTGAAGTGTAAGCGAGCGTTACCCATTGATTATGGGATTTCCAATTTCAACAGATCACCAGCATGAATGAATCCCAAGCCCGAGAAATATTGCTTTCTACTATAGACTGGCAATGCGATAAAAAGGGTAGACATAGTGATTTTGCTCAAGGACACTTTTATTGCAACAATCGGACTTCCGACTTTGTTGAAAATATGCTGACGCACTACCACTTATGGGTACATGGAAGAGATAAATCACAGACTTTTTGGCATCATTGTGAATTACTTGTAATATGCCATCAAACCAGCCTTATCGCCTCGTGTAACAGTACAACATACAGTGACATTAAATTAGTTTCATGTATAATAACTACAAATGTACGTATGCAGTCATTTCAATGACAATTATTTATGGACTTGACCCAGATATGGTTCCGTGCCTCAGAACGAATGCACGGGGGATTACGATTTATGCCAGATTCGTGTAAACCTACAATATAATATGAATAACTAAATAGCAGATAAATAAAAAATGATATACAGCGCTTTAAATTGTCGAGATGGTAAGATAGGACCAAAGATAATTCCAGTTACATACTTAAACTATCCAACATTGAGTCATTACATTGTCTTGAAATTTTTAGTACATACTAAAACATTCATATGTTTCTACATTCCATTTAAATATGATACCGATTGGAGAAAAACATGTATACTTGACAGTATATGAGTATGGATATCCTTGGGTGTAACGACTTATTTTTTCTCACTGTACGTCAAGCTTATTCTTACGATATCAAATAAACTTTTGTCAAAACCAGAAAATTTCCATTTTTCTAATATTGTATTTATCAATACACAAATATGTTAGTAAGATTCAAATTTATTGATAATGTCTTTAACGTAGCCTATTTAAATCGGCATTGAGAGATATTGTTTGTTCTTTATTTTCTTTACTTTTAACAAAGTGTCGTTATTTTAAACACAGCTTGATCAGTTATCTGGGTCAGCGATATAGCATCTGCTTATATCATGATGTACGTGCCGTGAGTATGACATAAAAGAGTATACACGTACGTAGAATACATTTCGAAAAGGAACATCACTGATTTCCGTCATTTTCGTTTATTAGCGGTGATATGACGTGAATGCGTTATTTACATATGTAACAGAGGTCATTATTTATTTCAATCCCTCCGCTAGGAATCGAACCCGGGACCCCTGGCTTACAACTCTGTCGCTCATCCAATCGAGCTAAAGCGAAATTCGCTCCAGTCGTGTGGTATATTGTGGCTAGTATTTTACCAGGGTTACACATATAACACTTATGTTTACAATTAAAGTGATATTTGTTATTGTAATGTACAATGTACATGATTTACACGATTAGTACGGATTATAGTTACGATGACGTTATTATATCTTATATTTTACGTATACCATGACAATTACTATCTATTGTTTATCGAACTGTACAGAAGACGCAGATCAGGCGACTTACAGGAGAACCATCGAGACAATTGAATTGTTAAGGTTGTTGTTGCTGTTAACTGAAAATAAAATGTTTATTCACGAATAATGCAATTCGTTTAGATACAGACATATTATGTTCCCCGTGTCCATTCTCCCCGTCCCGAGGTCATCGATCAAGGTCAAAGATTATATTGCAATTCTGCAGATTTCTCAACCGATAACACGATGTATTCAATATTCATGAACGGAATAGTTATTTCTTTATTCAATGGAGGGGAAATAGATGTGTAAGCACATATGTACGTGTAATCATTGAAGATATTGATGTCCTAAAGATATTTTCTATTTTTAGTAAGTTTTTTTTTCGTCAATCTTTGACGCTACCGTAGTAGTGATAGTTTATCATACATTCGAGTGATCAAAACGTTACCAAAACGTTGAAACATATTACTGGAAATCTGTTACATCATATTCTTCTTCTTGTGTGTTTATTGGGACGATTAAATTATCCCTGAGGTATTGTAATGAATACAGCCTGGCAGCCTGTCGTTACAAATAGTTGGTTTATACCTGGTAGAAACTAGTAGGCCTTTACAAAAACATAATCTGGAATGAATATGTAACTTGCATGTGTTTCATGTTACACTTACTAACGTGGAACTTTCGGTATTCATATTAGACCAATGAAATATCGCACCTACTACTTTGAAAGGTGTTCAATAATTCATCAATGTGTGCGTATCCCGTGGCAGCCTCACACTACCCACACAGCCTCTTCACATTAAGAAAACGTTTGGAAAGTGTCTCATAAATAATGTAGGCCGCACTTACAAAAAATACATATTTTATTTGATCTACAGGAATCTAAACAACATAACAAAAATAAACAAAACAGATAATATAAAGCAGATTATAAAGCAGTAAGTTTTGAACCGCTTTCTATATATACATGTTCCACCTACGCCTACACGCGGATGAATACATCGGTGCGTAAAAAATCCGCGAAAATGCACGTAAGGGTACTAAACAAATCGGGCGAGACAGAAAAATCTAAGATGAGGTATTAGATGGGATAAACCTGTCTGAGGTGTGAGAAATGTATAGCTGTATTAAAAGATCTCAAGTTTCTGTCTTAGAACGAAAACGTTGGATATGTTAATGAGCTTTCACCGAATTACAGAGAAACTCATAAAAATAGTGTATAAGGATATGTATACCATAGTACAGCATCGAAAAACTCTATTTGAACAGTTTCATTGATAAAATAACTACAACATTATTATTTTGACAATATTCACAGTTGTCTTATATAGAAAAAAAAGTAAATTCAATTGGGTTATCTGCAGTAACACACACACATCGAGAAACTTATCAGTTATATAAAGATTTTTAAAGGATATAAAAAAAAAATATATTCGTTCTGATAAAATAAATGCGATTTATAAATAAACTGATAGTATGATACGATTATCCACGTGAAATTTAAATTTAAAGAATTGAGACCATCCTGATAAATTATGTTTGAATATCAAACATCGTTAAAAATCACCATTACATTACAACTATAAAAACATGAAGAAAGAAACGAAATCAACCCGTGGACATGAAGGATGCAGCAGCATATACAAAGTATTCTATACATACAACGTATGTCACCACCACTACCACCAACACCAAAACACACACTCCCACACACACACACACACACACACACACACACACACACACACACACACACACACACACACACACACACACACACACACACACACACACATACACATACACATGCACGCACGCACGCACGCACACACATACACATACATACGGACCTCGTGTATGATATAATTAGCACATATTATTGCTCTCAACAAATTGGTTTAACGCAGTATTACTTTAACGGACGCTCAATATAAACACCAAAGCGAACAAGAAACATCCAAATGAATGAAGAAACATGTGTATCAAGAATAAATATGTAAAGATCTAGTTGTCATTTTCGTATCGCCCAGAGTATAAAAACCTTTAAGTATCAAAACATGAATCTATTTTTGTAAAAAGGTTAAAAGCAACGACACTTTCAATTATATTTAGCAAAACGGGGAAACAGTCGCGATCGGTAACTGATGGGTTACACTGCATCATTCCATGTTTCTAAAACAGTTTTTTTTATTAATACCATGGCTTGAACAAGTTGTAATATAGATACATACTTATCAATGATTAAATGAAATTTAATTCACAAATATTTTTGCTCTGTCCAACAATGGAGACCAGAGTTCGAATACATTTAAGAGCAAAACCAAACGTGATAGCCGCTTAGGTTAATCTAATAGTACGCGTGTTTTTTTGTATAGATACAACGTACACGTTACAGGTTATCTCCCCTTGGCTACGTCAATCTTACTACCTTACACACAGCCGATCATTCGTCAATACATGATGTACTGCAGAAATCAGAGCGATATGTAGATAGGGCTTTTTTTTGTAGAAGAAGACCAGACAGGACACCATCCAGTAAATCAATGGAGTTTGAAATGATAATCGTTCATTGGTGATGTAACTAGTTAACACAAATTTAAACCGAAGACAAACCAAAAGTCGTGTACATTCCTAACATTTCTCTTATGAAGAAATTCTTCACTCTGGATTCCGTTCGGTCTAAATATGCATTGTAATTATGGACACGAACTAAGCATCAAAATAACACACAGAAAATCAATAACCAATTGCTGTAAAAACTAAACCCTACATTTGATAAACAGGAAAAACACAACAAATTTATGGTTTAAATTCTTAAATAGCCACTATAAATTGGTTTACATGTTCCAATAAAACAAAGGATGACGTTTGATTATTTTTCATTTTTGTTATACCGTGATACAGGCCATCTTTAACATTAAGAGAGAAATCAAAGTTGTTTTATAATATCTTTTCATGTGCTACATCAAAGTAAATAAAAGAAAACAAAAAGGAACAAACAACATGCACACAAATACTAAACACAATAATAGCGATATTCGTTGTAAACTGAATGCAGACCGAAACAAAAGCGAAAGCATAATGCAATCAAACGAAACCTGGAAGATCGAGTTTCCCCAAGAGTAATTTGCTGTGATATTTATGTACATCGTTTGAAAACCCTTTGGTGAATCGTCCTCTTGTGTCTATAGATGTCAAACCGATACTGAACTAACTATATACGTGATATGAATCCGACATTTGATCTTTCCCCGTGAACCGAGATTTTCTATCCGATAACGTCAGGACTGTAGACGAACCATACGTTCCCGTCAGCCCATTGTTTACCGAAGCTTTTAGCTTCTGTTTACAGTATGACGTAACACCTGAAATCCCTTAGAGATAAACGAGACCACTGTTTATTAGAGGTATAGATCTCGTGTTGAATAAACAGTTGACGAACTACGCTAACAATCAGCTCATTAAGAGCCAGAGAATAATCTAACACACTAGAGGCCGGAAACATGAATGTCAACGACATGGAGTATACTACTCAATGCCCGACCTCTAGATATTATACAACAACAGTGGCAATTAAGCGGCCTGGGCGGCACTAGGTTGACATTTGTTGTTGACGCCACACATCGGAAAGCCTTCCGAGTCTATTTCTTTGATTTCCCGTTTCGGTTATCGACGATTTTGAAGAATACTCCATGTTAACATTGAGAAATCAGTTATAGAAATACAGGGTTATAACTGTTAAGTTATCGTATTGTGTATGACATCATATCTTTGATCAGATTTTGTCTTATTTTTTCCTGTGATTATTAGGATTTTGCAAATTTTATAAGTCAGAAAATAAATAGGTGGTACGAAGACTACATAAGGCATTGGATACATGTACTTACCACCATACAACCAAACAAGAGTGATAAAAAACACGAATAAATCAATAAATAAAACAAATCAAAACAAAAAAATAATAAATAAAAAAATCAATAAAAAACAAAATAAATCAAGAAAGCAAATAATAAAAGTAAAAAAAAAAAAAAAGAAAACAAATTAAAAACACAACTAAATAAAAAAAAAAAAAAAAAATTGAATTTCAAAATCCAAACGTCTAAATTGTGTCAGCTTAACAGGAAATATATGTCGATTGGTATGAACATATAAACATCAAGTAATTTGAACCAAACACTTAAACAGCACATGAGCAGCTGATAAGTCTTCATTCTTACGCAAACTCAATGATGTATAGATTTTATATCGTGTTAATACAACATGTAACACAGGGAAAACCTTACAGGCAACTGAAACGCTAATGTTTAAGGAAATGGCACTTTCTCTATTCCGCTATAAATCTTGGTTGAGACTGATTCTGGTTTGAATGAAAATATGATAAAAAATTCAGTTCGTAAGCACTTTAAAGTGTAGCGCAGGGGTTGAATCCGGTAGTACCTGCACAACAAGCGAACTACATGTGTGATGTATATTATATGTACAACACGAAATTAAACCATCATTCAACACCTGTTCACTCCTTCTGACCATCTTAATTATTGTCGACCACGCGCACCAGGCGAGTCTCTTGAGTTATCTGATGCCAAGTTTTGGCACACACAACCTCCTCGTCAAATGACTACAGCTGGAAATGGTATGTATTGGTTGAATTCTTCAGATGTATTTGTATAAATGAGATGAATGTACGTACGGCGGAAGAATTTCGTTCATCTCAACAATGACATGAGGTATACCGACCAGCTACAGTTTCATTACATCCAACTCTACGCACGGTGGGGACTCTGTTTTTATGATAATTTATCATCTAAGGCCGTCTGTAGACGCACTAAGGCAGAAGGTGACATAAGGTAGCTTGGGAAAAACTGAAGGTGACCTCGTCTGCCACATCACATGTAAGAGAGGTGACCTGAGGTAGCTGGGGAACATCTGGGGTGACCACAAGTTACATATAGAGTAGTTGTCCTGAGATCGTCGACAAGCATAAAGGTGACCTGTGGTAGCCACATGACAAATAGAAGAGGCATGAGGTGACTTGTGGTAGCCACATGGCAAATAGAAGAGGCATGATATGACCTATGGTAGCCACATGACAGATGGAAGAGGCACGAGGTGACCTGTGGTAGCCACATGACAAATAGAAGAGGCATGAGGTATCCCTATTACATAAAAAAGAGACATGCATGAAGAGACATTCTTGTAGGTACTGTACATACACATATGTGATCAAGAGTAATTAAACTCAATCAACAGAGAGATCACCAGAGGTAGACCAGAGGTACGGTGTAATTGAAGTACCTACATTTATCAAAGGAAGATATCGTTCATAAAAAGTAAATAATGACATGTCCTTGTGTGGCATTTCACAGGTCATAAATCATGATTCTAAAAAAATTAAAAAAAAAAAAATTAAAAAAAGATAAAACGACTTATCTTTACTGATTATCTATTATCATTATTGAATAGAAATGTCAAGTGTGTCACCTTATGAACAATGACAGTTGTTTTTCGCTGAAATTTGCACATTTAATTTTTAATTAAAAGTGATTTAAAAAATGAAATCCTTATCTGTCGAGCAACAGTCTGGATATGTAAATTCTTGGATCATGTATGACAACGCATGCGCAAAAAACATTGTCATTTGTAAACAAAAATGGCTTCCCGCCTGAATCAGTTGTCGATTAATGATACTTACTAAGTAGTTCTAAATAGACCCTGTATTCCCACTTAGCCCACATTCTATTTTTACAGGTAAAATGTGGGCTAGAAGGAACTTGTGTGTGGATTTTAATTGCCTTAAAAGTGTAGTCTCTTTTATAAAAATCAGTATAGTTTACATGATATATATATATATATAGGGCAAATTTCAGATATTTTCTTATATATTTTTTAACTTAAATGCATTGCACAAATATTTCACCAAAATATAAATATTCTCACTTTAACAACAATATTGAAATAAAAAGCACAGTAAAACGATACACAATATGTTTTTAATCATCTCATTTTATTTCACTATCGAAATATATAATAGATATTCACTAACATTTTAATTATTTTATTATTATCGAATAAGGCTTAAAACTGTTCATGAAAACAAAGATGATTTTTTAATATACACAAGCTTAGATGCTTGACTTAGAGTTATCAAATAACATTTGCTACATTCATAACAAAATACGGTGCTGGCAAACAGAATTTTTCTGTCTTTGTCACTGCTGTTGTCATTTTTTCTCGCTATCGCGTGCTCTTGTTTACAGAATGAAGTGCCTCGTTAAAAAAAAAAAAAACAATCGCGTGACGTTATCAGTGCTAAATTGGAAATTGACTGTGAATATCGAGGTAGCAGAGAAACTCTAACGGAAATTTAGAATACCAGTACAATAAATCACGAAATTAATGTATTTACAATGATGTCCCTTCATGATATTGCCTTTCACAAAATCACAAATAATATTTCATGTTCAACGTCCCAAAACCTATAGTGATATAAAGAAAGGGAAACTTAGCAACGAAAGAAAGGGTAGACAGGAAAGAAAGGATAAAGTTACGTTTTGTTTTTTTTTTTATCATACCCCATGTACTGCAATGAGAGGGATCAGATCTTTGATAGACTCTTCAATGTTCTGTCGGTAGAAGATACAGAAATACATTTTTAGTAGCATTCAACATGTATGAACATGCAATGAAATGGAATAGCTGTTAACAGCTCAAAGATGTCCTCTTAACAGAAGACATTGGAGACACTTCAACTCCACCCACCACCCCGACCTGTATTGCTTGTTGCAGTGAGATAAGACGGATTTTCTTTCCTACTCTCATACCAAGAAGTAATAAATCATTGCAAATTACATGAAACTACCTGAAAACCTTACAATACAATGTGTTGTTTTATATTTCAGTCGTACCTACTGGAACAGTTTAGGTATAACTGACGTGATTCCGCGCCGGGAAGTGAGACCCGATCATAAAGCTTCATAAGTCATGGAGACTTCGTCAAATGCTAAAGGTCAAAACGCATATGATGTTGAAAGAGTCGTACATATAACTTGGTAAGGTTAAGGCAAGCTGATGCACAGATCCCATAACGATTCAAGCATTGCTCTCTTTCTCGATATTAGCTTGTTTCATGATACTGTCTCCCTGTATTATTGATGTTAGTTAGTTCAAAATCAATGAAGCAATATTTAAGTCAAAAAGAAATTATTTTAGATGACTAAGATGAAATTGTTTCAGGAACAAAATTAGGGAATTTCGCTTCGACCTTTTTATTCTGCGGGACTACGATATTGGTTCAGCACGAGTAACGTCATTTCGTGGAGAGGAACCTTGAGTTGACCCACGATCATACATATCTTCGTTATGTCCATCTTATCATGTCATTTAGACAGACGGGGTCGGAATCGGCACTAAAGGTGCCTGGACGCCGCCCAATCGATACACCATCATTACAATGTGGATACAGCATTGATTGGATGGGACAGTCGACACCAGCCCCTCGGGAAGTCCTGAAACAAATATTTACAAACAAATGTGTTACCAAGTTGTCGGTCGTGAGGGTATTGCCTAGACGCTAGGTGGAGCGGCTGTCACAGCAATACTAGACGAGACAATTAATACTAGCTATATTGACGCAAGATTCAAATTGTCTGACCTGGCTACAAAGAATATGTCGTGTTCATTTCCCAATTTATTTATCGCTTATATTTTGTATAACAGACACTTCGTAGTTTTCTTGGGTATTCCGTTGTCTGGAATACAAATACTCCTCATGTAATTTGACTGCTGTAAGACTAAAATTGCTCATTTTCCACGTTCGGTAATTGAAAACATCAATTCACCATATATGTTTGTATCTGAATGTGTCTATATGAAAACACATCTACGAGATGCCAACCTAAGACAATTTCTTACAATTGCAGATACGTGCCGGTCTATTTGTTACATGTAGATCTCACTTAGGATTGCTGAGGTAAAACAAAAAAAAAAAAAAACGAAACTAAATGTACACCAATGCCTAGCGTCTCCGATAAATGCCATCGGTTATCGAAACCAACGCCAATAGTCTCAAATGGACGACTCCCATTGTGTATACTAATTATTATAATCAGGGATCCCCTTACAATCGTAAACTCTCATTATGTGTTCATAATCGCCTATTGTAACAGATGTATACTTATCGTATGCTCACTGCCGCCTAGGATAGCGGATAGACGCCCTCGCTATGCATACCACTGCTGAGGATAATGGATACACGCCCTTCCTATGCAGACCATTGTATACTTCATCACTGAGAATCGTGGATACAACAGAAATACGCTTCAATTTAACACCAATCTCCATGCATCAGTGATATTTTTACTTGTAAACATGAACACAAATAGATCAGGCCTATCAAACATCGTTTTCTCACCTTGTAGTTAACATCTATCAAAACAGACTCTGTAACGTCTTAAGTTGCGTTGTCTGTCAGTGCGCGTGACATTAAATTGACAGCCCTAGAACTGACCAATCAACATTAATTATTGAAGCAGAAATACCTCGCCAACAAGAATGCTCGATGTACCATGAAGAGTGATGGGTTCTAATTAATTTTTCCGATCGAATATGTATTGGAACTGGAACAGGACTTGTATGATTTTTTTCTGGATTCTAATAGAAATGCCAGTTTACATTATTGGCCTTATTTGTAGCGTTAGAAAGATCAAGCAGAATGAAGGTCATTGCCACACGCTATCTGTCTTCTGAAAAATCCATATACACATCTTTAATCTGGCTTTTCATCCTTACTATATATTTGTAAAGTAATCTATTTGTATCACACCAAAGGGACATGTCTGTTTATCGACACTTCCTCAATACTTTGGTCAGCCAAAATCATAATCAAGAATTTCGAATTATAAGGATATATGACAACAATAACTTCCTATTCAAGACTCAACCTATCCACTGCAATGCGGAAAACGCACAGATAAGTCCCAACTCTATCTCACAAAACCGCAATGACAAACCCAGTCTCCATCACTTAAATAGCCACTACAAGTCAAATGGCTATCCGAAAAAACCTTAATGATAAAACCAAATGTTTATTTCAAAAGCTGAAATGACATGCTTTATCTCAATCTCAAAACCAAATGTGACGTCATACTCATTTATGACACCGTATTTGACGTCATTTGATGTCAGTGGTTGATGTGACATAACATCTGTTCTTTTTGTAATAGTAAGTTATATGATAATAATTATGACATGTAATATTGGACTGATCCATCTGCATCTAAGAAACTGCAATGACAAATATGTATTCCAGAAACCGTAATGACTAGCTTCATCTTAGTCTCAAAACTGCATGACATGTCACGGTTTGTTGTATCGTACTGAATTATGTCACAGTGGTTGACATCATACTTAATCATAGCATAGTGTTTAATGTCACAGGACATCCTTTATGACTCAGAAAGTAGAAAGTAATATGAGAATGGTTATGACATGTGATATTGGGCTGCTATGTTTGTATTAGAACTTCCCATGTTCGCATAGCAGTCATAAACCCAATTGATTATGTTGGTGTTTCCGTCATAACAATTGCCAGACGAACAATTGTTATAGGTTTTCAGGGTAATCATAATGTTTTGAGACAAGAAAAATCTAAAAATCTATATCCGGTGTTTTAAATTTGCAAAAAAACTATTCTTTTTCACGGCTGACTTCAATAAAGGATGAAAAAGGTTGTTCCAGTTGTATACATTTTTCAATAATTGCCGTTCTTGCTGGATCGTGAAAAAAGTAAAAAAATAAATAAATAGAACCTAAAATACTTTTATTTGATTATTTGAACATGGGTTCGGCTTGCTTCTTAGTGAAACTGTGTTACAGTTTACAGGATTCGCTTCCTACGAACACTTTCAGGGTCTGTTCCTAAGCGGTTACACTTCGAGATGATATTGCCCTGCGTCTGATGTGCGTCCTCTGGGTCTCTTAATTATCACGAAGGTGGAATTCTATTTCATCCTATTATTTAGTACTGTTCTACTGATGAACAATTATTCTAACTCCTCTTTTTCCCCTTGATGGTGTTTGTCCTTTTAATTCTGCTCTCAACAAAATTGCCATCCACTGAATTTGCCGAATTCCTGTAATCACAGATATGAAAAATCGCAATTCGTCGGAATTGCATATTACACAGCTGAGGGTTGAAGCAATCCCATTTCTCTGTTCAGAAATTACAGGAAGATAACATAATTGATTCTGTAGTTTCGTATTAATTATAGATATAGTTACATATACACGTGCGCTTTAGTGTGCTTTACACGTGCTTTAGTTGTATAAAACCCAGGAGATGTATTTATACAAAGTGTATAAAACCCGGGAGATGGTATTTATATACAAATCTAATCAGCGACCATGTAGCATCAACAAAGTTATCAATTACTGCCGAATCTAAAACCTACATATTTATGTACGGATCTCTTATTCACACTTAAGGTTCCCAAACACATTCCAGTGCATTCTCTCATAAAACCTCACTGAAGCACTATACCTGAATTTGACATACACAATGTACTGTATGAACGCCTTGCGACATAGTTACAGAGAAAAAAATATTTAAAAAGGTCTAGAAGAAGAACGTTTTTTTTTGTTTCTTTACAGCCTCTGAAACATATATTTCATAAATTAAGAAAGATTAATTTAACGTTTCTTAATCATTAAACGAGCTTCCTTCATTTGCTTCGAATAAAATATTTCTGTCGAGATAAATGTTGAACTTTAAGCTATTTTTCTTTAATTGATGCTATTATTTTGCATATTCGAAAATGAATCTACATTTTTTGTAGAGATGAGTTTAGGATCCTTGCAGAGAATACATTAATCGATAAATGGACTGGAAAATAATCCATACATTAGAATGCATGAAATGTTATTAAGAATGCAAACGAAAAATGGTTATGCGAAATGTTGTCATTTCTTATTTTAGATGTCATACGTATATTTCTGTCTTTTTTCAACCCGACGTCATAAAGCTATGACATCAATTTTACAGTGTCTTGATTATTATGTCACTTGTCACGTATGAACTGAACGAAATATTCAATGCGATGTTTGATTATATGACATTTGCAAATGGAGAAGACGCTAACACATGAGGAACACTTGCTCGTATTCCCTTGTAATGCTTAGGAATTTTCGTTTTTTTTTTCAGTTTGTTTCTTGCCCTAGTTTCATCGAATTAGTATCTACACCACGGTTGATATGTGGATATTATTTTCCTTGTTATTTTTGCACGTGTTTCTGTTTGCCAATACATTACACCCCTTCACCCCGGTTTACAAGCGCATATGTAACAACATGTAATAGACTCGAGCTTTTGTTACAGTGAGGTGTATACATGTATTAGCATACTGTGACTGGGTGGAGTGTCCTACTGGGGACATCTGGCAGTTTATTTAAGTGTGGTTACAATATAAACTAACTTCAGTTTTACACTATCACAAAAGGCTTAAAAACACATACATGTACGTTCAAAACATGCATTCACCTCATATACACTGGGAGACATAATATCACTCATTTGAGATCCATTTTACATTTTTCAATTCAAGACTACTTCGAAAAAGCGTATATGCTTTCAAAATGAACGTCGGCATTGTCTCAATGGACGAACATAAATTATATTCCGTTACCAAGAAACAGAAATAAGATAATGCGATCACGAATTTCAACTTTGGGTTACCTTTTCCTGTATGATGATAACCGACACTATCAAATATTGTTTAATGTTAGAAACGACACAATCACCCCGGCAACGCCATTCATAAATACCCTTTTATTACGTTATAGCCTTCCTCGAGATGTAACCTTCTCTTTAATTCGCCGTGAGCGTTGTATAGTTTACAGAAATGTTGTTAGCGTTGTGCTTAAGTGGAAGTATACCGCGGATTCTGTAGCGTGGAATACATACAAGGAAAACCTGCCCATAAGTCTTCAAAGTCAATTGACTCCAGCTACAATACACACGAAGCTTAACCTAAACTCATATTTTTTCTGCTGAAATAAGCCTTGTTGGACAGAACTTGATTTTAGTTGATATCGGATATTGTGGATTGTTAACTTTGGAAAACCCCCAAATGCTTCAACTCAAATTTAACATGTGTTTTTTCTCGATTGTTTGGTCAACTTTGCTTTTCTTCATTTAAAGAAACACATTGATCAAATGTGTACCTGAATATGACAGAAAGACATATTTCTTTGACACTATACTACTAGAATACGTATTGTCACTGACGCAAACTCGCCTATCAAATTGGTGGAAACATACATTAAAATATGTGTCCTGATAAGGGGATGGCACACAGTAATCACTTTGCCATTTCTTGTGAAGTTGTCATACAATCAAACCTATTTGTCAATGAGCCCAATAATTGTGAGGACATTAAAACAATTTTCTAAATCAAAAGTCACCTATGCAGGTGTTTCAATTCTTCCATCGATAAAACATGTTTTGAATATAAATTCATATAAATTAATTTGGTTTTAATATTTACGCACGTCAATTGTGCATCAAAATGAAAAAGAAATGCCACAGGGCTTTAAAGTACACTTATTTAATCCCTACCACCGTTGTCAGTGGTTTGGTTTCTCTACATAATACTACTTTTCATTTGATGGTGCACTTATAAATATGTAGTGATATTTAAAGCCTCTCCTCGTATTTAAAGGTCATAACGTAGGTGGAATTTAATCAGCGGGCAATACAGGTAAACGAACGATTACCTCTTTTACGGGATCAATTCATCTTGCAAATCGGTAATTCAAATTCCTGTTAAAAAGACTAATCTAGCAGTAAATTATCGGCAAAGCAGCAAGGGCAGGATTAAACGGCAAAGCTCTTTTTTCGTATGCATTAAATAACGTGTATGCACGTATTTGTTGCTAGGATACCTACACCCGAATACACACTAGGTAAACATGATTGCGACGAACAAAAGTTGAATTAGCCAGCGGGTAATGATAAATGTCTCCTGTGTTTAGATTTTGCATTCAGAACAGCAGTAAATCAACAGCAGTCTGGAATAGCGCGCCTAGGCGACGTATTCTGTTGGTAACAGATACCAGGTACATGAGCAAGAAAAAATATGCATTTTTAAACATGTGTATAACTTATGTAAAGAAATTGGTCATAAAACGATAGCACACAGTTTATAGTGCTTTAATTTGTTTGAATGCCTTTGTGAAATCTATGCCATATTCCACTTCAAATATACTTTGCAAAATAATGTCATTTGCTGAAAAGAGACCAAAAAGTACATTATTTGTATATATTGTCTAATATTGAAAGGATAAGATATTTTCGTATTTTATATCGTATCTATCACCTTGGTATCCTGCATTATAGCCACATTAGTACATACGATAATAAAATTCATATATTCATACAAAAATTACATCGTTTTTAAGACAATTGCATTTACTGCATTTTGGTACAGGCTGCTATTGATGAAAATATATATATGAGATTATTGCGAAAAAACAGCATACATGTACAATAAAAAAAAAACAAACAAACAAACAAGTAATCCCTTTTTCTTTCAGTGGAACTTCATTTTGTCCAGGAATCTGTAGTGTGCAGCTTATTTCCCATGGAGATTTAGATCTAACTTTATCATAACAGAACAAGTATAATAAGTGATGTAACAACATAAGTATTAAGACGAAAAGAACTCAGGTATCGAAATGGTACAGAAATTTCTAGATAAAAATGAAAAGCTAAATAAAGCAAACTACATAACCTTTTTTTTTTAAATCATTACTGAAAAAAAACAAGGGGCAATAACTCCTTCGAAATTTATTGAACAAAAACCATGTAGAAAAACACTGCTTCATGTCATGGTAATTCCATTGCAACATTGAAGGAGATGATCTGCGGACAAGATAAACATTATAAAAACAACTAAGGGCAGTTACCACTCCAATACAGCCGAATCAAAATGCCATTTAGGATAACGCAACCTTTTTTTATGGTAATTTATCCAGACAAGTTTGGAAATAAAGGATATAAACTCGTTATAAACCGTGGTGAAAGACGTCAAGACAAACAAAAGTTTACGACAGACTGATGGACAACGCCATATTCGTTCTGTCAATATTTTACAGACGTATAAAAAGTTGTGTTCATTGAGAAATGAGATTAGAAAAAGTGTGTCACTGTAATAAAATAACGTTTATAGTTACGTTAACATACTTATAAAACATCAGTCTGACTAATATGGACCATTGGTTTTGACATACTACATTGTGTCTTTTTACCCACCGACCCTTAACCATTATGTCACAGATTAGAGATACGAGGGCAGATTGATAAGTTGTGAGCTTGCAATGCAGAAGTTCATCAGATATGTCCTTTTCCAGCTCTACTATTCCCTGACTATTGAAGTCTGTATACCCGAAGACCGGTATCAATTGGTCAGTTTGTGGCAAAGAGGACGCGCTCGTAAGTGAACAAGGCATGTGATGTTTGCAAAAAATGGCCAAAACCGCTGTAAGAGCAGTGATTCCTTATTAGAGTAAGAATGGTCTAACACTCTAGGGTATCCATACTGATATTGCAGCAACACTAGGGAATTATGCCCCTTCATATGCTACAGTGAAAAGATGAGTACCAGAATTGACGCGCGGCATAAAGATCCTTGGTGATGACGTCCATCATGGAAGGCCTGTCACTGTTGCAACCCCAGAGATGGTAAAATAACTTAACATTGTTTTGGCTGACGAGCGAGTTACAGAGAGATATATAACAAGAACACTTGGGATTTTACAAAAGTACATTCCAGTCTTACGGAAGATCTTGCCGTTCTGCCTGTTGTGCGCCAAGACTTCTGACAATTGATAAAAGCACACCAGGCGTAATTTGTCGCGTGCTAATCTGAACATTTAGATACAGATCCTGGTAACTTTCTGCTGAGGATTATGACTATGGATGAAAGCGGGTCTATCATTTCACCCCAGAGGCAAAAAACAACCTAAACAACGAAAGCATCCTGGTTCATCCCCGTCAAAGAAGGCAATGACTGTTCAATCAGTTGAAAAAGTTATGGCCTCGGTATTCTGTAATGCTAGAGATGCTCGTGGTATCGGAATGGTGGATTATTTGTGGAATGATCAAACAATCAATGACACATATTATGCATCACTTCTTAGGAAGTTAAGAGAATATATTAAACTCAAGTTCCGCAGTAAACTCAGTGAAAGTGTATTGCTCCATTTTCATCACACTTTCATCTATTTCCAAAATTGAAGAAGGCCATTTTCGATACCCACTTCCGGTCAGATGATGACGTCATTTATGCAGTGGAAGACTTTCTGAACTACCACGAAAAGGAGCTCTTTAAGAGTGGCATTGAGGTCCTTAAACATCGCAAAAGTGTAAAGACAATGAAGGGGAATATATTAAAAAATAATGCAATATGTCCGCCAAAAGTCAAAAAGTTAAATACAAGGCTCACAACCCAAAAATGAGCCCTCGTTTTCATTCAGTAAGACGACTCACTGATACGATTAGTAAACATGTGCTATTAACGTACTGCGTAGCCCTTCACTGTAACCTTGTAAGTCAGACCTCATTCTCCGTCATCCCGTGATTGTCCCAAATGAACATAATTCATTTAAGTTCATGGCCAAATCATCCTACCCATTAGCTGTATACATCACATGACACAGCCTCTATTGGAATTCCTTATGCATAAATGATGTTTAAAAGAAATTTCAAAATTGGCTCCCTACATAAAATCTTAAAATAGACACGGTATGTAGATATACTTATCGTCTGTGATCTCTCTCTTGAGTAAATCTCGCCTTCATTTGTAAATTCGAATAGATCCAAAATTCCTCAAGGCGTTTGATAAAGTACAAAAATTTTAAAAAACCTCTGTTAAGCACAAGTGTTTGGAATATGTGACATTATAAAACCATCATCCTGAATCACGAGTTAGCCGGATATAGCTGCTTCATACTGATAACACTCTGCCGTGACGAAAACGTGGTGTAAGAAAATCTATATCATTGCATGCAGTGGAACTATATTTTGTTTACAGAGATAATTG